>NW_027640881.1:0-474256 GCF_949752795.1 Hyperoodon ampullatus
GGTCAGGGCAGGAGCCTCTCCGCGTTGGTCCCAGTGACCCATCTGCCTGCGAACTTCGGTCACCTGGCAGGAAGGTACGATGCCCAGTCCTATGGTTAGCTGTGCAGCGAGGTGTACTGCGAGGACACGTTCCACACACACTTCAACAAAGAGGGCGGCCTGAGTGGAAATGTGAGTGTTTGGGAAGCTGTGCAGACAAAGAAGGCGCCCTTTGGCCTGGGCCAAATGCTTGTGACACTCCCCTGGTCCTGCCGGGCTCTGAGGGCCCTGCCCTGGGCCCCCTGCTCCCCTGCCCTTTGTTCAGTCACAGCAGAGATGGCCACACCCACTCCCTCAGTGAGGGCAGTGTTCCAACCTCCTTCAGCCCCACCCCCTCTCCGCAGGTTACCATGGACTACCAATGCTGCATTCTGAAGCCAGGGCGTTCCAAGAATGCCAAGGGCAGACATGATGACCTTCAATGATTTCCTCTTGTGTCAGTTTTGGTCAACTTTAGGAGCTAGGAAATGGTCCCCTTTACAGAAATGTTCAAATTTACTGGCATTTCATATATTCTCTGCTATAACATTGTCCTGATTCTTTCTGTATATTCTTTACATATGTTTATGTTTTCCTTAATCAAAGTGTGTCTTTTAAATCTTTTCAAAGAATATTCTTTGGACTTACTAAATCACCTCAATTTTATACGTTTTCTGTTGTATTAAGTTCTGCTCATATCTTTATTTATATTTTTTCTATGTTCTCAGGGTTTGTTGTTTTGATCATCTGATGTCAATTAAAACACTTGGTTATTCATTTTAATAAACCTTTTTACTTAGAAAGATTTGAACTTTTGAAGATTCCAGTTTACTTGTAAGTTTCTAAGGGTCATGTCCTCTCCATTGTTGCTGGCCTAAGGCTTAGTTCACCATATAGCAATGTATATATTGACATATTTTCCCCTCGACTTTCTGTGATTCCCTACATCTCACCTTTCTTTGCAGACAAGCCATTTGAAATACCCTTAACTTATTTCACAGCCAATAAGTCTTTGAAATAATGTGTATTTTTTAGATAAATATTCTTATATCATTAGGCAGAAAATCTGACCTGCCATAGTTTTCAAAACAGCATAATTTCACTCTTCTCAATGATTAATCTGTTGTATTACACAACCTTTGAGTATTTAGCTTTATCAATGACATGTACTTTACAAATGTTTTAGAGATCCTATCAGTCTTAGTAATCATCTTTGTTCCTTGTTTCAGTTCCAGTTTTATGTATATTTTCTGCCTTGCCCCTGATTATTCCAACATCTGATGGATGGCCTTGGGAAACTAATTCTCATATTGATTGTTTTTGCTGATTGTCTCCACTTGTAGCTGATTTCTTCATTATTGTGTAAATTTAGATCATGAGCTCATGTTTAGCTAAACAGCTGACATTGTAACAGGTTTAAGTGTGAACGCTCGTAAGCTTCAGGAGAAAGTCGGCAAAGATTTATTTGTGTCCCTCCGATGAGTTGCCCGCAAGGACCCCATTTTTTAGAAGTGTTGGTCCAACACTCCCTCTAGAGGCAGGGGATTCAGACAGGGCTGCTTTGTGGCCCCCGATCTGGGGCAGCGGCTGTGGTCGACCTCTGGTCAGGGCAGGAGCCTCTCCGCGTTTGTCCCAGGGACCCATCTGCCTGCGAACTTCGGGCACCTGGCAGGAAGGTACGATGCCCAGTCCTATGGTTAGCTGTGCAGCGAGGTGTACTGCGAGGACACGTTCCACA
This sequence comes from Hyperoodon ampullatus, assembly GCF_949752795.1. Classification (NCBI taxonomy): domain Eukaryota; kingdom Metazoa; phylum Chordata; class Mammalia; order Artiodactyla; family Ziphiidae; genus Hyperoodon; species Hyperoodon ampullatus. Next base: position 1,757 of record NW_027640881.1, read on the forward strand.
CACACTTCAACAAGGAGGGCGGCCTGAGTGGAAAGGTGAGTGTTTGGGAAGCTGTGCGGACAAAGAAGGCGCCCTTTGGCCTGGGCCAAATGCTTGTGACACACCCCTGGGCCTGCCGGCCTCTGAGGGCCCTGCCCTGTGCCCCCTGCTCCCCTGCCATTTGTTCAGTCACAGAAGAGATGCCACACACACTCCCTGAGTGAGGGCAGTGTTCCAACCTCCTTCAGCCCCGCCCCCTCTCCGCAGGTTACCATGGACTACCCATGCTGCATTCTGAGGCCCGGGCGTTCCGAGAATGCCAAGGGCAGACATGATGACCTTCAATGATTTCCTCTTGTGTCAGTTTTGGTCAACTTTAAGAGCTAGGAAATGGTCCCCTTTACAGAAATATTCAAATTTACTGGCATTTCATATATTCTCTGCTATAACATTGTCCTGATTCTTTCTGTATATTCTTTACTTATGTTTTTGTTTTCCTTAATCAAAGTGTGTCTTTTAAATCTTTTCAAAGAATATTCTTTGGACTTACTAAATCACCTCAATTTTATACGTTTTCTGTTGTATTAAGTTCTGCCCATATCTTTATTTATATTTTTTCTATGTTCTCAGGGTTTGTTGTTTTGATCATCTGATGTCAATTAAAACACTTGGTTATTCATTTTAATAAATCTTTTTACTTAGAAAGATTTGAACTTTTGAAGATTCCCGGTTACTTGTAAGTTAATAAGGGTCAGGTCCTCTCCATTGTTGCTGGCCTAAGGCTTAGTTCACCATATAGCAATGTATATATTGACATATTTTCCCCTCGACTTTCTGTGATTCCCTACATCTCACCTTTCTTTGCAGACAAGCCATTTGAAATACCCTTCACTTATTTCACAGCCAATAAGTCTTTGAAATAATGTGTATTTTTGAGAGAAATCTTCTTATATCATTAGGCAGAAAATCTGACCTGCCATAGTTTTCAAAACAGCATAATTTCACTCTTCTCAATGATTAATCTGTTGTATTACACAACCTTTGAGTATTTAGCTTTATCAATGACATGTACTTTACAAATGTTTTAGAGATTCTACCAGTCTTTGAAAACCTCCTTGTTCCTTGTTTCAGTTCCAGTTTTATGTATATTTTCTGCCTTGCACCTGATTATTCCAACATCTGATGGATGGCCTTGGGAAACTAATTCTCATATTGATTGTTTTTGCTGATTGTCTCCACTTGTAGCTGATTACTTCATTATTGTGTAAGTTTAGATCATGAGCTCATGTTTAGCTAAACAGCTGACATTGTAACAGGCTTAAGTGTGAACGCTCGTAAGCTTCAGGAGAAAGTCGGCAAAGATTTATTTGTGTCCCTCCGATGAGTTGCCCGCAAGGACCCCATTTTTTAGAAGTGTTGGTCCAATACTCCCTCTAGAGGCAGGGGATACAGACAGGGCTGCTTTGCGGCCCCCGATCTGCGGCAGCAGCTGTGGTCGTCCTGTGGTCAGGGCAGGAGCCTCTCCGCATTGGTCCCTGGGACCCATCTGCCTGCGAACTTCGGTCACCTGGCAGGAAGGTACGATGCCTAGTCCCATGGTTAGCTGTGCAGTGAGGTGTACTGCGAGGACATGTTCCACACACACTTCAACAAGGAGGGCGGCCTGAGTGGAAAGGTGAGTGTTTGGGAAGCTGTGCGGACAAAGAAGGCGCCCTTTGGCCTGGGCCAAATGCTTGTGACACACCCCTGGGCCTGCCGGCCTCTGAGGGCCCTGCCCTGTGCCCCCTGCTCCCCTGCCATTTGTTCAGTCACAGAAGAGATGCCACACACACTCCCTGAGTGAGGGCAGTGTTCCAACCTCCTTCAGCCCCGCCCCCTCTCCGCAGGTTACCATGGACTACCCATGCTGCATTCTGAGGCCAGGGCGTTCCGAGAATGCCAAGGGCAGACATGATGACCTTCAATGATTTCCTCTTGTGTCAGTTTTGGTCAACTTTAAGAGCTAGGAAATGGTCCCCTTTACAGAAATATTCAAATTTACTGGCATTTCATATATTCTCTGCTATAACATTGTCCTGATTCTTTCTGTATATTCTTTACTTATGTTTTTGTTTTCCTTAATCAAAGTGTGTCTTTTAAATCTTTTCAAAGAATATTCTTTGGACTTACTAAATCACCTCAATTTTATACGTTTTCTGTTGTATTAAGTTCTGCCCATATCTTTATTTATATTTTTTCTATGTTCTCAGGGTTTGTTGTTTTGATCATCTGATGTCAATTAAAACACTTGGTTATTCATTTTAATAAATCTTTTTACTTAGAAAGATTTGAACTTTTGAAGATTCCCGGTTACTTGTAAGTTAATAAGGGTCAGGTCCTCTCCATTGTTGCTGGCCTAAGGCTTAGTTCACCATATAGCAATGTATATATTGACATATTTTCCCCTCGACTTTCTGTGATTCCCTACATCTCACCTTTCTTTGCAGACAAGCCATTTGAAATACCCTTCACTTATTTCACAGCCAATAAGTCTTTGAAATAATGTGTATTTTTGAGAGAAATCTTCTTATATCATTAGGCAGAAAATCTGACCTGCCATAGTTTTCAAAACAGCATAATTTCACTCTTCTCAATGATTAATCTGTTGTATTACACAACCTTTGAGTATTTAGCTTTATCAATGACATGTACTTTACAAATGTGCTTTACAAATGTACTTTACAAATGTTTTAGAAATCCTACCAGTCTTTGAAAACATCCTTGTTCCTTGTTTCAGTTCCAGTTTTATGTATATTTTCTGCCTTGCACCTGATTATTTCAACATCTGATGGATGGCCTTGGGAAACTAATTCTCATATTGATTGTTTTTGCTGATTGTCTCCACTTGTAGCTGATTTCTTCATTATTGTGTAAATTTAGATCATGAGCTCATGTTTAGCTAAACAGCTGACATTGTAACAAGCTTAAGTGTGAATGCTCATAAGCTTCAGGAGAAAGTCGGCAAAGATTTATTTGTGTCCCTCCGATGAGTTGCCCGCAAGGACCCCATTTTTTAGAAGTGTTGGTCCAACACTCCCTCTAGAGGCAGGGGATTCAGACAGGGCTGCTTTACGGCCCCCGATATGGGGCAGCGGCTGTGGTCGACCTCTGGTCAGGGTAGGAGCCTCTCCGCGTTTGTCCCAGGGACCCATCTGCCTGCGAACTTCGGGCACCTGGCAGGAAGGTACGATGCCCAGTCCTATGGTTAGCTGTGCAGCGAGGTGTACTGCGAGGACACGTTCCACACACACTTCAACAAAGAGGGCGGCCTGAGTGGAAAGGTGAGTGTTTGGGAAGCTGTGCGGACAAAGAAGGTGCCCTTTGGCCTGGGCCAAATGCTTGTGACACACCCCTGGGCCTGCTGGCCTCTGAGGGCACTGCCCTGGGCCCCCTGCTCCCCTGCCCTTTGTTCAGTCACAGCAGAGATGGCCACACCCACTCCCTCAGTGAGGGCAGTGTTCCAACCTCCTTCAGCCCCGCCCCCTCTCCGCAGGTTACCATGGACTACCGATGCTGCATTCTGAGGCCAGGGCGTTCCGAGAATGCCAAGGGCAGACATGATGACCTTCAATGATTTCCTCTTGTGTCAGTTTTGGTCAACTTCAGGAGCTAGGAAATGGTCCCCTTTACAGAAATGTTCAAATTTACTGGCATTTCATATATTCTCTGCTATAACATTGTCCTGATTCTTTCTGTATATTCTTTACTTATGTTTTTGTTTTCCTTAATCAAAGTGTGTCTTTTAAATCTTTTCAAAGAATATTCTTTGGACTTACTAAATCACCTCAATTTTATACGTTTTCTGTTGTATTAAGTTCTGCTCATATCTTTATTTATATTTTTTCTATGTTCTCAGGGTTTGTTGTTTTGATCATCTGATGTCAATTAAAACACTTGGTTATTCATTTTAATAAATCTTTTACTTATAAAGATTTGAACTTTTGAAGATTCCAGCTTACTTGTAAGTTTCTAAGGGTCAGGTCCTCTCCATTGTTGCTGGCCTAAGGCTTAGTTCACCATATAGCAATGTATATATTGACATATTTTCCCCTCAACTTTCTGTGATTCCCTACATCTCACCTTTCTTTGCAGACAAGCCATTTGAAATACCCTTAACTTATTTCACAGCCAATAAGTCTTTGAAATAATGTGTATTTTTGAGAGAAATCTTCTTATATCATTAGGCAGAAAATCTGACCTGCCATAGTTTTCAAAACAGCATAATTTCACTCTTCTCAATGATTAATCTGTTGTATTACACAACCTTTGAGTATTTAGCTTTATCAATGACATGTACTTTACAAATGTTTTAGAGATCCTACCAGTCTTTGAAAACATACTTGTTGCTTGTTTCAGTTCCAGTTTTATGTATATTTTCTGCCTTGCACCTGATTATTCCAACATCTGATGGATGGCCTTGGGAAACTAATTCTCATATTGATTGTTTTTGCTGATTGTCTCCACTTGTAGCTGATTTCTTCATTATTGTGTAAATTTAGATCATGAGCTCATGTTTAGCTAAACAGCTGACATTGTAAAAGGTTTAAGTGTGAACGCTCGTAAGCTTCAGGAGAAAGTCGGCAAAGATTTATTTGTGTCCCTCCGATGAGTTGCCCGCAAGGGCCCCATTTTTTAGAAGTGTTGGTCCAAAACACCCTCTAGAGGCAGGGGATTCAGACAGGGATGATTTGTGGTCCCCGATCTGGGGCAGCGACTGTGGTCGACAGGTGGTCAGGGCAGGAGCCTCTCCGTGTTGGTCCCAGGGACCCATCTGCCTGCGAACTTCGGTCACCTGGCAGGAAGGTACGATGCCCAGTCCTATGGTTAGCTGTGCAGCGAGGTGTACTGCGAGGACATGTTCCACACACACTTCAACAAAGAGGGCGGCCTGAGTGGAAAGGTGAGTGTTTGGGAAGCTGTTCAGACAAAGAAGGTGCCCTTTGGCCTGGGCCAAATGCTTGTGACACACCCCTGGGCCTGCCGGCATCTGAGGGCCCTGCCCTGGGTCCCCTGCTCCCCTGCCCTTTGTTCAGTCACAGCAGAGATGGCCACACTCACTCCCTCAGTGAGGGCAGTGTTCCAACCTCCTTCAGCCCCGCCCCCTCTCCGCAGTTTACCATGGACTACCGATGCTGCATTCTGAGGCCAGGGCGTTCCGAGAATGCCAAGGGCAGACATGATGACCTTCAATGATTTCCTCTTGTGTCAGTTTTGGTCAACCATAGGAGCTAGGAAATGGTCCCCTTTACAGAAATGTTCAAATTTACTGGCATTTCATATATTCTCTGCTATAACATTGTCCTGATTCTTTCTGTATATTCTTTAATTATGTTTTTGTTTTCCTTAATCAAAGTGTGTCTTTTAAATCTTTTCAAAGAATATTCTTTGGACTTACTAAATCACCTCAATTTTATACGTTTTCTGTTGTATTAAGTTCTGCTCATATCTTTATTTATATTTTTTCTATGTTCTCAGGGTTTGTTGTTTTGATCATCTGATGTCAATTAAAACACTTGGTTATTCATTTTAATAAATCTTTTTACTTATAAAGATTTGAACTTTTGAAGATTCCAGCTTACTTGTAAGTTTCTAAGGGTCAGGTCCTCTCCATTGTTGCTGGCCTAAGGCTTAGTTCACCATATAGCAATGTATATATTGACATATTTTCCCCTCGACTTTCTGTGATTCCCTACATCTCACCTTTCTTTGCAGACAAGCCATTTGAAATACCCTTCACTTATTTCACAGCCAATAAGTCATTGAAATAATGTGTATTTTTGAGAGAAATCTTCTTATATCATTAGGCAGAAAATCTGACCTGCCATAGTTTTCAAAACAGCATAATTTCACTCTTCTCAATGATTAATCTGTTGTATTACACAACCTTTGAGTATTTAGCTTTATCAATGACATGTACTTTACAAATGTTTTAGAGATCCTACCAGTCTTTGAAAACATCCTTGTTCCTTGTTCCAGTTCCAGTTTTATGTATATATTCTGCCTTGCACCTGATTATTCCAACATCTGATGGGTGGCCTTGGGAAACTAATTCTCATATTGATTGTTTTTGCTGATTGTCTCCCCTTGTAGCTGATTTCTTCATTATTGTGTAAATTTAGATCATGAGCTCATGTTTAGCTAAACAGCTGACATTGTAAAAGGCTTAAGTGTGAACGCTCGTAAGCTTCAGGAGAAAGTCGGCAAATATTTTTTTGTGTCCCTCCGATGAGTTGCCCGCAAGGACCCCATTTTTTAGAAGTGTTGGTCCAATACTCCCTCTAGAGGCAGGGCATTCAGACAGGGCTGCTTTGCAACCCCCGATCTGGGGCAGCGGCTGTGGTCGACCTGTGGTCAGGGCAGGAGCCTCTCCGCGTTGGTCCCAGTGACCCATCTGCCTGCGAACTTCGGTCACCTGGCAGGAAGGTATGATGCCCAGTCCTATGGTTAGCTGTGCAGCGAGGTGTACTGCGAGGACACGTTCCACACACACTTCAACAAAGAGGGCGGCCTGAGTGGAAATGTGAGTGTTTGGGAAGCTGTGCAGACAAAGAAGGCGCCCTTTGGCCTGGGCCAAATGCTTGTGACACTCCCCTGGTCCTGCCGGGCTCTGAGGGCCCTGCCCTGGGCCCCCTGCTCCCCTGCCCTTTGTTCAGTCACAGCAGAGATGGCCACACCCACTCCCTCAGTGAGGGCAGTGTTCCAACCTCCTTCAGCCCCACCCTCTCTCCGCAGGTTACCATGGACTACCGATGCTGCATTCTGAGGCCAGGGCGTTCCGAGAATGCCAAGGGCAGACATGATGACCTTCAATGATTTCCTCTTGTGTCAGTTTTGATCAACTTTAGGAGCTAGGAAATGGTCCCCTTTACAGAAATGTTCAAATTTACTGGCATTTCATATATTCTCTGCTATAACATTGTCCTGATTCTTTCTGTATATTCTTTACATATGTTTATGTTTTCCTTAATCAAAGTGTGTCTTTTAAATCTTTTCAAAGAATATTCTTTGGACTTACTAAATCACCTCAATTTTATACGTTTTCTGTTGTATTAAGTTCTGCTCATATCTTTATTTATATTTTTCCTATGTTCTCAGGGTTTGTTGTTTTGATCATCTGATGTTAATTAAAACACTTGGTTATTCATTTTAATAAACCTTTTTACTTAGAAAGATTTGAACTTTTGAAGATTCCAGCTTACTTGTAAGTTTCTAAGGGTCAGGTCCTCTGCATTGTTGCTGGCCTAAGGCTTAGTTCACCATATAGCAATGTATATATTGACATATTTTCCCCTCGACTTTCTGTGATTCCCTACATCTCACCTTTCTTTGCAGACAAGCCATTTGAAATACCCTTAACTTATTTCACAGCCAATAAGTCTTTGAAATAATGTGTATTTTGAGAGAAATCTTCTTATATCATTAGGCAGAAAATCTGACCTGCCATAGTTTTCAAAACAGCATAATTTCACTCTTCTCAATGATTAATCTGTTGTATTACACAACCTTTGAGTATTTAGCTTTATCAATGACATGTACTTTACAAATGTTTTAGAGATCCTACCAGTCTTAGTAAACATCCTGGTTCCTTGTTTCAGTTCCAGTTTTATGGATATTTTCTGCCTTGCACCTGATTATTCCAACATCTGATGGATGGCCTTGGGAAACTAATTCTCATATTGATTGTTTTTGCTGATTGTCTCCACTTGTAGCTGATTTCTTCATTATTGTGTAAATTTAGATCATGAGCTCATGTTTAGCTAAACAGCTGACATTGTATCAGGCTTAAGTGTGAACGCTCGTAAGCTCCAGGAGAAAGTCGGCAACGATTTATTTGTGTCCCTGCGATGAGTTGCCCGCAAGGACCCCATTTTTTAGAAGTGTTGGTCCAATACTCCCTCTAGAGGCAGGGGATTCAGACAGGGCTGCTTTGCGGCCCCCGATCGGGGGCAGCGGCTGTGGTCGACCTGTGGTCAGGGCAGGAGCCTCTCCGCGTTGGTCCCAGGGACCCATCTGCCTGCGAACTTCAGTCACCTGGCAGGAAGGTACGATGCCCAGTCCTATGGTTAGCTGTGCAGCGAGGTGTACTGCGAGGACACGTTCCACACACACTTCAACAAAGAGGGCGGCCTGAGTGGAAATGTGAGTGTTTGGGAAGCTGTGCGGACAAAGAAGGTGCCCTTTGGCCTGGGCCAAATGCTTGTGACACATCCCTGGGCCTGCTGGCCTCTGAGGGCACTGACCTGGGCCCACTGCTTCCCTGCCCTTTGTTCCGTCACAGCAGAGATGGCCACACCCACTCCCTCAGTGAGGGCAGTGTTCCAACCTCCTTCAGCCCCACCCCCTCTCTGCAGGTTACCATGGACTACCGATGCTGCATTCTGAGGCCAGGGCGTTCCGAGAATGCCAAGGGCAGACATGATGACCTTCAATGATTTCCTCTTGTGTCAGTTTTGGTCAACTTTAGGAGCTAGGAAATGGTCCCCTTTACCGAAATGTTCAAATTTACTGGCATTTCATATATTCTCTGCTATAACATTGTCCTGATTCTTTCTGTATATTCTTTACTTATGTTTTTGTTTTCCTTAATCAAAGTGTGTCTTTTAAATCTTTTCAAAGAATATTCTTTGGACTTACTAAATCACCTCAATTTTATACGTTTTCTGTTGTATTAAGTTCTGCTCATATCTTTATTTATATTTTTTCTATGTTCTCAGGGTTTGTTGTTTGGATCATCTGATGTCAATTAAAACACTTGGTTATTCATTTTAATAAATCTTTTTACTTAGAAAGATTTGAACTTTTGAAGATTCCAGCTTACTTGTAAGTTTCTAAGGGTCAGGTCCTCTCCATTGTTGCTGGCCTAAGGCTTAGTTCACCATATAGCAATGTATATATTGACATATTTTCCCGTCGACTTTCTGTGATTCCCTACATCTCACCTTTCTTTGCAGACAAGCCATTTGAAATACCCTTAACTTATTTCACAGCCAATAAGTCTTTGAAATAATGTGTATTTTTGAGAGAAATCTTCTTATATCATTAGGCAGAAAATCTGACCTGCCATAGTTTTCAAAACAGCATAATTTCACTCTTCTCAATGATTAATCTGTTGTATTACACAACCTTTGAGTATTTAGCTTTATCAATGACATGTACTTTACAAATGTTTTAGAGATCCTACCAGTCTTTGAAAACATCCTTGTTCCTTGTTCCAGTTCCAGTTTTATGTATATATTCTGCCTTGCACCTGATTATTCCAACATCTGATGGGTGGCCTTGGGAAACTAATTCTCATATTGATTGTTTTTGCTGATTGTCTCCCCTTGTAGCTGATTTCTTCATTATTGTGTAAATTTAGATCATGAGCTCATGTTTAGCTAAACAGCTGACATTGTAAAAGGCTTAAGTGTGAACGCTCGTAGAGCTTCAGGAGAAAGTCGGCAAAGATTTTTTTGTGTCCCTCCGATGAGTTGCCCGCAAGGACCCCATTTTTTAGAAGTGTTGGTCCAATACTCCCTCTAGAGGCAGGGGATTCAGACAGGGCTGCTTTGCAACCCCCGATCTGGGGCAGCGGCTGTGGTCGACCTGTGGTCAGGGCAGGAGCCTCTCCACGTTGGTCCCAGTGACCCATCTGCCTGCGAACTTCGGTCACCTGGCAGGAAGGTACGATGCCCAGTCCTATGTTTAGCTGTGCAGCGAGGTGTACTGCGAGGACACGTTCCACACACACTTCAACAAAGAGGGCGGCCTGAGTGGAAATGTGAGTGTTTGGCAAGCTGTGCAGACAAAGAAGGCGCCCTTTGGCCTGGGCCAAATGCTTGTGACACTCCCCTGGTCCTGCCGGGCTCTGAGGGCCCTGCCCTGGGCCCCCTGCTCCCCTGCCCTTTGTTCAGTCACAGCAGAGATGGCCACACCCACTCCCTCAGTGAGGGCAGTGTTCCAACCTCCTTCAGCCCCGCCCCCTCTCCGCAGGTTACCATGGACTACCGATGCTGCATTCTGAGGCCAGGGCGTTCCGAGAATGCCAAGGGCAGACATGATGACCTTCAATGATTTCCTCTTGTGTCAGTTTTGGTCATCTTTAGGAGCTAGGAAATGGTCCCCTTTACAGAAATGTTCAAATTTACTGGCATTTCATATATTTTCTGCTATAACATTGTCCTGATTCTTTCTGTATATTCTTTATTTATGTTTTTGTTTTCCTTAATCAAAGTGTGTCTTTTAAATCTTTTCAAAGAATATTCTTTGGACTTACTAAATCACCTCAATTTTATACGTTTTCTGTTGTATTAAGTTCTGCTCATATCTTTATTTATATTTTTTCTATGTTCTCAGGGTTTGTTGTTTTGATCATCTGATGTCAATTAAAACACTTGGTTATTCATTTTAATAAATCTTTTTACTTATAAAGATTTGAACTTTTGAAGATTCCAGCTTACTTGTAAGTTTCTAAGGGTCAGGTCCTCTCCATTGTTGCTGGCCTAAGGCTTAGTTCACCATATAGCAATGTATATATTGACATATTTTCCCCTCGACTTTCTGTGATTCCCTACATCTCACCTTTCTTTGCAGACAAGCCATTTGAAATACCCTTAACTTATTTCACAGCCAATAAGTCTTTGAAATAATGTGTATTTTTGAGAGAAATCTTCTTATATCATTAGGCAGAAAATCTGACCTGCCATAGTTTTCAAAACAGCATAATTTCACTCTTCTCAATGATTAGTCTGTTGTATTACACAACCTTTGAGTATTTAGCTTTATCAATGACATGTACTTTACAAATGTTTTAGAGATCCTACCAGTCTTTGAAAACATCCTTGTTCCTTGTTCCAGTTCCAGTTTTATGTATATATTCTGCCTTGCACCTGATTATTCCAACATCTGATGGCTGGCCTTGGGAAACTAATTCTCATATTGATTGTTTTTGCTGATTGTCTCCCCTTGTAGCTGATTTCTTCATTATTGTGTAAATTTAGATCATGAGCTCATGTTTAGCTAAACAGCTGACATTGTAAAAGGCTTAAGTGTGAACGCTCGTAAGCTTCAGGAGAAAGTCGGCAAAGATTTTTTTGTGTCCCTCCGATGAGTTGCCCGCAAGGACCCCATTTTTTAGAAGTGTTGGTCCAATACTCCCTCTAGAGGCAGGGGATTCAGACAGGGCTGCTTTGCAACCCCCGATCTGGGGCAGCGGCTGTGGTCGACCTGTGGTCAGGGCAGGAGCCTCTCCGCGTTGGTCCCAGTGACCCATCTGCCTGCGAACTTCGGTCACCTGGCAGGAAGGTACGATGCCCAGTCCTATGGTTAGCTGTGCAGCGAGGTGTACTGCGAGGACACGTTCCACACACACTTCAACAAAGAGGGCGGCCTGAGTGGAAATGTGAGTGTTTGGGAAGCTGTGCAGACAAAGAAGGCGCCCTTTGGCCTGGGCCAAATGCTTGTGACACTCCCCTGGTCCTGCCGGGCTCTGAGGGCCCTGCCCTGGGCCCCCTGCTCCCCTGCCCTTTGTTCAGTCACAGCAGAGATGGCCACACCCACTCCCTCAGTGAGGGCAGTGTTCCAACCTCCTTCAGCCCCACCCCCTCTCTGCAGGTTACCATGGACTACTGATGCTGCATTCTGAGGCCAGGGCGTTCCAAGAATGCCAAGGGCAGACATGATGACCTTCAATGATTTCCTCTTGTGTCAGTTTTGGTCAACTTTAGGAGCTAGGAAATGGTCCCCTTTACAGAAATGTTCAAATTTACTGGCATTTCATATATTCTCTGCTATAACATTGTCCTGATTCTTTCTGTATATTCTTTACATATGTTTATGTTTTCCTTAATCAAAGTGTGTCTTTTAAATATTTTCAAAGAATATTCTTTGGACTTACTAAATCACCTCAATTTTATACGTTTTCTGTTGTATTAAGTTCTGCTCATATCTTTATTTATATTTTATCTATGTTCTCAGGGTTTGTTGTTTTGATCATCTGATGTCAATTAAAACACTTGGTTATTCATTTTAATAAATCTTTTTACTTATAAAGATTTGAACTTTTGAAGATTCCAGCTTACTTGTAAGTTTCTAAGGGTCAGGTCCTCTCCATTGTTGCTGGCCTAAGGCTTAGTTCACCATATAGCAATGTATATATTGACATATTTTCCCCTCGACTTTCTGTGATTCCCTACATCTCACCTTTCTTTGCAGACAAGCCATTTGAAATACCCTTAACTTATTTCACAGCCAATAAGTCTTTGAAATAATGTGTATTTTTGAGAGAAATCTTCTTATATCATTAGGCAGAAAATCTGACCTGCCATAGTTTTCAAAACAGCATAATTTCACTCTTCTCAATGATTAGTCTGTTGTATTACACAACCTTTGAGTATTTAGCTTTATCAATGACATGTACTTTACAAATGTTTTAGAGATCCTACCAGTCTTTGAAAACATCCTTGTTCCTTGTTCCAGTTCCAGTTTTATGTATATATTCTGCCTTGCACCTGATTATTCCAACATCTGATGGCTGGCCTTGGGAAACTAATTCTCATATTGATTGTTTTTGCTGATTGTCTCCCCTTGTAGCTGATTTCTTCATTATTGTGTAAATTTAGATCATGAGCTCATGTTTAGCTAAACAGCTGACATTGTAAAAGGCTTAAGTGTGAACGCTCGTAAGCTTCAGGAGAAAGTCGGCAAAGATTTTTTTGTGTCCCTCCGATGAGTTGCCCGCAAGGACCCCATTTTTTAGAAGTGTTGGTCCAATACTCCCTCTAGAGGCAGGGGATTCAGACAGGGCTGCTTTGCAACCCCCGATCTGGGGCAGCGGCTGTGGTCGACCTGTGGTCAGGGCAGGAGCCTCTCCGCGTTGGTCCCAGTGACCCATCTGCCTGCGAACTTCGGTCACCTGGCAGGAAGGTACGATGCCCAGTCCTATGGTTAGCTGTGCAGCGAGGTGTACTGCGAGGACACGTTCCACACACACTTCAACAAAGAGGGCGGCCTGAGTGGAAATGTGAGTGTTTGGGAAGCTGTGCAGACAAAGAAGGCGCCCTTTGGCCTGGGCCAAATGCTTGTGACACTCCCCTGGTCCTGCCGGGCTCTGAGGGCCCTGCCCTGGGCCCCCTGCTCCCCTGCCCTTTGTTCAGTCACAGCAGAGATGGCCACACCCACTCCCTCAGTGAGGGCAGTGTTCCAACCTCCTTCAGCCCCACCCCCTCTCTGCAGGTTACCATGGACTACTGATGCTGCATTCTGAGGCCAGGGCGTTCCAAGAATGCCAAGGGCAGACATGATGACCTTCAATGATTTCCTCTTGTGTCAGTTTTGGTCAACTTTAGGAGCTAGGAAATGGTCCCCTTTACAGAAATGTTCAAATTTACTGGCATTTCATATATTCTCTGCTATAACATTGTCCTGATTCTTTCTGTATATTCTTTACATATGTTTATGTTTTCCTTAATCAAAGTGTGTCTTTTAAATATTTTCAAAGAATATTCTTTGGACTTACTAAATCACCTCAATTTTATACGTTTTCTGTTGTATTAAGTTCTGCTCATATCTTTATTTATATTTTATCTATGTTCTCAGGGTTTGTTGTTTTGATCATCTGATGTCAATTAAAACACTTGGTTATTCATTTTAATAAATCTTTTTACTTATAAAGATTTGAACTTTTGAAGATTCCAGCTTACTTGTAAGTTTCTAAGGGTCAGGTCCTCTCCATTGTTGCTGGCCTAAGGCTTAGTTCACCATATAGCAATGTATATATTGACATATTTTCCCCTCGACTTTCTGTGATTCCCTACATCTCACCTTTCTTTGCAGACAAGCCATTTGAAATACCCTTAACTTATTTCACAGCCAATAAGTCTTTGAAATAATGTGTATTTTTGAGAGAAATCTTCTTATATCATTAGGCAGAAAATCTGACCTGCCATAGTTTTCAAAACAGCATAATTTCACTCTTCTCAATGATTAATCTGTTGTATTACACAACCTTTGAGTATTTAGCTTTATCAATGACATGTACTTTACAAATGTTTTAGAGATCCTACCAGTCTTTGAAAACATCCTTGTTCCTTGTTCCAGTTCCAGTTTTATGTATATATTCTGCCTTGCACCTGATTATTCCAACATCTGATGGGTGGCCTTGGGAAACTAATTCTCATATTGATTGTTTTTGCTGATTGTCTCCCCTTGTAGCTGATTTCTTCATTATTGTGTAAATTTAGATCATGAGCTCATGTTTAGCTAAACAGCTGACATTGTAAAAGGCTTAAGTGTGAACGCTCGTAAGCTTCAGGAGAAAGTCGGCAAAGATTTTTTTGTGTCCCTCCGATGAGTTGCCCGCAAGGACCCCATTTTTTAGAAGTGTTGGTCCAATACTCCCTCTAGAGGCAGGGGATTCAGACAGGGCTGCTTTGCAACCCCCGATCTGGGGCAGCGGCTGTGTTCGACCTGTGGTCAGGGCAGGAGCCTCTCCACGTTGGTCCCAGTGACCCATCTGCCTGCGAACTTCGGTCACCTGGCAGGAAGGTACGATGCCCAGTCCTATGGTTAGCTGTGCAGCGAGGTGTACTGCGAGGACACGTTCCACACACACTTCAACAAAGAGGGCGGCCTGAGTGGAAATGTGAGTGTTTGGCAAGCTGTGCAGACAAAGAAGGCGCCCTTTGGCCTGGGCCAAATGCTTGTGACACTCCCCTGGTCCTGCCGGGCTCTGAGGGCCCTGCCCTGGGCCCCCTGCTCCCCTGCCCTTTGTTCAGTCACAGCAGAGATGGCCACACCCACTCCCTCAGTGAGGGCAGTGTTCCAACCTCCTTCAGCCCCGCCCCCTCTCCGCAGGTTACCATGGACTACCGATGCTGCATTCTGAGGCCAGGGCGTTCCGAGAATGCCAAGGGCAGACATGATGACCTTCAATGATTTCCTCTTGTGTCAGTTTTGGTCAACTTTAGGAGCTAGGAAATGGTCCCCTTTACAGAAATGTTCAAATTTACTGGCATTTCATATATTTTCTGCTATAACATTGTCCTGATTCTTTCTGTATATTCTTTACTTATGTTTTTGTTTTCCTTAATCAAAGTGTGTCTTTTAAATCTTTTCAAAGAATATTCTTTGGACTTACTAAATCACCTCAATTTTATACGTTTTCTGTTGTATTAAGTTCTGCTCATATCTTTATTTATATTTTTTCTATGTTCTCAGGGTTTGTTGTTTTGATCATCTGATGTCAATTAAAACACTTGGTTATTCATTTTAATAAATTTTTTACTTATAAAGATTTGAACTTTTGAAGATTCCAGCTTACTTGTAAGTTTCTAAGGGTCAGGTCCTCTCCATTGTTGCTGGCCTAAGGCTTAGTTCACCATATAGCAATGTATATATTGACATATTTTCCCCTCGACTTTCTGTGATTCCCTACATCTCACCTTTCTTTGCAGACAAGCCATTTGAAATACCCTTAACTTATTTCACAGCCAATAAGTCTTTGAAATAATGTGTATTTTTGAGAGAAATCTTCTTATATCATTAGGCAGAAAATCTGACCTGCCATAGTTTTCAAAACAGCATAATTTCACTGTTCTCAATGATTAGTCTGTTGTATTACACAACCTTTGAGTATTTAGCTTTATCAATGACATGTACTTTACAAATGTTTTAGAGATCCTACCAGTCTTTGAAAACATCCTTGTTCCTTGTTCCAGTTCCAGTTTTATGTATATATTCTGCCTTGCACCTGATTGTTCCAACATCTGATGGGTGGCCTTGGGAAACTAATTCTCATATTGATTGTTTTTGCTGATTGTCTCCCCTTGTAGCTGATTTCTTCATTATTGTGTAAATTTAGATCATGAGCTCATGTTTAGCTAAACAGCTGACATTGTAAAAGGCTTAAGTGTGAACGCTCGTAAGCTTCAGGAGAAAGTCGGCAAAGATTTTTTTGTGTCCCTCCGATGAGTTGCCCGCAAGGACCCCATTTTTTAGAAGTGTTGGTCCAATACTCCCTCTAGAGGCAGGGGATTCAGACAGGGCTGCTTTGCAACCCCCGATCTGGGGCAGCGGCTGTGGTCGACCTGTGGTCAGGGCAGGAGCCTCTCCGCGTTGGTCCCAGTGACCCATCTGCCTGCGAACTTCGGTCTCCTGGCAGGAAGGTACGATGCCCAGTCCTATGGTTAGCTGTGCAGCGAGGTGTACTGCGAGGACACGTTCCACACACACTTCAACAAAGAGGGCGGCCTGAGTGGAAATGTGAGTGTTTGGGAAGCTGTGCAGACAAAGAAGGCGCCCTTTGGCCTGGGCCAAATGCTTGTGACACTCCCCTGGTCCTGCCGGGCTCTGAGGGCCCTGCCCTGGGCCCCCTGCTCCCCTGCCCTTTGTTCAGTCACAGCAGAGATGGCCACACCCACTCCCTCAGTGAGGGCAGTGTTCCAACCTCCTTCAGCCCCACCCCCTCTCCGCAGGTTACCATGGACTACCGATGCTGCATTCTGAGGCCAGGGCGTTCCAAGAATGCCAAGGGCAGACATGATGACCTTCAATGATTTCCTCTTGTGTCAGTTTTGGTCAACTTTAGGAGCTAGGAAATGGTCCCCTTTACAGAAATGTTCAAATTTACTGGCATTTCATATATTCTCTGCTATAACATTGTCCTGATTCTTTCTGTATATTCTTTACATATGTTTATGTTTTCCTTAATCAAAGTGTGTCTTTTAAATCTTTTCAAAGAATATTCTTTGGACTTACTAAATCACCTCAATTTTATACGTTTTCTGTTGTATTAAGTTCTGCTCATATCTTTATTTATATTTTTTCTATGTTCTCAGGGTTTGTTGTTTTGATCATCTGATGTCAATTAAAACACTTGGTTATTCATTTTAATAAATCTTTTTACTTAGAAAGATTTGAACTTTTGAAGATTCCAGCTTACTTGTAAGTTTCTAAGGGTCAGGTCCTCTCTTTTTTTGCTGGCCTAAGGCTTAGTTCACCATATAGCAATGTATATATTGACATATTTTCCCCTCGACTTTCTGTGATTCCCTACATCTCACCTTTCTTTGCAGACAAGCCATTTGAAATACCCTTCACTTATTTCACAGCCAATAAGTCTTTGAAATAATGTGTATTTTTTAGAGAAATCTTCTTATATCATTAGGCAGAAAATCTGACCTGCCATAGTTTTCAAAACAGCATAATTTCACTCTTCTCAATGATTAATCTGTTGTATTACACAACCTTGGGTATTTAGCTTTATCAATGACATGTACTTTACAAATGTTTTAGAGATCCTACCAGTCTTTGAAAACATCCTTGTTGCTTGTTTCAGTTCCAGTTTTATGTATATTTTCTGCCTTGCACCTGATTATTCCAACATCTGATGGATGGCCTTGGGAAACTAATTCTCATATTGATTGTTTTTGCTGATTGTCTCCACTTGTAGCTGATTTCTTCATTATTGTGTAAATTTAGATCATGAGCTCATGTTTAGCTATACAGCTGACATTGTAACAGGCTTAAGTGTGAACGCTCGTAAGCTTCAGGAGAAAGTCGGCAAAGATTTATTTGTGTCCCTCCGATGAGTTGCCCGCAAGGACCCCATTTTTTAGAAGTGTTGGTCCAATACTCCCTCTAGAGTCAGGTGATTCAGACAGGGCTGCTTTGTGGGCCCCGATCGGGGGCAGCGGCTGTGGTCGACCTGTGGTCAGGGCAGGAGCCTCTCCGCGTTGGTCCCAGGGACCCATCTGCCTGCGAACTTCGGTCACGTGGCAGGAAGGTACGATGCCCAGTCCTATGGTTAGCTGTGCAGCGAGGTGTACTGCGAGGACACGTTCAACACACACTTCAACAAAGAGGGCGGCCTGAGTGGAAAGGTGAGTGTTTGGGAAGCTGTGCGGACAAAGAAGGTGCCCTTTGGCGTGGGCCAAATGCTTGTGACACACGCCTGGGCCTGCTGGCCTCTGAGGGCCCTGCCCTGGGCCCCCTGCTCCCCTGCCCTTTGTTCAGTCACAGCAGAGATGGCCACACCCACTCCATCATTGAGGGCAGTGTTCCAACCTCCTTCAGCCCCGCCCCCTCTCCGCAGGTTACCATGGACTACCGATGCTGCATTCTGAGGCCAGGGCGTTCCAAGAATGCCAAGGGCAGACATGATGACCTTCAATGATTTCCTCTTGTGTCAGTTTTGGTCAGCTTTAGGAGCTAGGAAATGGTCCCCTTTACAGAAATGTTCAAATTTACTGGCATTTCATATATTCTCTGCTATAACATTGTCCTGATTCTTTCTGTATATTCTTTACATATGTTTATGTTTTCCTTAATCAAAGTGTGTCTTTTAAATCTTTTCAAAGAATATTCTTTGGACTTACTAAATCACCTCAATTTTATACGTTTTCTGTTGTATTAAGTTCTGCTCATATCTTTATTTATATTTTTTCTATGTTCTCAGGGTTTGTTGTTTTGATCATCTGATGTCAATTAAAACACTTGGTTATTCATTTTAATAAATCTTTTTACTTATAAAGATTTGAACTTTTGAAGATTCCAGCTTCCTTGTAAGTTTCTAAGGGTCAGGTCCTCTCCATTGTTGCTGGCCTAAGGCTTAGTTCACCATATAGCAATGTATATATTGACATATTTTCCCCTCGACTTTCTGTGATTCCCTACATCTCACCTTTCTTTGCAGACAAGCCATTTGAAATACCCTTAACTTATTTCACAGCCAATAAGTCTTTGAAATAATGTGTATTTTTGAGAGAAATCTTCTTATATCATTAGGCAGAAAATCTGACCTGCCATAGTTTTCAAAACAGCATAATTTCACTCTTCTCAATGATTAATCTGTTGTATTACACAACCTTTGAGTATTTAGCTTTATCAATGACATGTACTTTACAAATGTTTTAGAGATCCTACCAGTCTTAGTAAACATCCTTGTTCCTTGTTTCAGTTCCAGTTTTATGTATATTTTCTGCCTTGCACCTGATTATTCCAACATCTGATGGATGGCCTTGGGAAACTAATTCTCATATTGATTGTTTTTGCTGATTGTCTCCACTTGTAGCTGATTTCTTCATTATTGTGTAAATTTAGATCATGAGCTCATGTTTAGCTAAACAGCTGACATTGTAACAGGCTTAAGTGTGAACGCTCGTAAGCTTCAGGAGAAAGTCGGCAAAGATTTTTTTGTGTCCCTCCGATGAGTTGCCCGCAAGGACCCCATTTTTTAGAAGTGTTGGTCCAATACTCCCACTAGAGGCAGGGGATTCAGACAGGGCTGCTTTGCGGCCCCCGATCGGGGGCAGCGGCTGTGGTCGACCTGTGGTCAGGGCAGGAGCCTCTCCGCGTTGGTCCCAGGGACCCATCTGCCTGCGAACTTCGGTCACCTGGCAGGAAGGTACGATGCCCAGTCCTATGGTTAGCTGTGCAGCGAGGTGTACTGCGAGGACACGTTCCACACACACTTCAACAAAGAGGGCGGCCTGAGTGGAAATGTGAGTGTTTGGGAAGCTGTGCAGACAAAGAAGGCGCCCTTTGGCCTGGGCCAAATGCTTGTGACACTCCCGTGGTCCTGCCGGGCTCTGAGGGCCCTGCCCTGGGACCCCTGCTCCCCTGCCCTTTGTTCAGTCACAGCAGAGATGGCCACACCCACTCCCTCAGTGAGGGCAGTGTTCCAACCTCCTTCAGCCCCGCCCCCTCTCCGCAGGTTACCATGGACTACCGATGCTGCATTCTGAGGCCAGGGCGTTCCAAGAATGCCAAGGGCAGACATGATGACCTTCAATGATTTCCTCTTGTGTCAGTTTTGGTCAACTTTAGGAGCTAGGAAATGGTCCCCTTTACAGAAATGTTCAAATTTACTGGCATTTCATATATTCTCTGCTATAACATTGTCCTGATTCTTTCTGTATATTCTTTACATATGTTTATGTTTTCCTTAATCAAAGTGTGTCTTTTAAATCTTTTCAAAGAATATTCTTTGGACTTACTAAATCACCTCAATTTTATACGTTTTCTGTTGTATTCAGTTCTGCTCATATCTTTATTTATATTTTTTCTATGTTCTCAGGGTTTGTTGTTTTGATCATCTGATGTCAAGTAAAACACTTGGTTATTCATTTTAATAAATCTTTTTACTTATAAAGATTTGAACTTTTGAAGATTCCAGCTTACTTGTAAGTTTCTAAGGGTCAGGTCCTCTCCATTGTTGCTGGCCTAAGGCTTAGTTCACCATATAGCAATGTATATATTGACATATTTTCCCCTCGACTTTCTGTGATTCCCTACATCTCACCTTTCTTTGCAGACAAGCCATTTGAAATACCCTTAACTTATTTCACAGCCAATAAGTCTTTGAAATAATGTGTATTTTGAGAGAAATCTTCTTATATCATTAGGCAGAAAATCTGACCTGCCATAGTTTTCAAAACAGCATAATTTCACTCTTCTCAATGATTAATCTGTTGTATTACACAACCTTTGAGTATTTAGCTTTATCAATGACATGTACTTTACAAATGTTTTAGAGATCCTACCAGTCTTTGAAAACATCCTTGTTCCTTGTTCCAGTTCCAGTTTTATGTATATATTCTGCCTTGCACCTGATTATTCCAACATCTGATGGGTGCCCTTGGGAAACTAATTCTCATATTGATTGTTTTTGCTGATTGTCTCCCCTTGTAGCTGATTTCTTCATTATTGTGTAAATTTAGATCATGAGCTCATGTTTAGCTAAACAGCTGACATTGTAAAAGGCTTATGTGTGAACGCTCGTAAGCTTCAAGAGAAAGTCGGCAAAGATTTAATTGTGTCCCTCCGATGAGTTGCCCGCAAGGACCCCATTTTTTAGAAGTGTTGGTCCAATACTCCCTCTAGAGGCAGGGGATTCAGACAGGGCTGCTTTGCGGCCCCCGATCGGGGGCAGCGGCTGTGGTCGACCTCTGGTCAGGGCAGGAGCCTCTCCGCGTTGGTCCCAGGGACCCATCTGCCTGCGAACTTCGGTCACCTGGCAGGAAGGTACGATGCCCTGTCCTATGGTTAGCTGTGCAGCGAGGTGTACTGCGAGGACACGTTCCACACACACTTCAACAAAGAGGGCGGCCTGAGTGGAAAGGTGAGTGTTTGGGAAGCTGTGCAGACAAAGAAGGCGCCCTTTGGCCTGGGCCAAATGCTTGTGACACACCCCTGGGCCTGCCGGCCTCTGAGGGCCCTGCCCTGGGCCCCCTGCTCCCCTGCCGTTTGTTCAGTCACAGCAGAGATGGCCACACCCACTCCCTCAGTGAGGGCAGTGTTCCAAACTCCTTCAGCCCTGCCCCCTCTCCGCAGGTTACCATGGACTACCGATGCTGCATTCTGAGGCCAGGGCGTTCCGAGAATGCCAAGGGCAGACATGATGACCTTCAATGATTTCCTCTTGTGTCAGTTTTGGTCAACTTTAGGAGCTAGGAAATGGTCCCCTTTACAGAAATGTTCAAATTTACTGGCATTTCATATATTCTCTGCTATAACATTGTCCTGATTCTTTCTGTATATTCTTTACTTACGTTTTTGTTTTCCTTAATCAAAGTGTGTCTTTTAAATCTTTTCAAAGAATATTCTTTGGACTTACTAAATCACCTCAATTTTATACGTTTTCTGTTGTATTAAGTTCTGCTCATATCTTTATTTATATTTTTCCTATGTTCTCAGGGTTTGTTGTTTTGATCATCTGATGTCAATTAAAACACTTGGTTATTCATTTTAATAAATCTTTTTACTTATAAAGATTTGAACTTTTGAAGATTCCAGCTTACTTGTAAGTTTCTAAGGGTCAGGTCCTCTCCATTTTTGCTGGCCTAAGGCTTAGTTCACCATATAGCAATGTATATATTGACATATTTTCCCCTCGACTTTCTGTGATTCCCTACATCTCACCTTACTTTGCAGACAAGCCATTTGAAATACCCTTCACTTTTTTCACAGCCAATAAGTCTTTGAAATAATGTGTATTTTTGAGAGAAATCTTCTTATATCATTAGGCAGAAAATCTGACCTGCCATAGTTTTCAAAACAGCATAATTTCACTCTTCTCAATGATTAATCTGTTGTATTACACAACCTTTGAGTATTTAGCTTTATCAATGACATGTACTTTACAAATGTTTTAGAGATCCTACCAGTCTTTGAAAACATCCTTGTTCCTTGTTCCAGTTCCAGTTTTATGTATATATTCTGCCTTGCACCTGATTATTCCAACATCTGATGGGTGGCCTTGGGAAACTAATTCTCATATTGATTGTTTTTGCTGATTGTCTCCCCTTGTAGCTGATTTCTTCATTATTGTGTAAATTTAGATCATGAGCTCATGTTTAGCTAAACAGCTGACATTGTATCAGGCTTAAGTGTGAACGCTCGTAAGCTCCAGGAGAAAGTCGGCAAAGATTTTTTTGTGTCCCTCCGATGAGTTGCCGGCAAGGACCCCATTTTTTAGAAGTGTTGGTCCAATACTCCCTCTAGAGGCAGGGGATTCAGACAGGGCTGCTTTGCGGCCCCCGATCGGGGGCAGCGGCTGTGGTCGACCTGTGGTCAGGGCAGGAGCCTCTCCGCGTTGGTCCCAGGGACCCATCTGCCTGCGAACTTCGGTCACCTGGCAGGAAGGTACGATGCCCAGTCCTATGGTTAGCTGTGCAGCGAGGTGTACTGCGAGGACACGTTCCACACACACTTCAACAAAGAGGGCGGCCTGAGTGGAAATGTGAGTGTTTGGGAAGCTGTGCGGACAAAGAAGGTGCCCTTTGGCCTGGGCCAAATGCTTGTGACACACCCCTGGGCCTGCTGGCCTCTGAGGGCCCTGCCCTTGGGCCCCTGCTCCCCTGCCCTTTGTTCAGTCACAGCAGAGATGGCCACACCCACTCCCTCAGTGAGGGCAGTGTTCCAACCTCCTTCAGCCCCGCCCCCTCTCCGCAGGTTACCATGGACTACCGATGCTGCATTCTGAGGCCAGGGCGTTCTTAGAATGCCAAGGGCAGACATGATGACCTTCAATGATTTCCTCTTGTGTCAGTTTTGGTCAACTTTAGGAGCTAGGAAATGGTCCCCTTTACAGAAATGTTCAAATTTACTGGCATTTCATATATTCTCTGCTATAACATTGTCCTGATTCTTTCTGTATATTCTTTACATATGTTTATGTTTTCCTTAATCAAAGTGTGTCTTTTAAATCTTTTCAAAGAATATTCTTTGGACTTACTAAATCACCTCAATTTTATACGTTTTCTGTTGTATTAAGTTCTGCTCATATCTTTATTTATATGTTTTCTATGTTCTCAGGGTTTGTTGTTTTGATCATCTGATGTCAATGAAAACACTTGGTTATTCATTTTAATAAATCTTTTTCCTTATAAAGATTTGAACTTTTGAAGATTCCAGCTTACTTGTAAGTTTCTAAGGCTCAGGTCCTCTCCATTGTTGCTGGCCTAAGGCTTAGTTCACCATATAGCAATGTATATATTGACATATTTTCCCCTCGACTTTCTGTGATTCCCTACATCTCACCTTTCTTTGCAGACAAGCCATTTGAAATACCCTTCACTTATTTCACAGCCAATAAGTCTTTGAAATAATGTGTATTTTTGAGAGAAATCTTCTTATATCATTAGGCAGAAAATCTGACCTGCCATAGTTTTCAAAACAGCATAATTTCACTCTTCTCAATGATTAATCTGTTGTATTACACAACCTTTGAGTATTTAGCTTTATCAATGACATGTACTTTACAAAAGTTTTAGAGATCCTACCAGTTTTTGAAAACATCCTTGTTCCTTGTTTCAGTTCCAGTTTTATGTATATTTTCTGCCTTGCACCTGATTATTCCAACATCTGATGGATGGCCTTGGGAAACTAATTCTCATATTGATTGTTTTTGCTGATTGTCTCCACTTGTAGCTGATTTCTTCATTATTGTGTAAATTTAGATCATGAGCTCATGTTTAGCTAAACAGCTGACATTGTATCAGGCTTAAGTGTGAACGCTCGTAAGCTTCAGGAGAAAGTCGGCAAAGATTTATTTGTGTCCCTCCGATGAGTTGCCCGCAAGGACCCCATTTTTTAGAAGTGTTGGTCCAATACTCCCTCTAGAGGCAGGGGATTCAGACAGGGCTGCTTTGCAACCCCCGATCTGGGGCAGCGGCTGTGGTCGACCTGTGGTCAGGGCAGGAGCCTCTCCGCATTGGTCCCAGGGACCCATCTGCCTGCGAACTTCGGTCACGTGGCAGGAAGGTACGATGCCCAGTCCTATGGTTAGCTGTGCAGCGAGGTGTACTGCGAGGACACGTTCCACACACACTTCAACAAAGAGGGCGGCCTGAGTGGAAATGTGAGTGTTTGGGAAGCTGTGCAGACAAAGAAGGCGCCCTTTGGCCTGTGCCAAATGCTTGTGACACTCCCCTGGTCCTGCCGGGCTCTGAGGGCCCTGCCCTGGGCCCCCTGCTCCCCTGCCCTTTGTTCAGTCACAGCAGAGATGGCCACACCCACTCCCTCAGTGAGGGCAGTGTTCCAACCTCCTTCAGCCCCACCCCCTCTCCGCAGGTTACCATGGACTACCGATGCTGCATTCTGAGGCCAGGGCGTTCCAAGAATGCCAAGGGCAGACATGATGACCTTCAATGATTTCCTCTTGTGTCAGTTTTGGTCAACTTTAGGAGCTAGGAAATGGTCCCCTTTACAGAAATGTTCAAATTTACTGGCATTTCATATATTCTCTGCTATAACATTGTCCTGATTCTTTCTGTATATTCTTTACATATGTTTATGTTTTCCTTAATCAAAGTGTGTCTTTTAAATCTTTTCAAAGAATATTCTTTGGACTTACTAAATCACCCCAATTTTATAAGTTTTCTGTTGTATTCAGTTCTGCTCATATCTTTATATATATTTTTTCTATGTTCTCAGGGTTTGTTGTTTTGATCATCTGATGTCAATTAAAACACTTGGTTATTCATTTTAATAAATCTTTTTACTTATAAAGATTTGAACTTTTGAAGATTCCAGCTTACTTGTAAGTTTCTAAGTGTCAGGTCCTCTCCATTGTTGCTGGCCTAAGGCTTAGTTCACCATATAGCAATGTATATATTGTCATATTTTCCCCCGACTTTCTGTGATTCCCTACATCTCACCTTTCTTTGCAGACAAGCCATTTGAAATACCCTTCACTTATTTCACAGCCAATAAGTCTTTGAAATAATGTGTATTTTTGAGAGAAATCTTCTTATATCATTAGGCAGAAAATCTGACCTGCCATAGTTTTGAAAACAGCATAATTTCACTCTTCTCAATGATTAATATGTTGTATTACACAACCTTTGAGTATTTAGCTTTATCAATGACATGTACTTTACAAATGTTTTAGAGATCCTACCAGTCTTTGAAAACATCCTTGTTCCTTGTTCCATTTCCAGTTTTATGTATATATTCTGCCTTGCACCTGATTATTCCAACATCTGATGGGTGGCATTGGGAAACTAATTCTCATATTGATTGTTTTTGCTGATTGTCTCCCCTTGTATCTGATTTCTTCATTATTTTGTAAATTTAGATCATGAGCTCATGTTTAGCTAAACAGCTGACATTGTAAAAGGCTTAAGTGTGAACGCTCTTAAGCTTCAGGAGAAAGTCGGCAAAGATTTTTTTGTGTCCCTCCGATGAGTTGCCCGCAAGGACCCCATTTTTTAGAAGTGTTGGTCCAATACTCCCTCTAGAGGCAGGGGATTCAGACAGGGCTGCTTTGCGGCCCCCGATCGGGGGCAGCGGCTGTGGCCGACCTGTGGTCAGGGCAGGAGCCTCTCCGCGTTGGTCCCAGGGACGCATCTGCCTGCGAACTTCGGTCACCTGGCAGGAAGGTTCGATGCCCAGTCCTATGGTTAGCTGTGCAGCGAGGTGTACTGCGAGGACACGTTCCACACACACTTCAACAAAGAGGGCGGCCTGAGTGGAAAGGTGAGTGTTTGGGAAGCTGTGCGGACAAAGAAGGCGCCCTTTGGCCTGGGCCAAATGCTTGTGACACTCCCCTGGGCCTGCCAGACTCTGAGGGCCCTGCCCTGGGCCCCCTGCTCCCCTGCCCTTTGTTCAGTCACAGCAGAGATGGCCACACCCACTCCCTCAGTGAGGGCAGTGTTCCAACCTCCTTCAGCCCTGCCCCCTCTCCGCAGGTTACCATGGACTACCCATGCTGCATTCTGAGGCCAGGGCGTTCCGAGAATGCCAAGGGCAGACATGATGACCTTCAATGATTTCCTCTTGTGTCAGTTTTGGTCAACTTTAGGAGCTAGGAAATTTTCCCCTTTACAGAAATGTTCAAATTTACTGGCATTTCATATATTCTCTGCTATAACATTGTCCTGATTCTTTCTGTATATTCTTTACATATGTTTATGTTTTCCTTAATCAAAGTGTGTCTTTTAAATCTTTTCAAAGAATATTCTTTGGACTTACTAAATCACCTCAATTTTATACGTTTTCTGTTGTATTAAGTTCTGCTCATATCTTTATTTATATTTTTTCTATGTTCTCAGGGTTTGTTGTTTTGATCATCTGATGTCAATTAAAACACTTGGTTATTCATTTTAATAAATCTTTTTACTTATAAAGATTTGAACTTTTGAAGATTCCAGCTTACTTGTAAGTTTCTAAGGGTCAGGTCCTCTCCATTGTTGCTGGCCTAAGGCTTAGTTCACCATATAGCAATGTATATATTGACATATTTTCCCCTCGACTTTCTGTGATTCCCTACATCTCACCTTTCTTTGCAGACAAGCCATTTGAAATACCCTTAACTTATTTCACAGCCAATAAGTCTTTGAAATAATGTGTATTTTTGAGAGAAATCTTCTTATATCATTAGGCAGAAAATCTGACCTGCCATAGTTTTCAAAACAGCATAATTTCACTCTTCTCAATGATTAATCTGTTGTATTACACAACCTTTGAGTATTTAGCTTTATCAATGACATGTACTTTACAAATGTTTTAGAGATCCTACCAGTCTTTGAAAACATCCTTGTTCCTTGTTCCAGTTCCAGTTTTATGTATATATTCTGCCTTGCACCTGATTATTCCAACATCTGATGGGTGGCCTTGGGAAACTAATTCTCATATTGATTGTTTTTGCTGATTGTCTCCCCTTGTATCTGATTTCTTCATTATTGTGTAAATTTAGATCATGAGCTCATGTTTAGCTAAACAGCTGACATTGTATCAGGCTTAAGTGTGAACGCTCATAAGCTTCAGGAGAAAGTCGGCAAAGATTTATTTGTGTCCCTCCGATGAGTTGCCCGCAAGGACCCCATTTTTTAGAAGTGTTGGTCCAATACTCCCTCTAGAGGCAGGGGATTCAGACAGGGCTGCTTTGCAACCCCCGATCTGGGGCAGCGGCTGTGGTCGACCTGTGGTCAGGGCAGGAGCCTCTCCGCGTTGGTCCCAGTGACCCATCTGCCTGCGAACTTCGGTCACCTGGCAGGAAGGTACGATGCCCAGTCCTATGGTTAGCTGTGCAGCGAGGTGTACTGCGAGGACACGTTCCACACACACTTCAACAAAGAGGGCGGCCTGAGTGGAAATGTGAGTGTTTGGCAAGCTGTGCAGACAAAGAAGGCGCCCTTTGGCCTGGGCCAAATGCTTGTGACACTCCCCTGGTCCTGCCGGGCTCTGAGGGCCCTGCCCTGGGCCCCCTGCTCCCCTGCCCTTTGTTCAGTCACAGCAGAGATGGCCACACCCACTCCCTCAGTGAGGGCAGTGTTCCAACCTCCTTCAGCCCCACCCCCTCTCCGCAGGTTACCATGGACTACCGATGCTGCATTCTGAGGCCAGGGCGTTCCAAGAATGCCAAGGGCAGACATGATGACCTTCAATGATTTCCTCTTGTGTCAGTTTTGGTCAACTTTAGGAGCTAGGAAATGGTCCCCTTTACAGAAATGTTCAAATTTACTGGCATTTCATATATTCTCTGCTATAACATTGTCCTGATTCTTTCTGTATATTCTTTACATATGTTTATGTTTTCCTTAATCAAAGTGTGTCTTTTAAATCTTTTCAAAGAATATTCTTTGGACTTACTAAATCACCCCAATTTTATAAGTTTTCTGTTGTATTCAGTTCTGCTCATATCTTTATATATATTTTTTCTATGTTCTCAGGGTTTGTTGTTTTGATCATCTGATGTCAATTAAAACACTTGGTTATTCATTTTAATAAATCTTTTTACTTATAAAGATTTGAACTTTTGAAGATTCCAGCTTACTTGTAAGTTTCTAAGTGTCAGGTCCTCTCCATTGTTGCTGGCCTAAGGCTTAGTTCACCATATAGCAATGTATATATTGTCATATTTTCCCCCGACTTTCTGTGATTCCCTACATCTCACCTTTCTTTGCAGACAAGCCATTTGAAATACCCTTCACTTATTTCACAGCCAATAAGTCTTTGAAATAATGTGTATTTTTGAGAGAAATCTTCTTATATCATTAGGCAGAAAATCTGACCTGCCATAGTTTTCAAAACAGCATAATTTCACTCTTCTCAATGATTAATCTGTTGTATTACACAACCTTTGAGTATTTAGCTTTATCAATGACATGTACTTTACAAATGTTTTAGAGATCCTACCTGTCTTAGTAAACATCCTTGTTCCTTGTTCCAGTTCCAGTTTTATGTATATTTTCTGCCTTGCACCTGATTATTCCAACATCTGATGGATGGCCTTGGGAAACTAATTCTCATATTGATTGTTTTTGCTGATTGTCTCCACTTGTAGCTGATTTCTTCATTATTGTGTAAATTTAGATCATGAGCTCATGTTTAGCTAAACAGCTGACATTGTATCAGGCTTAAGTGTGAACGCTCGTAAGCTCCAGGAGAAAGTCGGCAAAGATTTTTTTGTGTCCCTCCGATGAGTTGCCCGCAAGGACCCCATTTTTTAGAAGTGTTGGTCCAATACTCCCTCTAGAGGCAGGGCACTCAGACAGGGCTGCTTTGCGGCCGTGATCGGGGGCAGCGGCTGTGGTCGACCTGTGGTCACGGCAGGAGCCTCTCCGCGTTGGTCCCAGGGACCCATCTGCCTGCGAACTACAGTCACCTGGCAGGAAGGTACGATGCCCAGTCCTATGGTTAGCTGTGCAGCGAGGTGTACTGCGAGGACACGTTCCACACACACTTCAACAAAGAGGGCGGCCTGAGTGGAAATGTGAGTGTTTGGGAAGCTGTGCAGACAAAGAAGGCGCCCTTTGGCCTGGGCCAAATGCTTGTGACACTCCCCTGATCCTGCCGCGCTCTGAGGGCCCTGCCCTGGGACCCCTGCTCCCCTGCCCTTTGTTCAGTCACAGCAGAGATGGCCACACCCACTCCCTCAGTGAGGGCAGTGTTCGAACCTCCTTCAGCCCCGCCCCCTCTCCGCAGGTTACCATGGACTACCGATGCTGCATTCTGAGGCCAGGGCGTTCCAAGAATGCCAAGGGCAGACATGATGACCTTCAATGATTGCCTCTTGTGTCAGTTTTGGTCAACTTTAGGAGCTAGGAAATGGTCCCCTTTACAGAAATGTTCAAATTTACTGGCATTTCATATATTCTCTGCTATAACATTGTCCTGATTCTTTCTGTATATTCTTTACATATGTTTATGTTTTCCTTAATCAAAGTGTGTCTTTTAAATCTTTTCAAAGAATATTCTTT
Source organism: Hyperoodon ampullatus (assembly GCF_949752795.1). Classification (NCBI taxonomy): domain Eukaryota; kingdom Metazoa; phylum Chordata; class Mammalia; order Artiodactyla; family Ziphiidae; genus Hyperoodon; species Hyperoodon ampullatus. Next base: position 31,456 of record NW_027640881.1, read on the forward strand.
GGACTTACTAAATCACCTCAATTTTATACGTTTTCTGTTGTATTAAGTTCTGCTCATATCTTTATTTATATTTTTTCTATGTTCTCAGGGTTTGTTGTTTTGATCATCTGATGTCAATTAAAACACTTGGTTATTCATTTTAATAAATCTTTTTACTTATAAAGATTTGAACTTTTGAAGATTCCAGCTTACTTGTAAGTTTCTAAGGGTCAGGTCCTCTCCATTGTTGCTGGCCTAAGGCTTAGTTCACCATATAGCAATGTATATATTGACATATTTTCCCCTCGACTTTCTGTGATTCCCTACATCTCACCTTTCTTTGCAGACAAGCCATTTGAAATACCCTTCACTTATTTCACAGCCAATAAGTCTTTGAAATAATGTGTATTTTTGAGAGAAATCTTCTTATATCATTAGGCAGAAAATCTGACCTGCCATAGTTTTCAAAACAGCATAATTTCACTCTTCTCAATGATTAATCTGTTGTATTACACAACCTTTGAGTATTTAGCTTTATCAATGACATGTACTTTACAAATGTTTTAGAGATCCTACCAGTCTTTGAAAACATCCTTGTTCCTTGTTCCAGTTCCAGTTTTATGTATATATTCTGCCTTGCACCTGATTATTCCAACATCTGATGGGTGGCCTTGGGAAACTAATTCTCATATTGATTGTTTTTGCTGATTGTCTCCCCTTGTAGCTGATTTCTTCATTATTGTGTAAATTTAGATCATGAGCTCATGTTTAGCTAAACAGCTGACATTGTAAAAGGCTTAAGTATGAACGCTCGTAAGCTTCAGGAGAAAGTCGGCAAAGATTTTTTTGTGTCCCTCCGATGAGTTGCCCGCAAGGACCCCATTTTTTAGAAGTGTTGGTCCAATACTCCCTCTAGAGGCAGGGGATTCAGACTGGGCTGCTTTGCAACCCCCGATCTGGGGCAGCGGCTGTGGTCGACCTGTGGTCAGGGCAGGAGCCTCTCCGCGTTGGTCCCAGGGACCCATCTGCCTGCGAACTTCGGTCACCTGGCAGGAAGGTACGATGCCCAGTCCTATGGTTAGCTGTGCAGCGAGGTGTACTGCGAGGACACGTTCCACACACACTTCAACAAAGAGGGCGGCCTGAGTGGAAATGTGAGTGTTTGGGAAGCTGTGCAGACAAAGAAGGCGCCCTTTGGCCTGGGCCAAATGCTTGTGACACTCTCCTGGTCCTGCCGGGCTCTGAGGGCCCTGCCCTGCGACCCCTGCTCCCCTGCCCTTTGTTCAGTCACAGCAGAGATGGCCACACCCACTCCCTCAGTGAGGGCAGTGTTCCAACCTCCTTCAGCCCCGCCCCCTCTCCGCAGGTTACCATGGACTACCGATGCTGCATTCTGAGGCCAGGGCGTTCCAAGAATGCCAAGGGCAGACATGATGACCTACAATGATTTCCTCTTGTGTCAGTTTTGGTCAACTTTTGGAGCTAGGAAATGGTCCCCTTTACAGAAATGTTCAACTTTACTGGCATTTCATATATTCTCTGCTATAACATTGTCCTGATACTTTCTGTATATTCTTTACATATGTTTATGTTTTCCTTAATCAAAGTGTGTCTTTTAAATATTTTCAAAGAATATTCTTTGGACTTACTAAATCACCTCAATTTTATACTTTTTCTGTTGTATTAAGTTCTGCTCATATCTTTATTTATATTTTTTCTATGTTCTCAGGGTTTGTTGTTTTGATCATCTGATGTCAATTAAAACACTTGGTTATTCATTTTAATAAATCTTTTTACTTATAAAGATTTGAGCTTTTGAAGATTCCAGCTTACTTGTAAGTTTCTAAGGGTCAGGTCCTCTCCATTGTTGCTGGCCTAAGGCTTAGTTCACCATATCGCAATGTATATATTGACATATTTTCCCCTCGACTTTCTGTGATTCCCTACATCTCACCTTTCTTTGCAGACAAGCCATTTGAAATACCCTTCACTTATTTCACAGCCAATAAGTCTTTGAAATAATGTGTATTTTTGAGAGAAATCTTCTTATATCATTAGGCAGAAAATCTGACCTGCCATAGTTTTCAAAACAGCATAATTTCACTCTTCTCAATGATTAATCTGTTGTATTACACAACCTTTGAGTATTTAGCTTTATCAATGACATGTACTTTACAAATGTTTTAGAGATCCTACCAGTCTTAGTAAACATCCTTGTTCCTTGTTTCAGTTCCAGTTTTATGTATATTTTCTGCCTTGCACCTGATTATTCCAACATCTGATGGGTGGCCTTGGGAAACTAATTCTCATATTGATTGTTTTTGCTGATTGTCTCCCCTTGTATCTGATTTCTTCATTATTGTGTAAATTTAGATCATGAGCTCATGTTTAGCTAAACAGCTGACATTGTAAAAGGCTTAAGTGTGAACGCTCGTAAGCTTCAGGAGAAAGTCGGCAAAGATTTTTTTGTGTCCCTCCGATGAGTTGCCCGCAAGGACCCCATTTTTTAGAAGTGTTGGTCCAATACTCCCTCTAGAGGCAGGGGATTCAGACAGGGCTGCTTTGCAACCCCCGATCTGGGGCAGCGGCTGTGGTCGACCTGTGGTCAGGGCAGGAGCCTCTCCGCGTTGGTCCCAGTGACCCATCTGCCTGCGAACTTCGGTCACCTGGCAGGAAGGTACGATGCCCAGTCCTATGGTTAGCTGTGCAGCGAGGTGTACTGCGAGGACACGTTCCACACACACTTCAACAAAGAGGGCGGCCTGAGTGGAAATGTGAGTGTTTGGGAAGCTGTGCGGACAAAGAAGGCGCCCTTTGGCCTGGGCCAAATGCTTGTGACACTCCCCTGGTCCTGCCGGGCTCTGAGGGCCCTGCCCTGGGCCCCCTGCTCCCCTGCCCTTTGTTCAGTCACAGCAGAGATGGCCACACCCACTCCCTCAGTGAGGGCAGTGTTCCAACCTCCTTCAGCCCCACCCCCTCTCCGCAGGTTACCATGGACTACCGATGCTGCATTCTGAGGCCAGGGCGTTCCAAGAATGCCAAGGGAAGACATGATGACCTTCAATGATTTCCTCTTGTGTCAGTTTTGGTCAACTTTAGGAGCTAGGAAATGGTCCCCTTTACAGAAATGTTCAAATTTACTGGCATTTCATATATTCTCTGCTATAACATTGTCCTGATTCTTTCTGTATATTCTTTACATATGTTTATGTTTTCCTTAATCAAAGTGTGTCTTTTAAATCTTTTCAAAGAATATTCTTTGGACTTACTAAATCACCTCAATTTTATACGTTTTCTGTTGTATTCAGTTCTGCTCATATCTTTATTTATATTTTTTCTATGTTCTCAGGGTTTGTTGTTTTGATCATCTGATGTCAATTAAAACACTTGGTTATTCATTTTAATAAATCTTTTTACTTAGAAAGATTTGAACTTTTGAAGATTCCAGCTTCCTTGTAAGTTTCTAAGGGTCAGGTCCTCTCCATTGTTGCTGGCCTAAGGCTTAGTTCACCATATAGCAATGTATATATTGACATATTTTCCCCTCGACTTTCTGTGATTCCCTACATCTCACCTTTCTTTGCAGACAAGCCATTTGAAATACCCTTCACTTATTTCACAGCCAATAAGTCTTTGAAATAATGTGTATTTATGAGAGAAATCTTCTTATATCATTAGGCAGAAAATCTGACCTGCCATAGTTTTCAAAACAGCATAATTTCACTCTTCTCAATGATTAATCTGTTGTATTACACAACCTTGGGTATTTAGCTTTATCAATGACATGTACTTTACAAATGTTTTAGAGATCCTACCAGTCTTTGAAAACATCCTTGTTGCTTGTTTCAGTTCCAGTTTTATGTATATTTTCTGCCTTGCACCTGATTATTCCAACATCTGATGGATGGCCTTGGGAAACTAATTCTCATATTGATTGTTTTTGCTGATTGTCTCCACTTGTAGCTGATTTCTTCATTATTGTGTAAATTTAGATCATGAGCTCATGTTTAGCTATACAGCTGACATTGTAACAGGCTTAAGTGTGAACGCTCGTAAGCTTCAGGAGAAAGTCGGCAAAGATTTATTTGTGTCCCTCCGATGAGATGCCCGCAAGGACCCCATTTTTTAGAAGTGTTGGTCCAATACTCCCTCTAGAGGCAGGGGATTCAGACAGGGCTGCTTTGCGGCCCCCGATCGGGGGCAGCGGCTGTGGTCGACCTGTGGTCAGGGCAGGAGCCTCTCCGCGTTGGTCCCAGTGACCCATCTGCCTGCGAACTTCGGTCACCTGGCAGGAAGGTACGATGCCCAGTCCTATGGTTAGCTGTGCAGCGAGGTGTACTGCGAGGACACGTTCCACACACACTTCAACAAAGAGGGCGGCCTGAGTGGAAATGTGAGTGTTTGGGAAGCTGTGCGGACAAAGAAGGCGCCCTTTGGCCTGGGCCAAATGCTTGTGACACACCCCTGGGCCTGCTGGCCTCTGAGGGCCCTGCCCTGGGCCCCCTGGTCCCCTGCCCTTTGTTCAGTCACAGCAGAGATGGCCACACCCACTCCCTCAGTGAGGGCAGTGTTCCAACCTCCTTCAGCCCCGCCCCCTCTCCGCAGGTTACCATGGACTACCGATGCTGCATTCTGAGGCCAGGGGGTTCCGAGAATGCCAAGGGCAGACATGATGACCTTCAATGATTTCCTCTTGTGTCAGTTTTGGTCAACTTTAGGAGCTAGGAAATGGTCCCCTTTACAGAAATGTTCAAATTTACTGGCATTTCATATATTCTCTGCTATAACATTGTCCTGATTCTTTCTGTATATTCTTTACATATGTTTATGTTTTCCTTAATCAAAGTGTGTCTTTTAAATCTTTTCAAAGAATATTCTTTGGACTTACTAAATCACCTCAATTTTATACGTTTTCTGTTGTATTAAGTTCTGCTCATATCTTTATTTATATTTTTTCTATGTTCTCAGGGTTTGTTGTTTTGATCATCTGATGTCAATTAAAACACTTGGTTATTCATTTTAATAAATCTTTTTACTTATAAAGATTTGAACTTTTGAAGATTCCAGCTTACTTGTAAGTTTCTAAGGGTCAGGTCCTCTCCATTGTTGCTGGCCTAAGGCTTAGTTCACCATATAGCAATGTATATATTGACATATTTTCCCCTCGACTTTCTGTGATTCCCTACATCTCACCTTTCTTTGCAGACAAGCCATTTGAAATACCCTTCACTTATTTCACAGCCAATAAGTCTTTGAAATAATGTGTATTTTTTAGAGAAATCTTCTTATATCATTAGGCAGAAAATCTGACCTGCCATAGTTTTCAAAACAGCATAATTTCACTCTTCTCAATGATTAATCTGTTGTATTACACAACCTTTGAGTATTTAGCTTTATCAATGACATGTACTTTACAAATGTTTTAGAGATCCTACCAGTCTTTGAAAACATCCTTGTTCCTTGTTCCAGTTCCAGTTTTATGTATATATTCTGCCTTGCACCTGATTATTCCAACATCTGATGGGTGGCCTTGGGAAACTAATTCTCATATTGATTGTTTTTGCTGATTGTCTCCCCTTGTATCTGATTTCTTCATTATTGTGTAAATTTAGATCATGTGCTCATGTTTAGCTAAACAGCTGACATTGTAAAAGGCTTAAGTGTGAACGCTCGTAAGCTTCAGGAGAAAGTCGGCAAAGATTTTTTTGTGTCCCTCCGATGAGTTGCCCGCAAGGACCCCATTTTTTAGAAGTGTTGGTCCAATATTCCCTCTAGAGGCAGGGGATTCAGACAGGGCTGCTTTGCAACCCCCGATCTGGGGCAGCGGCTGTGGTCGACCTGTGGTCAGGGCAGGAGCCTCTCCGCGTTGGTCCCAGTGACCCATCTGCCTGCGAACTTCGGTCACCTGGCAGGAAGGTACGATGCCCAGTCCTATGGTTAGCTGTGCAGCGAGGTGTACTGCGAGGACACGTTCCACACACACTTCAACAAAGAGGGCGGCCTGAGTGGAAATGTGAGTGTTTGGCAAGCTGTGCAGACAAAGAAGGCGCCCTTTGGCCTGGGCCAAATGCTTGTGACACTCCCCTGGTCCTGCCGGGCTCTGAGGGCCCTGCCCTGGGCCCCCTGCTCCCCTGCCCTTTGTTCAGTCACAGCAGAGATGGCCACACCCACTCCCTCAGTGAGGGCAGTGTTCCAACCTCCTTCAGCCCCACCCCCTCTCCGCAGGTTACCATGGACTACCGATGCTGCATTCTGAGGCCAGGGCGTTCCAAGAATGCCAAGGGCAGACATGATGACCTTCAATGATTTCCTCTTGTGTCAGTTTTGGTCAACTTTAGGAGCTAGGAAATGGTCCCCTTTACAGAAATGTTCAAATTTACTGGCATTTCATATATTCTCTGCTATAACATTGTCCTGATTCTTTCTGTATATTCTTTACATATGTTTATGTTTTCCTTAATCAAAGTGTGTCTTTTAAATCTTTTCAAAGAATATTCTTTGGACTTACTAAATCACCTCAATTTTATACGTTTTCTGTTGTATTAAGTTCTGCTCATATCTTTATTTATATTTTTTCTATGTTCTCAGGGTTTGTTGTTTTGATCATCTGATGTCAATTAAAACACTTGGTTATTCATTTTAATAAATCTTTTTACTTAGAAAGATTAGAACTTTTGAAGATTCCAGCTTACTTGTAAGTTTCTAAGGGTCATGTCCTCTCCATTGTTGGTGGCCTAAGGCTTAGTTCACCATATAGCAATGTATATATTGACATATTTTCCCCTCGACTTTCTGTGATTCCCTACATCTCACCTTTGTTTGCAGACAAGCCATTTGAAATACCCTTCACTTATTTCACAGCCAATAAGTCTTTGAAATAATGTGTATTTTTTAGAGAAATCTTCTTATATCATTAGGCAGAAAATCTGACCTGCCATAGTTTTCAAAACAGCATAATTTCACTCTTCTCAATGATTAATCTGTTGTATTACACAACCTTGGGTATTTAGCTTTATCAATGACATGTACTTTACAAATGTTTTAGAGATCCTACCAGTCTTTGAAAACATCCTTGTTGCTTGTTTCAGTTCCAGTTTTTTGTATATTTTCTGCCTTGCACCTGATTATTCCAACATCTGATGGATGGCCTTGGGAAACTAATTCTCATATTGATTGTTTTTGCTGATTGTCTCCACTTGTAGCTGATTTCTTCATTATTGTGTAAATTTAGATCATGAGCTCATGTTTAGCTATACAGCTGACATTGTAACAGGCTTAAGTGTGAACGCTCGTAAGCTTCAGGAGAAAGTCGGCAAAGATTTATTTGTGTCCCTCCGATGAGATGCCCGCAAGGACCCCATTTTTTAGAAGTGTTGGTCCAATACTCCCTCTAGAGGCAGGGGATTCAGACAGGGCTGCTTTGCGGCCCCCGATCGGGGGCAGCGGCTGTGGTCGACCTGTGGTCAGGGCAGGAGCCTCTCCGCGTTGGTCCCAGTGACCCATCTGCCTGCGAACTTCGGTCACCTGGCAGGAAGTTACGATGCCCAGTCCTATGGTTAGCTGTGCAGCGAGGTGTACTGCGAGGACACGTTCCACACACACTTCAACAAAGAGGGCGGCCTGAGTGGAAATGTGAGTGTTTGGGAAGCTGTGCGGACAAAGAAGGTGCCCTTTGGCCTGGGCCAAATGCTTGTGACACACCCCTGGGCCTGCTGGCCTCTGAGGGCCCTGCCCTGGGCCCCCTGCTCCCCTGCCCTTTGTTCAGTCACAGCAGAGATGGCCACACCCACTCCCTCAGTGAGGGCAGTGTTCCAACCTCCTTCAGCCCCGCCCCCTCTCCGCAGGTTACCATGGACTACCGATGCTGCATTCTGAGGCCAGGGCGTTCCGAGAATGCCAAGGGCAGACATGATGACCTTCAATGATTTCCTCTTGTGTCAGTTTTGGTCAACTTTAGGAGCTAGGAAATGGTCCCCTTTACAGAAATGTTCAAATTTACTGGCATTTCATATATTCTCTGCTATAACATTGTCCTGATTCTTTCTGTATATTCTTTACTTATGTTTTTGTTTTCCTTAATCAAAGTGTGTCTTTTAAATCTTTTCAAAGAATATTCTTTGGACTTACTAAATCACCTCAATTTTATACGTTTTCTGTTGTATTAAGTTCTGCTCATATCTTTATTTATATTTTTTCTATGTTCTCAGGGTTTGTTGTTTTGATCATCTGATGTCAATTAAAACACTTGGTTATTCATTTTAATAAATCTTTTTACTTATAAAGATTTGAACTTTTGAAGATTCCAGCTTCCTTGTAAGTTTCTAAGGGTCAGGTCCTCTCCATTGTTGTTGGCCTAAGGCTTAGTTCACCATATAGCAATGTATATATTGACATATTTTCCCCTCGACTTTCTGTGATTCCCTACATCTCACCTTTCTTTGCAGACAAGCCATTTGAAATACCCTTCACTTATTTCACAGCCAATAAGTCTTTGAAATAATGTGTATTTTTGAGAGAAATCTTCTTATATCATTAGCCAGAAAATCTGACCTGCCATAGTTTTCAAAACAGCATAATTTCACTCTTCTCAATGATTAATCTGTTGTATTACACAACCTTTGAGTATTTAGCTTTATCAATGACATGTACTTTACAAATGTTTTAGAGATCCTACCAGTCTTTGAAAACATCCTTGTTCCTTGTTCCAGTTCCAGTTTTATGTATATATTCTGCCTTGCACCTGATTATTCCAACATCTGATGGGTGGCCTTGGGAAACTAATTCTCATATTGATTGTTTTTGCTGATTGTCTCCCCTTGTATCTGATTTCTTCATTATTGTGTAAATTTAGATCATGAGCTCATGTTTAGCTAAACAGCTGACATTGTAAAAGGCTTAAGTGTGAACGCTCGTAAGCTTCAGGAGAAAGTCGGCAAAGATTTTTTTGTGTCCCTCCGATGAGTTGCCCGCAAGGACCCCATTTTTTAGAAGTGTTGGTCCAATATTCCCTCTAGAGGCAGGGGATTCAGACAGGGCTGCTTTGCAACCCCCGATCTGGGGAAGCGGCTGTGGTCGACCTGTGGTCAGGGCAGGAACCTCTCCGCGTTGGTCCCAGTGACCCATCTGCCTGCGAACTTCGGTCACCTGGCAGGAAGGTACGATGCCCAGTCCTATGGTTAGCTGTGCAGCGAGGTGTACTGCGAGGACACGTTCCACACACACTTCAACAAAGAGGGCGGCCTGAGTGGAAATGTGAGTGTTTGGGAAGCTGTGCAGACAAAGAAGGCGCCCTTTGGCCTGGGCCAAATGCTTGTGACACTCCCCTGGTCCTGCCGGGCTCTGAGGGCCCTGCCCTGGGCCCCCTGCTCCCCTGCCCTTTGTTCAGTCACAGCAGAGATGGCCACACCCACTCCCTCAGTGAGGGCAGTGTTCCAACCTCCTTCAGCCCCACCCCCTCTCCGCAGGTTACCATGGACTACCGATGCTGCATTCTGAGGCCAGGGCGTTCCAAGAATGCCAAGGGCAGACATGATGACCTTCAATGATTTCCTCTTGTGTCAGTTTTGGTCAACTTTAGGAGCTAGGAAATGGTCCCCTTTACAGAAATGTTCAAATTTACTGGCATTTCATATATTCTCTGCTATAACATTGTCCTGATTCTTTCTGTATATTCTTTACATATGTTTATGTTTTCCTTAATCAAAGTGTGTCTTTTAAATCTTTTCAAAGAATATTCTTTGGACTTACTAAATCACCTCAATTTTATACGTTTTCTGTTGTATTCAGTTCTGCTCATATCTTTATTTATATTTTTTCTATGTTCTCAGGGTTTGTTGTTTGGATCATCTGATGTCAATTAAAACACTTGGTTATTCATTTTAATAAATCTTTTTACTTAGAAAGATTTGAACTTTTGAAGATTCCAGCTTCCTTGTAAGTTTCTAAGGGTCAGGTCCTCTCCATTGTTGCTGGCCTAAGGCTTAGTTCACCATATCGCAATGTATATATTGACATATTTTCCCCTCGACTTTCTGTGATTCCCTACATCTCACCTTTCTTTGCAGACAAGCCATTTGAAATACCCTTCACTTATTTCACAGCCAATAAGTCTTTGAAATAATGTGTATTTTTGAGAGAAATCTTCTTATATCATTAGGCAGAAAATCTGACCTGCCATAGTTTTCAAAACAGCATAATTTCACTCTTCTCAATGATTAATCTGTTGTATTACACAACCTTTGAGTATTTAGCTTTATCAATGACATGTACTTTACAAATGTTTTAGAGATCCTACCAGTCTTAGTAAACATCCTTGTTCCTTGTTTCAGTTCCAGTTTTATGTATATTTTCTGCCTTGCACCTGATTATTCCAACATCTGATGGATGGCCTTGGGAAACTAATTCTCATATTGATTGTTTTTGCTGATTGTCTCCACTTGTAGCTGATTTCTTCATTATTGTGTAAATTTAGATCATGAGCTCATGTTTAGCTAAACAGCTGACATTGTATCAGGCTTAAGTGTGAACGCTCGTAAGCTCCAGGAGAAAGTCGGCAAAGATTTTTTTGTGTCCCTCCGATGAGTTGCCCGCAAGGACCCCATTTTTTAGAAGTGTTGGTCCAATACTCCCTCTAGAGGCAGGGGATTCAGACAGGGCTGATTTGCAACCCCCGATCTGGGGCAGCGGCTGTGGTCGACCTGTGGTCAGGGCAGGAGCCTCTCCGCGTTGGTCCCAGTGACCCATCTGCCTGCGAACTTCGGTCACCTGGCAGGAAGGTACGATGCCCAGTCCTATGGTTAGCTGTGCAGCGAGGTGTACTGCGAGGACACGTTCCACACACACTTCAACAAAGAGGGCGGCCTGAGTGGAAATGTGAGTGTTTGGGAAGCTGTGCAGACAAAGAAGGCGCCCTTTGGCCTGGGCCAAATGCTTGTGACACTCCCCTGGTCCTGCCGGGCTCTGAGGGCCCTGCCCTGGGCTCCCTGCTCCCCTGCCCTTTGTTCAGTCACAGCAGAGATGGCCACACCCACTCCCTCAGTGAGGGCAGTGTTCCAACCTCCTTCAGCCCCACCCCCTCTCCGCAGGTTACCATGGACTACCGATGCTGCATTCTGAGGCCAGGGCGTTCCAAGAATGCCAAGGGCAGACATGATGACCTTCAATGATTTCCTCTTGTGTCAGTTTTGTTCAACTTTAGGAGCTAGGAAATGGTCCCCTTTACAGAAATGTTCAAATTTACTGGCATTTCATATATTCTCTGCTATAACATTGTCCTGATTCTTTCTGTATATTCTTTACATATGTTTATGTTTTCCTTAATCAAAGTGTGTCTTTTAAATCTTTTCAAAGAATATTCTTTGGACTTACTAAATCACCTCAATTTTATACGTTTTCTGTTGTATTAAGTTCTGCTCATATCTTTATTTATATTTTTTCTATGTTCTCAGGGTTTGTTGTTTTGATCATCTGATGTCAATTAAAACACTTGGTTATTCATTTTAATAAATCTTTTTACTTAGAAAGATTTGAACTTTTGAAGATTCCAGCTTACTTGTAAGTTTCTAAGGGTCAGATCCTCTCCATTGTTGCTGGCCTAAGGCTTAGTTCACCATATAGCAATGTATATATTGACATATTTTCCCCTCGACTTTCTGTGATTCCCTACATCTCACCTTTCTTTGTAGACAAGCCATTTGAAATACCCTTAACTTATTTCACAGCCAATAAGTCTTTGAAATAATGTGTATTTTTGAGAGAAATCTTCTTATATCATTAGGCAGAAAATCTGACCTGCCATAGTTTTCAAAACAGCATAATTTCACTCTTCTCAATGATTAATCTGTTGTATTACACAACCTTTGAGTATTTAGCTTTATCAATGACATGTACTTTACAAATGTTTTAGAGATCCTACCAGTCTTTGAAAACATCCTTGTTCCTTGTTCCAGTTCCAGTTTTATGTATATATTCTGCCTTGCACCTGATTATTCCAACATCTGATGGGTGGCCTTGGGAAACTAATTCTCATATTGATTGTTTTTGCTGATTGTCTCCCCTTGTAGCTGATTTCTTCATTATTGTGTAAATTTAGATCATGAGCTCATGTTTAGCTAAACAGCTGACATTAAAAAAGGCTTAAGTGTGAACGCTCGTAAGCTTCAGGAGAAAGTCGGCAAAGATTTTTTTGTGTCCCTCCGATGAGTTGCCCGCAAGGACCCCATTTTTTAGAAGTGTTGGTCCAATACTCCCTCTAGAGGCAGGGGATTCAGACAGGGCTGCTTTGCAACCCCCGATCTGGGGCAGCGGCCGTGGTTGACCTGTGGTCAGGGCAGGAGCCTCTCCGCGTTGGTCCCAGTGACCCATCTGCCTGCGAACTTCGGTCACCTGGCAGGAAGGTACGATGCCCAGTCCTATGGTTAGCTGTGCAGCGAGGTGTACTGCGAGGACACGTTCCACACACACTTCAACAAAGAGGGCGGCCTGAGTGGAAATGTGAGTGTTTGGGAAGCTGTGCGGACAAAGAAGGCGCCCTTTGGCCTGGGCCAAATGCTTGTGACACTCCCCTGGTCCTGCCGGGCTCTGAGGGCCCTGCCCTGGGCCCCCTGCTCCCCTGCCCTTTGTTCAGTCACAGCAGAGATGGCCACACCCACTCCCTCAGTGAGGGCAGTGTTCCAACCTCCTTCAGCCCCAACCCCTCTCCGCAGGTTACCATGGACTACCGATGCTGCATTCTGAGGCCAGGGCGTTCCAAGAATGCCAAGGGCAGACATGATGACCTTCAATGATTTCCTCTTGTGTCAGTTTTGGTCAACTTTAGGAGCTAGGAAATGGTCCCATTTACAGAAATGTTCAAATTTACCTGCATTTCATATATTCTCTGCTATAACATTGTCCTGATTCTTTCTGTATATTCTTTACATATGTTTATGTTTTCCTTAATCAAAGTGTGTCTTTTAAATCTTTTCAAAGAATATTCTTTGGACTTACTAAATCACCTCAATTTTATACGTTTTCTGTTGTATTAAGTTCTGCTCATATCTTTATTTATATTTTTTCTATGTTCTCAGGGTTTGTTGTTTTGATCATCTGATGTCAATTAAAACACTTGGTTATTCATTTTAATAAATCTTTTTACTTAGAAAGATTTGAACTTTTGAAGATTCCAGCTTCCTTGTAAGTTTCTAAGGGTCAGGTCCTCTCCATTGTTGCTGGCCTAAGGCTTAGTTCACCATATAGCAATGTATATACTGACATATTTTCCCCTCGACTTTCTGTGATTCCCTACATCTCACCTTTCTTTGCAGACAAGCCATTTGAAATACCCTTCACTTATTTCACAGCCAATAAGTCTTTGAAATAATGTGTATTTTTTAGAGAAATCTTCTTATATCATTAGGCAGAAAATCTGACCTGCCATAGTTTTCAAAACAGCATAATTTCACTCTTCTCAATGATTAATCTGTTGTGTTACACAACCTTTGAGTATTTAGCTTTATCAATGACATGTACTTTACAAATGTTTTAGAGATCCTACCAGTCTTAGTAAACATCCTTGTTCCTTGTTTCAGTTCCAGTTTTATGTATATTTTCTGCCTTGCACCTGATTATTCCAACCTCTGTTGGATGGCCTTGGGAAACTAATTCTCATATTGATTGTTTTTGCTGATTGTCTCCACTTGTAGCTGATTTCTTCATTATTGTGTAAATTTAGATCATGAACTCATGTTTAGCTAAACAGCTGACATTGTATCAGGCTTAAGTGTGAACGCTCGTAAGCTCCAGGAGAAAGTCGGCAACGATTTATTTGTGTCCCTCCGATTAGTTGCCCGCAAAGACCCCATTTTTTAGAAGTGTTGGTCCAATACTCCCTCTAGAGGCAGGGGATTCAGACAGGGCTGCTTTGCGGCCCCCGATCGGGGGCAGCGGCTGTGGTCGACCTGTGGTCAGGGCAGGAGCCTCTCCGCATCGGTCCCAGGGACCCATCTGCCTGCGAACTTCAGTCACCTGGCAGGAAGGTACGATGCCCAGTCCTATGGTTAGCTGTGCAGCGAGGTGTACTGCGAGGACACGTTCCACACACACTTCAACAAAGAGGGCGGCCTGAGTGGAAATGTGAGTGTTTGGGAAGCTGTGCGGACAAAGAAGGTGCCCTTTGGCCTGGGCCAAATGCTTGTGACACACCCCTGGGCCTGCTGGCCTCTGAGGGCCCTGCCCTGGGCCCCCTGCTCCCCTGCCCTTTGTTCAGTCACAGCAGAGATGGCCACACCCACTCCCTCAGTGAGGGCAGTGTTCCAACCTCCTTCAGCCCCGCCCCCTCTCCGCAGGTTACCATGGACTACCGATGCTGCATTCTGAGGCCAGGGCGTTCCGAGAATGCCAAGGGCAGACATGATGACCTTCAATGATTTCCTCTTGTGTCAGTTTTGGTCAACTTTAGGAGCTAGGAAATGGTCCCCTTTACAGAAATGTTCAAATTTACTGGCATTTCATATATTCTCTGCTATAACATTGTCCTGATTCTTTCTGTATATTCTTTACTTATGTTTTTGTTTTCCTTAATCAAAGTGTGTCTTTTAAATCTTTTCAAAGAATATTCTTTGGACTTACTAAATCACCTCAATTTTATACGTTTTCTGTTGTATTAAGTTCTGCTCATATCTTTATTTATATTTTTTCTATGTTCTCAGGGTTTGTTGTTTTGATCATCTGATGTCAATTAAAACACTTGGTTATTCATTTTAATAAACCTTTTTACTTAGAAAGATTTGAACTTTTGAAGATTCCAGCTTACTTGTAAGTTTCTAAGGGTCAGGTCCTCTCCATTGTTGCTGGCTTAAGGCTTAGTTCACCATATAGCAATGTATATATTGACATATTTTCCCCTCGACTTTCTGTGATTCCCTACATCTCACCTTTCTTTGCAGACAAGCCATTTGAAATACCCTTAACTTATTTCACAGCCAATAAGTCTTTGAAATAATGTGTATTTTTGAGAGAAATCTTCTTATATCATTAGGCAGAAAATCTGACCTGCCATAGTTTTCAAAACAGCATAATTTCACTCTTCTCAATGATTAATCTGTTGTATTACACAACCTTTGAGTATTTAGCTTTATCAATGACATGTACTTTACAAATGTTTTAGAGATCCTACCAGTCTTTGAAAACATCCTTGTTCCTTGTTCCAGTTCCAGTTTTATGTATATATTCTGCCTTGCACCTGATTATTCCAACATCTGATGGGTGGCCTTGGGAAACTAATTCTCATATTGATTGTTTTTGCTGATTGTCTCCCCTTGTATCTGATTTCTTCATTATTGTGTAAATTTAGATCATGAGCTCATGTTTAGCTAAACAGCTGACATTGTATCAGGCTTAAGTGTGAACGCTCGTAAGCTTCAGGAGAAAGTCGGCAAAGATTTTTTTGTGTCCCTCCGATGAGTTGCCCGCAAGGACCCCATTTTTTAGAAGTGTTGGTCCAATACTCCCTCTAGAGGCAGGGGATTCAGACAGGGCTGCTTTGCAACCCCCGATCTGGGGCAGCGGCTGTGGTCGACCTGTGGTCAGGGCAGGAGCCTCTCCGCGTTGGTCCCAGTGACCCATCTGCCTGGGAACTTCGGTCACCTGGCAGGAAGGTACGATGCCCAGTCCTATGGTTAGCTGTGCAGCGAGGTGTACTGCGAGGACACGTTCCACACACACTTCAACAAAGAGGGCGGCCTGAGTGGAAATGTGAGAGTTTGGCAAGCTGTGCAGACAAAGAAGGCGCCCTTTGGCCTGGGCCAAATGCTTGTGACACTCCCCTGGTCCTGCCGGGCTCTGAGGGCCCTGCCCTGGGCCCCCTGCTCCCCTGCCCTTTGTTCAGTCACAACAGAGATGGCCACACCCACTCCCTCAGTGAGGGCAGTGTTCCAACCTCCTTCAGCCCCACCCCCTCTCCGCAGGTTACCATGGACTACCGATGCTGCATTCTGAGGCCAGGGCGTTCCAAGAATGCCAAGGGCAGACATGATGACCTTCAATGATTGCCTCTTGTGTCAGTTTTGGTCAACTTTAGGAGCTAGGAAATGGTCCCCTTTACAGAAATGTTCAAATTTACTGGCATTTCATATATTCTCTGCTATAACATTGTCCTGATTCTTTCTGTATATTCTTTACATATGTTTATGTTTTCCTTAATCAAAGTGTGTCTTTTAAATCTTTTCAAAGAATATTCTTTGGACTTACTAAATCACCTCAATTTTATACGTTTTCTGTTGTATTAAGTTCTGCTCATATCTTTATTTATATTTTTTCTATGTTCTCAGGGTTTGTTGTTTTGATCATCTGATGTCAATTAAAACACTTGGTTATTCATTTTAATAAATCTTTTTACTTATAAAGATTTGAACTTTTGAAGATTCAGCTTACCTGTAAGTTTCTAAGGGTCATGTCCTCTCCATTGTTGCTGGCCTAAGGCTTAGTTCACCATATCGCAATGTATATATTGACATATTTTCCCCTCGACTTTCTGTGATTCCCTACATCTCACCTTTCTTTGCAGACAAGCCATTTGAAATACCCTTCACTTATTTCACAGCCAATAAGTCTTTGAAATAATGTGTATTTTTGAGAGAAATCTTCTTATATCATTAGGCAGAAAATCTGACCTGCCATAGTTTTCAAAACAGCATAATTTCACTCTTCTCAATGATTAATCTGTTGTATGACACAACCTTTGAGTATTTAGCTTTATCAATGACATGTACTTTACAAATGTTTTAGAGATCCTACCAGTCTTAGTAAACATCATTGTTCCTTGTTTCAGTTCCAGTTTTATGTATATTTTCTGCCTTGCACCTGATTATTCCAACATCTGATGGATGGCCTTGGGAAACTAATTCTCATATTGATTGTTTTTGCTGATTGTCTCCACTTGTAGCTGATTTCTTCATTATTGTGTAAATTTAGATCATGAGCTCATGTTTAGCTAAACAGCTGACATTGTATCAGGCTTAAGTGTGAACGCTCGTAAGCTTCAAGAGAAAGTCGGCAAAGATTTTTTTGTGTCCCTCCGATGAGTTGCCCGCAAGGACCCCATTTTTTAGAAGTGTTGGTCCAATACTCCCTCTAGAGGCAGGGGATTCAGACAGGGCTGCTTTGCAACCCCCGATCTGGGGCAGCGGCTGTGGTCGACCTGTGGTCAGGGCAGGAGCCTCTCCGCGTTGGTCCCAGTGACCCATCTGCCTGCGAACTTCGGTCACCTGGCAGGAAGGTACGATGCCCAGTCCTATGGTTAGCTGTGCAGCGAGGTGTACTGCGAGGACACGTTCCACACACACTTCAACAAAGAGGGCGGCCTGAGTGGAAATGTGAGAGTTTGGCAAGCTGTGCAGACAAAGAATGCGCCCTTTTGCCTTGGCCAAATGCTTGTGACACTCCCCTGGTCCTGCCGGGCTCTGAGGGCCCTGCCCTGGGCCCCCTGCTCCCCTGCCCTTTGTTCAGTCACAGCAGAGATGGCCACACCCACTCCCTCAGTGAGGGCAGTGTTCCAACCTCCTTCAGCCCCACCCCCTCTCCGCAGGTTACCATGGACTACCGATGCTGCATTCTGAGGCCAGGGCGTTCCAAGAATGCCAAGGGCAGACATGATGACCTTCAATGATTTCCTCTTGTGTCAGTTTTGGTCAACTTTAGGAGCTAGGAAATGGTCCCCTTTACAGAAATGTTCAAATTTACTGGCATTTCATATATTCTCTGCTATAACATTGTCCTGATTCTTTCTGTATATTCTTTACTTATGTTTTTGTTTTCCTTAATCAAAGTGTGTCTTTTAAATCTTTTCAAAGAATATTCTTTGGACTTACTAAATCACCTCAATTTTATACGTTTTCTGTTGTATTAAGTTCTGCTCATATCTTTATTTATATTTTTTCTATGTTCTCAGGGTTTGTTGTTTTGATCATCTGATGTCAATTAAAACACTTGGTTATTCATTTTAATAAATCTTTTTACTTATAAAGATTTGAACTTTTGAAGATTCCAGCTTACTTGTAAGTTTCTAAGGGTCAGGTCCTCTCCATTGTTGCTGGCCTAAGGCTTAGTTCACCATATAGCAATGTATATATTGACATATTTTCCCCTCGACTTTCTGTGATTCCCTACATCTCACCTTTCTTTGCAGACAAGCCATTTGAAATACCCTTCACTTATTTCACAGCCAATAAGTCTTTGAAATAATGTGTATTTTTGAGAGAAATCTTCTTATAGAGAGAAATCTTCTTATATCATTAGGCAGAAAATCTGACCTGCCATAGTTTTCAAAACAGCATAATTTCACTCTTCTCAATGATTAATCTGTTGTATTACACAACCTTGGGTATTTAGCTTTATCAATGACATGTACTTTACAAATGTTTTAGAGATCCTACCAGTCTTTGAAAACATCCTTGTTGCTTGTTTCAGTTCCAGTTTTTTTTTTTTTTTTTTTTTTTTTTTTTTTGTGGTATGCGGGCCTCTCACTGTTGTGGCCTCTCCCGTTGCGGAGCACAGGCTCCGGATGCGCAGGCTCAGCAGCCATGGCTCACGGGCCCAGCCGCTCCGCGGCATATGGGATCCTCCCAGACCGGGGCACGAACCCGTATCCCCTGCATCGGCAGGCGGACTCTCAACCACTGCGCCACCAGGGAGGCCCCCAGTTCCAGTTTTATGTATATTTTCTGCCTTGCACCTGATTATTCCAACATCTGATGGATGGCCTTGGGAAACTAATTCTCATATTGATTGTTTTTGCTGATTGTCTCCACTTGTAGCTGATTTCTTCATTATTGTGTAAATTTAGATCATGAGCTCATATTTAGCTATACAGCTGACATTGTAACAGGCTTAAGTGTGAACGCTCGTAAGCTTCAGGAGAAAGTCGGCAACGATTTATTTGTGTCCCTCCGATGAGATGCCCGCAAGGACCCCATTTTTTAGAAGTGTTGGTCCAATACTCCCTCTAGAGGCAGGGGATTCAGACAGGGCTGATTTGCGGCCCCCGATCGGGGGCAGCGGCTGTGGTCGACCTGTGGTCAGGGCAGGAGCCTCTCCGCGTTGGTCCCAGTGACCCATCTGCCTGCGAACTTCGGTCACCTGGCAGGAAGGTACGATGCCCAGTCCTATGGTTAGCTGTGCAGCGAGGTGTACTGCGAGGACACGTTCCACACACACTTCAACAAAGAGGGCTGCCTGAGTGGAAATGTGAGTGTTTGGGAAGCTGTGCGGACAAAGAAGGTGCCCTTTGGCCTGGGCCAAATGCTTGTGACACACCCCTGGGCCTGCTGGCCTCTGAGGGCCCTGCCCTGGGCCCCCTGCTCCCCTGCCCTTTGTTCAGTCACAGCAGAGATGGCCACACCCACTCCCTCAGTGAGGGCAGTGTTCCAACCTCCTTCAGCCCCGCCCCCTCTCCGCAGGTTACCATGGACTACCAATGCTGCATTCTGAGGCCAGGGCGTTCCAAGAATGCCAAGGGCAGACATGATGACCTTCAATGATTTCCTCTTGTGTCAGTTTTGGTCAACTTTAGGAGCTAGGAAATGGTCCCCTTTACAGAAATGTTCAAATTTACTGGCATTTCATATATTCTCTGCTATAACATTGTCCTGATTCTTTCTGTATATTCTTTACTTATGTTTTTGTTTTCCTTAATCAAAGTGTGTCTTTTAAATCTTTTCAAAGAATATTCTTTGGACTTACTAAATCACCTCAATTTTATACGTTTTCTGTTGTATTAAGTTCTGCTCATATCTTTATTTATATTTTTTCTATGTTCTCAGGGTTTGTTGTTTTGATCATCTGATGTCAATTAAAACACTTGGTTATTCATTTTAATAAATCTTTTTACTTAGAAAGATTTGAACTTTTGAAGATTCCAGCTTACTTGTAAGTTTCTAAGGGTCATGTCCTCTCCATTGTTGGTGGCCTAAGGCTTAGTTCACCATATAGCAATGTATATATTGACATATTTTCCCCTCGACTTTCTGTGATTCCCTACATCTCACCTTTCTTTGCAGACAAGCCATTTGAAATACCCTTCACTTATTTCACAGCCAATAAGTCTTTGAAATAATGTGTATTTTTTAGAGAAATCTTCTTATATCATTAGGCAGAAAATCTGACCTGCCATAGTTTTCAAAACAGCATAATTTCACTCTTCTCAATGATTAATCTGTTGTATTACACAACCTTGGGTATTTAGCTTTATCAATGACATGTACTTTACAAATGTTTTAGAGATCCTACCAGTCTTTGAAAACATCCTTGTTGCTTGTTTCAGTTCCAGTTTTATGTATATTTTCTGCCTTGCACCTGATTATTCCAACATCTGATGGATGGCCTTGGGAAACTAATTCTCATATTGATTGTTTTTGCTGATTGTCTCCACTTGTAGCTGATTTCTTCATTATTGTGTAAATTTAGATCATGAGCTCATGTTTAGCTATACAGCTGACATTGTAACAGGCTTAAGTGTGAACGCTCGTAAGCTTCAGGAGAAAGTCGGCAACGATTTATTTGTGTCCCTCCGATGAGATGCCCGCAAGGACCCCATTTTTTAGAAGTGTTGGTCCAATACTCCCTCTAGAGGCAGGGGATTCAGACAGGGCTGATTTGCGGCCCCCGATCGGGGGCAGCGGCTGTGGTCGACCTGTGGTCAGGGCAGGAGCCTCTCCGCGTTGGTCCCAGTGACCCATCTGCCTGCGAATTTCGGTCACCTGGCAGGAAGGTACGATGCCCAGTCCTATGGTTAGCTGTGCAGCGAGGTGTACTGCGAGGACACGTTCCACACACACTTCAACAAAGAGGGCTGCCTGAGTGGAAATGTGAGTGTTTGGGAAGCTGTGCGGACAAAGAAGGTGCCCTTTGGCCTGGGCCAAATGCTTGTGACACACCCCTGGGCCTGCTGGCCTCTGAGGGCCCTGCCCTGGGCCCCCTGCTCCCCTGCCCTTTGTTCAGTCACAGCAGAGATGGCCACACCCACTCCCTCAGTGAGGGCAGTGTTCCAACCTCCTTCAGCCCCGCCCCCTCTCCGCAGGTTACCATGGACTACCAATGCTGCATTCTGAGGCCAGGGCGTTCCGAGAATGCCAAGGGCAGACATGATGACCTTCAATGATTTCCTCTTGTGTCAGTTTTGGTCAACTTTAGGAGCTAGGAAATGGTCCCCTTTACAGAAATGTTCAAATTTACTGGCATTTCATATATTCTCTGCTATAACATTGTCCTGATTCTTTCTGTATATTCTTTACTTATGTTTTTGTTTTCCTTAATCAAAGTGTGTCTTTTAAATCTTTTCAAAGAATATTCTTTGGACTTACTAAATCACCTCAATTTTATACGTTTTCTGTTGTATTAAGTTCTGCTCATATCTTTATTTATATTTTTTCTATGTTCTCAGGGTTTGTTGTTTTGATCATCTGATGTCAATTAAAACACTTGGTTATTCATTTTAATAAATCTTTTTACTTATAAAGATTTGAACTTTTGAAGATTCCAGCTTACTTGTAAGTTTCTAAGGGTCAGGTCCTCTCCATTGTTGCTGGCCTAAGGCTTAGTTCACCATATAGCAATGTATATATTGACATATTTTCCCCTCGACTTTCTGTGATTCCCTACATCTCACCTTTCTTTGCAGACAAGCCATTTGAAATACCCTTCACTTATTTCACAGCCAATAAGTCTTTGAAATAATGTGTATTTTTGAGAGAAATCTTCTTATATCATTAGGCAGAAAATCTGACCTGCCATAGTTTTCAAAACAGCATAATTTCACTCTTCTCAATGATTAATCTGTTGTATTACACAACCTTGGGTATTTAGCTTTATCAATGACATGTACTTTACAAATGTTTTAGAGATCCTACCAGTCTTTGAAAACATCCTTGTTGCTTGTTTCAGTTCCAGTTTTATGTATATTTTCTGCCTTGCACCTGATTATTCCAACATCTGATGGATGGCCTTGGGAAACTAATTCTCATATTGATTGTTTTTGCTGATTGTCTCCACTTGTAGCTGATTTCTTCATTATTGTGTAAATTTAGATCATGAGCTCATGTTTAGCTATACAGCTGACATTGTAACAGGCTTAAGTGTGAACGCTCGTAAGCTTCAGGAGAAAGTCGGCAACGATTTATTTGTGTCCCTCCGATGAGATGCCCGCAAGGACCCCATTTTTTAGAAGTGTTGGTCCAATACTCCCTCTAGAGGCAGGGGATTCAGACAGGGCTGATTTGCGGCCCCCGATCGGGGGCAGCGGCTGTGGTCGACCTGTGGTCAGGGCAGGAGCCTCTCCGCGTTGGTCCCAGTGACCCATCTGCCTGCGAACTTCGGTCACCTGGCAGGAAGGTACGATGCCCAGTCCTATGGTTAGCTGTGCAGCGAGGTGTACTGCGAGGACACGTTCCACACACACTTCAACAAAGAGGGCTGCCTGAGTGGAAATGTGAGTGTTTGGGAAGCTGTGCGGACAAAGAAGGTGCCCTTTGGCCTGGGCCAAATGCTTGTGACACACCCCTGGGCCTGCTGGCCTCTGAGGGCCCTGCCCTGGGCCCCCTGCTCCCCTGCCCTTTGTTCAGTCACAGCAGAGATGGCCACACCCACTCCCTCAGTGAGGGCAGTGTTCCAACCTCCTTCAGCCCCGCCCCCTCTCCGCAGGTTACCATGGACTACCAATGCTGCATTCTGAGGCCAGGGCGTTCCGAGAATGCCAAGGGCAGACATGATGACCTTCAATGATTTCCTCTTGTGTCAGTTTTGGTCAACTTTAGGAGCTAGGAAATGGTCCCCTTTACAGAAATGTTCAAATTTACTGGCATTTCATATATTCTCTGCTATAACATTGTCCTGATTCTTTCTGTATATTCTTTACTTATGTTTTTGTTTTCCTTAATCAAAGTGTGTCTTTTAAATCTTTTCAAAGAATATTCTTTGGACTTACTAAATCACCTCAATTTTATACGTTTTCTGTTGTATTAAGTTCTGCTCATATCTTTATTTATATTTTTTCTATGTTCTCAGGGTTTGTTGTTTTGATCATCTGATGTCAATTAAAACACTTGGTTATTCATTTTAATAAATCTTTTTACTTAGAAAGATTTGAACTTTTGAAGATTCCAGCTTACTTGTAAGTTTCTAAGGGTCAGGTCCTCTCCATTGTTGCTGGCTTAAGGCTTAGTTCACCATATCGCAATGTATATATTGACATATTTTCCCCTCGACTTTCTGTGATTCCCTACATCTCACCTTTCTTTGCAGACAAGCCATTTGAAATACCCTTAACTTATTTCACAGCCAATAAGTCTTTGAAATAATGTGTATTTTTGAGAGAAATCTTCTTATATCATTAGGCAGAAAATCTGACCTGCCATAGTTTTCAAAACAGCATAATTTCACTCTTCTCAATGATTAATCTGTTGTATTACACAACCTTTGAGTATTTAGCTTTATCAATGACATGTACTTTACAAATGTTTTAGAGATCCTACCAGTCTTTGAAAACATCCTTGTTCCTTGTTCCAGTTCCAGTTTTATGTATATATTCTGCCTTGCACCTGATTATTCCAACATCTGATGGGTGGCCTTGGGAAACTAATTCTCATATTGATTGTTTTTGCTGATTGTCTCCCCTTGTAGCTGATTTCTTCATTATTGTGTAAATTTAGATCATGAGCTCATGTTTAGCTAAACAGCTGACATTAAAAAAGGCTTAAGTGTGAACGCTCGTAAGCTTCAGGAGAAAGTCGGCAAAGATTTTTTTGTGTCCCTCCGATGAGTTGCCCGCAAGGACCCCATTTTTTAGAAGTGTTGGTCCAATACTCCCTCTAGAGGCAGGGGATTCAGACAGGGCTGCTTTGCAACCCCCGATCTGGGGCAGCGGCCGTGGTTGACCTGTGGTCAGGGCAGGAGCCTCTCCGCGTTGGTCCCAGTGACCCATCTGCCTGCGAACTTCGGTCACCTGGCAGGAAGGTACGATGCCCAGTCCTATGGTTAGCTGTGCAGCGAGGTGTACTGCGAGGACACGTTCCACACACACTTCAACAAAGAGGGCGGCCTGAGTGGAAATGTGAGTGTTTGGGAAGCTGTGCGGACAAAGAAGGCGCCCTTTGGCCTGGGCCAAATGCTTGTGACACTCCCCTGGTCCTGCCGGGCTCTGAGGGCCCTGCCCTGGGCCCCCTGCTCCCCTGCCCTTTGTTCAGTCACAGCAGAGATGGCCACACCCACTCCCTCAGTGAGGGCAGTGTTCCAACCTCCTTCAGCCCCAACCCCTCTCCGCAGGTTACCATGGACTACCGATGCTGCATTCTGAGGCCAGGGCGTTCCAAGAATGCCAAGGGCAGACATGATGACCTTCAATGATTTCCTCTTGTGTCAGTTTTGGTCAACTTTAGGAGCTAGGAAATGGTCCCATTTACAGAAATGTTCAAATTTACCTGCATTTCATATATTCTCTGCTATAACATTGTCCTGATTCTTTCTGTATATTCTTTACATATGTTTATGTTTTCCTTAATCAAAGTGTGTCTTTTAAATCTTTTCAAAGAATATTCTTTGGACTTACTAAATCACCTCAATTTTATACGTTTTCTGTTGTATTAAGTTCTGCTCATATCTTTATTTATATTTTTTCTATGTTCTCAGGGTTTGTTGTTTTGATCATCTGATGTCAATTAAAACACTTGGTTATTCATTTTAATAAATCTTTTTACTTAGAAAGATTTGAACTTTTGAAGATTCCAGCTTCCTTGTAAGTTTCTAAGGGTCAGGTCCTCTCCATTGTTGCTGGCCTAAGGCTTAGTTCACCATATAGCAATGTATATACTGACATATTTTCCCCTCGACTTTCTGTGATTCCCTACATCTCACCTTTCTTTGCAGACAAGCCATTTGAAATACCCTTCACTTATTTCACAGCCAATAAGTCTTTGAAATAATGTGTATTTTTTAGAGAAATCTTCTTATATCATTAGGCAGAAAATCTGACCTGCCATAGTTTTCAAAACAGCATAATTTCACTCTTCTCAATGATTAATCTGTTGTGTTACACAACCTTTGAGTATTTAGCTTTATCAATGACATGTACTTTACAAATGTTTTAGAGATCCTACCAGTCTTAGTAAACATCCTTGTTCCTTGTTTCAGTTCCAGTTTTATGTATATTTTCTGCCTTGCACCTGATTATTCCAACCTCTGTTGGATGGCCTTGGGAAACTAATTCTCATATTGATTGTTTTTGCTGATTGTCTCCACTTGTAGCTGATTTCTTCATTATTGTGTAAATTTAGATCATGAACTCATGTTTAGCTAAACAGCTGACATTGTATCAGGCTTAAGTGTGAACGCTCGTAAGCTCCAGGAGAAAGTCGGCAACGATTTATTTGTGTCCCTCCGATTAGTTGCCCGCAAAGACCCCATTTTTTAGAAGTGTTGGTCCAATACTCCCTCTAGAGGCAGGGGATTCAGACAGGGCTGCTTTGCGGCCCCCGATCGGGGGCAGCGGCTGTGGTCGACCTGTGGTCAGGGCAGGAGCCTCTCCGCATCGGTCCCAGGGACCCATCTGCCTGCGAACTTCAGTCACCTGGCAGGAAGGTACGATGCCCAGTCCTATGGTTAGCTGTGCAGCGAGGTGTACTGCGAGGACACGTTCCACACACACTTCAACAAAGAGGGCGGCCTGAGTGGAAATGTGAGTGTTTGGGAAGCTGTGCGGACAAAGAAGGTGCCCTTTGGCCTGGGCCAAATGCTTGTGACACACCCCTGGGCCTGCTGGCCTCTGAGGGCCCTGCCCTGGGCCCCCTGCTCCCCTGCCCTTTGTTCAGTCACAGCAGAGATGGCCACACCCACTCCCTCAGTGAGGGCAGTGTTCCAACCTCCTTCAGCCCCGCCCCCTCTCCGCAGGTTACCATGGACTACCGATGCTGCATTCTGAGGCCAGGGCGTTCCGAGAATGCCAAGGGCAGACATGATGACCTTCAATGATTTCCTCTTGTGTCAGTTTTGGTCAACTTTAGGAGCTAGGAAATGGTCCCCTTTACAGAAATGTTCAAATTTACTGGCATTTCATATATTCTCTGCTATAACATTGTCCTGATTCTTTCTGTATATTCTTTACTTATGTTTTTGTTTTCCTTAATCAAAGTGTGTCTTTTAAATCTTTTCAAAGAATATTCTTTGGACTTACTAAATCACCTCAATTTTATACGTTTTCTGTTGTATTAAGTTCTGCTCATATCTTTATTTATATTTTTTCTATGTTCTCAGGGTTTGTTGTTTTGATCATCTGATGTCAATTAAAACACTTGGTTATTCATTTTAATAAACCTTTTTACTTAGAAAGATTTGAACTTTTGAAGATTCCAGCTTACTTGTAAGTTTCTAAGGGTCAGGTCCTCTCCATTGTTGCTGGCTTAAGGCTTAGTTCACCATATAGCAATGTATATATTGACATATTTTCCCCTCGACTTTCTGTGATTCCCTACATCTCACCTTTCTTTGCAGACAAGCCATTTGAAATACCCTTAACTTATTTCACAGCCAATAAGTCTTTGAAATAATGTGTATTTTTGAGAGAAATCTTCTTATATCATTAGGCAGAAAATCTGACCTGCCATAGTTTTCAAAACAGCATAATTTCACTCTTCTCAATGATTAATCTGTTGTATTACACAACCTTTGAGTATTTAGCTTTATCAATGACATGTACTTTACAAATGTTTTAGAGATCCTACCAGTCTTTGAAAACATCCTTGTTCCTTGTTCCAGTTCCAGTTTTATGTATATATTCTGCCTTGCACCTGATTATTCCAACATCTGATGGGTGGCCTTGGGAAACTAATTCTCATATTGATTGTTTTTGCTGATTGTCTCCCCTTGTATCTGATTTCTTCATTATTGTGTAAATTTAGATCATGAGCTCATGTTTAGCTAAACAGCTGACATTGTATCAGGCTTAAGTGTGAACGCTCGTAAGCTTCAGGAGAAAGTCGGCAAAGATTTTTTTGTGTCCCTCCGATGAGTTGCCCGCAAGGACCCCATTTTTTAGAAGTGTTGGTCCAATACTCCCTCTAGAGGCAGGGGATTCAGACAGGGCTGCTTTGCAACCCCCGATCTGGGGCAGCGGCTGTGGTCGACCTGTGGTCAGGGCAGGAGCCTCTCCGCGTTGGTCCCAGTGACCCATCTGCCTGGGAACTTCGGTCACCTGGCAGGAAGGTACGATGCCCAGTCCTATGGTTAGCTGTGCAGCGAGGTGTACTGCGAGGACACGTTCCACACACACTTCAACAAAGAGGGCGGCCTGAGTGGAAATGTGAGAGTTTGGCAAGCTGTGCAGACAAAGAAGGCGCCCTTTGGCCTGGGCCAAATGCTTGTGACACTCCCCTGGTCCTGCCGGGCTCTGAGGGCCCTGCCCTGGGCCCCCTGCTCCCCTGCCCTTTGTTCAGTCACAACAGAGATGGCCACACCCACTCCCTCAGTGAGGGCAGTGTTCCAACCTCCTTCAGCCCCACCCCCTCTCCGCAGGTTACCATGGACTACCGATGCTGCATTCTGAGGCCAGGGCGTTCCAAGAATGCCAAGGGCAGACATGATGACCTTCAATGATTGCCTCTTGTGTCAGTTTTGGTCAACTTTAGGAGCTAGGAAATGGTCCCCTTTACAGAAATGTTCAAATTTACTGGCATTTCATATATTCTCTGCTATAACATTGTCCTGATTCTTTCTGTATATTCTTTACATATGTTTATGTTTTCCTTAATCAAAGTGTGTCTTTTAAATCTTTTCAAAGAATATTCTTTGGACTTACTAAATCACCTCAATTTTATACGTTTTCTGTTGTATTAAGTTCTGCTCATATCTTTATTTATATTTTTTCTATGTTCTCAGGGTTTGTTGTTTTGATCATCTGATGTCAATTAAAACACTTGGTTATTCATTTTAATAAATCTTTTTACTTATAAAGATTTGAACTTTTGAAGATTCAGCTTACCTGTAAGTTTCTAAGGGTCATGTCCTCTCCATTGTTGCTGGCCTAAGGCTTAGTTCACCATATCGCAATGTATATATTGACATATTTTCCCCTCGACTTTCTGTGATTCCCTACATCTCACCTTTCTTTGCAGACAAGCCATTTGAAATACCCTTCACTTATTTCACAGCCAATAAGTCTTTGAAATAATGTGTATTTTTGAGAGAAATCTTCTTATATCATTAGGCAGAAAATCTGACCTGCCATAGTTTTCAAAACAGCATAATTTCACTCTTCTCAATGATTAATCTGTTGTATGACACAACCTTTGAGTATTTAGCTTTATCAATGACATGTACTTTACAAATGTTTTAGAGATCCTACCAGTCTTAGTAAACATCATTGTTCCTTGTTTCAGTTCCAGTTTTATGTATATTTTCTGCCTTGCACCTGATTATTCCAACATCTGATGGATGGCCTTGGGAAACTAATTCTCATATTGATTGTTTTTGCTGATTGTCTCCACTTGTAGCTGATTTCTTCATTATTGTGTAAATTTAGATCATGAGCTCATGTTTAGCTAAACAGCTGACATTGTATCAGGCTTAAGTGTGAACGCTCGTAAGCTTCAAGAGAAAGTCGGCAAAGATTTTTTTGTGTCCCTCCGATGAGTTGCCCGCAAGGACCCCATTTTTTAGAAGTGTTGGTCCAATACTCCCTCTAGAGGCAGGGGATTCAGACAGGGCTGCTTTGCAACCCCCGATCTGGGGCAGCGGCTGTGGTCGACCTGTGGTCAGGGCAGGAGCCTCTCCGCGTTGGTCCCAGTGACCCATCTGCCTGCGAACTTCGGTCACCTGGCAGGAAGGTACGATGCCCAGTCCTATGGTTAGCTGTGCAGCGAGGTGTACTGCGAGGACACGTTCCACACACACTTCAACAAAGAGGGCGGCCTGAGTGGAAATGTGAGAGTTTGGCAAGCTGTGCAGACAAAGAATGCGCCCTTTTGCCTTGGCCAAATGCTTGTGACACTCCCCTGGTCCTGCCGGGCTCTGAGGGCCCTGCCCTGGGCCCCCTGCTCCCCTGCCCTTTGTTCAGTCACAGCAGAGATGGCCACACCCACTCCCTCAGTGAGGGCAGTGTTCCAACCTCCTTCAGCCCCACCCCCTCTCCGCAGGTTACCATGGACTACCGATGCTGCATTCTGAGGCCAGGGCGTTCCAAGAATGCCAAGGGCAGACATGATGACCTTCAATGATTTCCTCTTGTGTCAGTTTTGGTCAACTTTAGGAGCTAGGAAATGGTCCCCTTTACAGAAATGTTCAAATTTACTGGCATTTCATATATTCTCTGCTATAACATTGTCCTGATTCTTTCTGTATATTCTTTACTTATGTTTTTGTTTTCCTTAATCAAAGTGTGTCTTTTAAATCTTTTCAAAGAATATTCTTTGGACTTACTAAATCACCTCAATTTTATACGTTTTCTGTTGTATTAAGTTCTGCTCATATCTTTATTTATATTTTTTCTATGTTCTCAGGGTTTGTTGTTTTGATCATCTGATGTCAATTAAAACACTTGGTTATTCATTTTAATAAATCTTTTTACTTATAAAGATTTGAACTTTTGAAGATTCCAGCTTACTTGTAAGTTTCTAAGGGTCAGGTCCTCTCCATTGTTGCTGGCCTAAGGCTTAGTTCACCATATAGCAATGTATATATTGACATATTTTCCCCTCGACTTTCTGTGATTCCCTACATCTCACCTTTCTTTGCAGACAAGCCATTTGAAATACCCTTCACTTATTTCACAGCCAATAAGTCTTTGAAATAATGTGTATTTTTGAGAGAAATCTTCTTATATCATTAGGCAGAAAATCTGACCTGCCATAGTTTTCAAAACAGCATAATTTCACTCTTCTCAATGATTAATCTGTTGTATTACACAACCTTGGGTATTTAGCTTTATCAATGACATGTACTTTACAAATGTTTTAGAGATCCTACCAGTCTTTGAAAACATCCTTGTTGCTTGTTTCAGTTCCAGTTTTTTTTTTTTTTTTTTTTTTTTTTTTTTTTTTTTTTTTTTTTTTTTTGTGGTATGCGGGCCTCTCACTGTTGTGGCCTCTCCCGTTGCGGAGCACAGGCTCCGGATGCGCAGGCTCAGCAGCCATGGCTCACGGGCCCAGCCGCTCCGCGGCATATGGGATCCTCCCAGACCGGGGCACGAACCCGTATCCCCTGCATCGGCAGGCGGACTCTCAACCACTGCGCCACCAGGGAGGCCCCCAGTTCCAGTTTTATGTATATTTTCTGCCTTGCACCTGATTATTCCAACATCTGATGGATGGCCTTGGGAAACTAATTCTCATATTGATTGTTTTTGCTGATTGTCTCCACTTGTAGCTGATTTCTTCATTATTGTGTAAATTTAGATCATGAGCTCATATTTAGCTATACAGCTGACATTGTAACAGGCTTAAGTGTGAACGCTCGTAAGCTTCAGGAGAAAGTCGGCAACGATTTATTTGTGTCCCTCCGATGAGATGCCCGCAAGGACCCCATTTTTTAGAAGTGTTGGTCCAATACTCCCTCTAGAGGCAGGGGATTCAGACAGGGCTGATTTGCGGCCCCCGATCGGGGGCAGCGGCTGTGGTCGACCTGTGGTCAGGGCAGGAGCCTCTCCGCGTTGGTCCCAGTGACCCATCTGCCTGCGAACTTCGGTCACCTGGCAGGAAGGTACGATGCCCAGTCCTATGGTTAGCTGTGCAGCGAGGTGTACTGCGAGGACACGTTCCACACACACTTCAACAAAGAGGGCTGCCTGAGTGGAAATGTGAGTGTTTGGGAAGCTGTGCGGACAAAGAAGGTGCCCTTTGGCCTGGGCCAAATGCTTGTGACACACCCCTGGGCCTGCTGGCCTCTGAGGGCCCTGCCCTGGGCCCCCTGCTCCCCTGCCCTTTGTTCAGTCACAGCAGAGATGGCCACACCCACTCCCTCAGTGAGGGCAGTGTTCCAACCTCCTTCAGCCCCGCCCCCTCTCCGCAGGTTACCATGGACTACCAATGCTGCATTCTGAGGCCAGGGCGTTCCAAGAATGCCAAGGGCAGACATGATGACCTTCAATGATTTCCTCTTGTGTCAGTTTTGGTCAACTTTAGGAGCTAGGAAATGGTCCCCTTTACAGAAATGTTCAAATTTACTGGCATTTCATATATTCTCTGCTATAACATTGTCCTGATTCTTTCTGTATATTCTTTACTTATGTTTTTGTTTTCCTTAATCAAAGTGTGTCTTTTAAATCTTTTCAAAGAATATTCTTTGGACTTACTAAATCACCTCAATTTTATACGTTTTCTGTTGTATTAAGTTCTGCTCATATCTTTATTTATATTTTTTCTATGTTCTCAGGGTTTGTTGTTTTGATCATCTGATGTCAATTAAAACACTTGGTTATTCATTTTAATAAATCTTTTTACTTAGAAAGATTTGAACTTTTGAAGATTCCAGCTTACTTGTAAGTTTCTAAGGGTCATGTCCTCTCCATTGTTGGTGGCCTAAGGCTTAGTTCACCATATAGCAATGTATATATTGACATATTTTCCCCTCGACTTTCTGTGATTCCCTACATCTCACCTTTCTTTGCAGACAAGCCATTTGAAATACCCTTCACTTATTTCACAGCCAATAAGTCTTTGAAATAATGTGTATTTTTTAGAGAAATCTTCTTATATCATTAGGCAGAAAATCTGACCTGCCATAGTTTTCAAAACAGCATAATTTCACTCTTCTCAATGATTAATCTGTTGTATTACACAACCTTGGGTATTTAGCTTTATCAATGACATGTACTTTACAAATGTTTTAGAGATCCTACCAGTCTTTGAAAACATCCTTGTTGCTTGTTTCAGTTCCAGTTTTATGTATATTTTCTGCCTTGCACCTGATTATTCCAACATCTGATGGATGGCCTTGGGAAACTAATTCTCATATTGATTGTTTTTGCTGATTGTCTCCACTTGTAGCTGATTTCTTCATTATTGTGTAAATTTAGATCATGAGCTCATGTTTAGCTATACAGCTGACATTGTAACAGGCTTAAGTGTGAACGCTCGTAAGCTTCAGGAGAAAGTCGGCAACGATTTATTTGTGTCCCTCCGATGAGATGCCCGCAAGGACCCCATTTTTTAGAAGTGTTGGTCCAATACTCCCTCTAGAGGCAGGGGATTCAGACAGGGCTGATTTGCGGCCCCCGATCGGGGGCAGCGGCTGTGGTCGACCTGTGGTCAGGGCAGGAGCCTCTCCGCGTTGGTCCCAGTGACCCATCTGCCTGCGAATTTCGGTCACCTGGCAGGAAGGTACGATGCCCAGTCCTATGGTTAGCTGTGCAGCGAGGTGTACTGCGAGGACACGTTCCACACACACTTCAACAAAGAGGGCTGCCTGAGTGGAAATGTGAGTGTTTGGGAAGCTGTGCGGACAAAGAAGGTGCCCTTTGGCCTGGGCCAAATGCTTGTGACACACCCCTGGGCCTGCTGGCCTCTGAGGGCCCTGCCCTGGGCCCCCTGCTCCCCTGCCCTTTGTTCAGTCACAGCAGAGATGGCCACACCCACTCCCTCAGTGAGGGCAGTGTTCCAACCTCCTTCAGCCCCGCCCCCTCTCCGCAGGTTACCATGGACTACCAATGCTGCATTCTGAGGCCAGGGCGTTCCGAGAATGCCAAGGGCAGACATGATGACCTTCAATGATTTCCTCTTGTGTCAGTTTTGGTCAACTTTAGGAGCTAGGAAATGGTCCCCTTTACAGAAATGTTCAAATTTACTGGCATTTCATATATTCTCTGCTATAACATTGTCCTGATTCTTTCTGTATATTCTTTACTTATGTTTTTGTTTTCCTTAATCAAAGTGTGTCTTTTAAATCTTTTCAAAGAATATTCTTTGGACTTACTAAATCACCTCAATTTTATACGTTTTCTGTTGTATTAAGTTCTGCTCATATCTTTATTTATATTTTTTCTATGTTCTCAGGGTTTGTTGTTTTGATCATCTGATGTCAATTAAAACACTTGGTTATTCATTTTAATAAATCTTTTTACTTATAAAGATTTGAACTTTTGAAGATTCCAGCTTACTTGTAAGTTTCTAAGGGTCAGGTCCTCTCCATTGTTGCTGGCCTAAGGCTTAGTTCACCATATAGCAATGTATATATTGACATATTTTCCCCTCGACTTTCTGTGATTCCCTACATCTCACCTTTCTTTGCAGACAAGCCATTTGAAATACCCTTCACTTATTTCACAGCCAATAAGTCTTTGAAATAATGTGTATTTTTGAGAGAAATCTTCTTATATCATTAGGCAGAAAATCTGACCTGCCATAGTTTTCAAAACAGCATAATTTCACTCTTCTCAATGATTAATCTGTTGTATTACACAACCTTGGGTATTTAGCTTTATCAATGACATGTACTTTACAAATGTTTTAGAGATCCTACCAGTCTTTGAAAACATCCTTGTTGCTTGTTTCAGTTCCAGTTTTATGTATATTTTCTGCCTTGCACCTGATTA
Organism: Hyperoodon ampullatus; assembly: GCF_949752795.1. Lineage (NCBI taxonomy): Eukaryota > Metazoa > Chordata > Mammalia > Artiodactyla > Ziphiidae > Hyperoodon > Hyperoodon ampullatus. The sequence continues at coordinate 64,976 of NW_027640881.1, forward strand.
TTCCAACATCTGATGGATGGCCTTGGGAAACTAATTCTCATATTGATTGTTTTTGCTGATTGTCTCCACTTGTAGCTGATTTCTTCATTATTGTGTAAATTTAGATCATGAGCTCATGTTTAGCTATACAGCTGACATTGTAACAGGCTTAAGTGTGAACGCTCGTAAGCTTCAGGAGAAAGTCGGCAACGATTTATTTGTGTCCCTCCGATGAGATGCCCGCAAGGACCCCATTTTTTAGAAGTGTTGGTCCAATACTCCCTCTAGAGGCAGGGGATTCAGACAGGGCTGATTTGCGGCCCCCGATCGGGGGCAGCGGCTGTGGTCGACCTGTGGTCAGGGCAGGAGCCTCTCCGCGTTGGTCCCAGTGACCCATCTGCCTGCGAACTTCGGTCACCTGGCAGGAAGGTACGATGCCCAGTCCTATGGTTAGCTGTGCAGCGAGGTGTACTGCGAGGACACGTTCCACACACACTTCAACAAAGAGGGCTGCCTGAGTGGAAATGTGAGTGTTTGGGAAGCTGTGCGGACAAAGAAGGTGCCCTTTGGCCTGGGCCAAATGCTTGTGACACACCCCTGGGCCTGCTGGCCTCTGAGGGCCCTGCCCTGGGCCCCCTGCTCCCCTGCCCTTTGTTCAGTCACAGCAGAGATGGCCACACCCACTCCCTCAGTGAGGGCAGTGTTCCAACCTCCTTCAGCCCCGCCCCCTCTCCGCAGGTTACCATGGACTACCAATGCTGCATTCTGAGGCCAGGGCGTTCCGAGAATGCCAAGGGCAGACATGATGACCTTCAATGATTTCCTCTTGTGTCAGTTTTGGTCAACTTTAGGAGCTAGGAAATGGTCCCCTTTACAGAAATGTTCAAATTTACTGGCATTTCATATATTCTCTGCTATAACATTGTCCTGATTCTTTCTGTATATTCTTTACTTATGTTTTTGTTTTCCTTAATCAAAGTGTGTCTTTTAAATCTTTTCAAAGAATATTCTTTGGACTTACTAAATCACCTCAATTTTATACGTTTTCTGTTGTATTAAGTTCTGCTCATATCTTTATTTATATTTTTTCTATGTTCTCAGGGTTTGTTGTTTTGATCATCTGATGTCAATTAAAACACTTGGTTATTCATTTTAATAAATCTTTTTACTTAGAAAGATTTGAACTTTTGAAGATTCCAGCTTACTTGTAAGTTTCTAAGGGTCAGGTCCTCTCCATTGTTGCTGGCTTAAGGCTTAGTTCACCATATCGCAATGTATATATTGACATATTTTCCCCTCGACTTTCTGTGATTCCCTACATCTCACCTTTCTTTGCAGACAAGCCATTTGAAATACCCTTAACTTATTTCACAGCCAATAAGTCTTTGAAATAATGTGTATTTTTGAGAGAAATCTTCTTATATCATTAGGCAGAAAATCTGACCTGCCATAGTTTTCAAAACAGCATAATTTCACTCTTCTCAATGATTAATCTGTTGTATTACACAACCTTTGAGTATTTAGCTTTATCAATGACATGTACTTTACAAATGTTTTAGAGATCGTACCAGTCTTAGTAAACATCCTTGTTCCTTGTTTCAGTTCCAGTTTTATGTATATTTTCTGCCTTGCACCTGATTATTCCAACATCTGATGGATGGCCTTGGGAAACTAATTCTCATATTGATTGTTTTTGCTGATTGTCTCCACTTGTAGCTGATTTCTTCATTATTGTGTAAATTTAGATCATGAGCTCATGTTTAGCTAAACAGCTGACATTGTATCAGGCTTAAGTGTGAACGCTCGTAAGCTCCAGGAGAAAGTCGGCAAAGATTTTTTTGTGTCCCTCCGATGAGTTGCCCACAAGGACCCCATTTTTTAGAAGTGTTGGTCCAATACTCCCTCTAGAGGCAGGGGATTCAGACAGGGCTGCTTTGCAACCCCCGATCTGGGGCAGCGGCTGTGGTCGACCTGTGGTCAGGGCAGGAGCCTCTCCGCGTTGGTCCCAGTGACCCATCTGCCTGCGAACTTCGGTCACCTGGCAGGAAGGTACGATGCCCAGTCCTATGGTTAGCTGTGCAGCGAGGTGTACTGCGAGGACACGTTCCACACACACTTCAACAAAGAGGGCGGCCTGAGTGGAAATGTGAGTGTTTGGGAAGCTGTGCGGACAAAGAAGGCGCCCTTTGGCCTGGGCCAAATGCTTGTGACACTCCCCTGGTCCTGCCGGGCTCTGAGGGCCCTGCCCTGGGCCCCCTGCTCCCCTGCCCTTTGTTCAGTCACAGCAGAGATGGCCACACCCACTCCCTCAGTGAGGGCAGTGTTCCAACCTCCTTCAGCCCCAACCCCTCTCCGCAGGTTACCATGGACTACCGATGCTGCATTCTGAGGCCAGGGCGTTCCAAGAATGCCAAGGGCAGACATGATGACCTTCAATGATTTCCTCTTGTGTCAGTTTTGGTCAACTTTAGGAGCTAGGAAATGGTCCCATTTACAGAAATGTTCAAATTTACTGGCATTTCATATATTCTCTGCTATAACATTGTCCTGATTCTTTCTGTATATTCTTTACATATGTTTTTGTTTTCCTTAATCAAAGTGTGTCTTTTAAACCTTTTCAAAGAATATTCTTTGGACTTACTAAATCACCTCAATTTTATACGTTTTCTGTTGTATTAAGTTCTGCTCATATCTTTATTTATATTTTTTCTATGTTCTCAGGGTTTGTTGTTTTGATCATCTGATGTCAATTAAAACACTTGGTTATTCATTTTAATAAATCTTTTTACTTAGAAAGATTTGAACTTTTGAAGATTCCAGCTTACTTGTAAGTTTCTAAGGGTCATGTCCTCTCCATTGTTGGTGGCCTAAGGCTTAGTTCACCATATAGCAATGTATATATTGACATATTTTCCCCTCGACTTTCTGTGATTCCCTACATCTCACCTTTCTTTGCAGACAAGCCATTTGAAATACCCTTCACTTATTTCACAGCCAATAAGTCTTTGAAATAATGTGTATTTTTTAGAGAAATCTTCTTATATCATTAGGCAGAAAATCTGACCTGCCATAGTTTTCAAAACAGCATAATTTCACTCTTCTCAATGATTAATCTGTTGTATTACACAACCTTGGGTATTTAGCTTTATCAATGACATGTACTTTACAAATGTTTTAGAGATCCTACCAGTCTTTGAAAACATCCTTGTTGCTTGTTTCAGTTCCAGTTTTATGTATATTTTCTGCCTTGCACCTGATTATTCCAACATCTGATGGATGGCCTTGGGAAACTAATTCTCATATTGATTGTTTTTGCTGATTGTCTCCACTTGTAGCTGATTTCTTCATTATTGTGTAAATTTAGATCATGAGCTCATGTTTAGCTATACAGCTGACATTGTAACAGGCTTAAGTGTGAACGCTCGTAAGCTTCAAGAGAAAGTCGGCAAAGATTTATTTGTGTCCCTCCGATGAGATGGCCGCAAGGACCCCATTTTTTAGAAGTCTTGGTCCAATACTCCCTCTAGAGGCAGGGGATTCAGACAGGGCTGCTTTGCGGCCCCAGATCGGGGGCAGCGGCTGTGGTCGACCTGTGGTCAGGGCAGGAGCCTCTCCGCATTGGTCCCAGTGACCCATCTGCCTGCGAACTTCGGTCACCTGGCAGGAAGGTACGATGCCCAGTCCTATGGTTAGCTGTGCAGCGAGGTGTACTGCGAGGACACGTTCCACACACACTTCAACAAAGAGGGCGGCCTGAGTGGAAATGTGAGTGTTTGGGAAGCTGTGCGGACAAAGAAGGTGCCCTTTGGCCTGGGCCAAATGCTTGTGACACACCCCTGGGCCTGCTGGCCTCTGAGGGCCCTGCCCTGGGCCCCCAGCTCCCCTGCCCTTTGTTCAGTCACAGCAGAGATGGCCACACCCACTCCCTCAGTGAGGGCAGTGTTCCAACCTCCTTCAGCCCCGCCCCCTCTCCGCAGGTTACCATGGACTACCGATGCTGCATTCTGAGGCCAGGGCGTTCCGAGAATGCCAAGGGCAGACATGATGACCTTCAATGATTTCCTCTTGTGTCAGTTTTGGTCAACTTTAGGAGCTAGGAAATGGTCCCCTTTACAGAAATGTTCAAATTTACTGGCATTTCATATATTCTCTGCTATAACATTGTCCTGATTCTTTCTGTATATTCTTTACATATGTTTATGTTTTCCTTAATCAAAGTGTGTCTTTTAAATCTTTTCAAAGAATATTCTTTGGACTTACTAAATCACCTCAATTTTATACGTTTTCTGTTGTATTAAGTTCTGCTCATATCTTTATTTATATTTTTTCTATGTTCTCAGGGTTTGTTGTTTTGATCATCTGATGTCAATTAAAATACTTGGTTATTCATTTTAATAAATCTTTTTACTTAGAAAGATTTGAACTTTTGAAGATTCCAGCTTACTTGAAAGTTTCTAAGGGTCAGGTCCTCTCCATTGTTGCTGGCCTAAGGCTTAGTTCACCATATAGCAATGTATATATTGACATATTTTCCCCTCGACTTTCTGTGATTCCCTACATCTCACCTTTCTTTGCAGACAAGCCATTTGAAATACCCTTCACTTATTTCACAGCCAATAAGTCTTTGAAATAATGTGTATTTTTGAGAGAAATCTTCTTATATCATTAGGCAGAAAATCTGACCTGCCATAGTTTTCAAAACAGCATAATTTCACTCTTCTCAATGATTAATCTGCTGTATTCCACAACCTTTGAGTATTTAGCTTTATCAATGACATGTACTTTACAAATGTTTTAGAGATCCTACCAGTCTTTGAAAACATCCTTGTTCCTTGTTCCAGTTCCAGTTTTATGTATATATTCTGCCTTGCACCTGATTATTCCAACATCTGATGGGTGGCCTTGGGAAACTAATTCTCATATTGATTGTTTTTGCTGATTGTCTCCCCTTGTATCTGATTTCTTCATTATTGTGTAAATTTAGATCATGAGCTCATGTTTAGCTAAACAGCTGACATTGTAAAAGGCTTAAGTGTGAACGCTCGTAAGCTTCAGGAGAAAGTCGGGAAAGATTTTTTTGTGTCCCTCCGATGAGTTGCCCGCAAGGACCCCATTTTTTAGAAGTGTTGGTCCAATACTCCCTCTAGAGGCAGGGGATTCAGACAGGGCTGCTTTGCAACCCCCGATCTGGGGCAGCGGCTGTGGTCGACCTGTGGTCAGGGCAGGAGCCTCTCCGCGTTGGTCCCAGTGACCCATCTGCCTGCGAACTTCGGTCACCTGGCAGGAAGGTACGATGCCCAGTCCTATGGTTAGCTGTGCAGCGAGGTGTACTGCGAGGACACGTTCCACACACACTTCAACAAAGAGGGCGGCCTGAGTGGAAATGTGAGTGTTTGGCAAGCTGTGCAGACAAAGAAGGCGCCCTTTGGCCTGGGCCAAATGCTTGTGACACTCCCCTGGTCCTGCCGGGCTCTGAGGGCCCTGCCCTGGGCCCCCTGCTCCCCTGCCCTTTGTTCAGTCACAGCAGATATGGCCACACCCACTCCCTCAGTGAGGGCAGTGTTCCAACCTCCTTCAGCCCCACCCCCTCTCCGCAGGTTACCATGGACTACCGATGCTGCATTCTGAGGCCAGGGCGTTCCAAGAATGCCAAGGGCAGACATGATGACCTTCAATGATTTCCTCTTGTGTCAGTTTTGGTCAACTTTAGGAGCTAGGAAATGGTCCCCTTTACAGAAATGTTCAAATTTACTGGCATTTCATATATTCTCTGCTATAACATTGTCCTGATTCTTTCTGTATATTCTTTACATATGTTTATGTTTTCCTTAATCAAAGTGTGTCTTTTAAATCTTTTCAAAGAATATTCTTTGGACTTACTAAATCACCTCAATTTTATACGTTTTCTGTTGTATTAAGTTCTGCTCATATCTTTATTTATATTTTTTCTATGTTCTCAGGGTTTGTTGTTTTGATCATCTGATGTCAATTAAAACACTTGGTTATTCATTTTAATAAATCTTTTTACTTATAAAGATTTGAACTTTTGAAGATTCCAGCTTACTTGTAAGTTTCTAAGGGTCAGGTCCTCTCCATTGTTGCTGGCCTAAGGCTTAGTTCACCATAGAGCAATGTATATATTGACATATTTTCCCCTCGACTTTCTGTGATTCCCTACATCTCACCTTTCTTTGCAGACAAGCCATTTGAAATACCCTTCACTTATTTCACAGCCAATAAGTCTTTGAAATAATGTGTATTTTTGAGAGAAATCTTCTTATATCATTAGGCAGAAAATCTGACCTGCCATAGTTTTCAAAACAGCATAATTTCACTCTTCTCAATGATTAATCTGTTGTATTACACAACCTTTGAGTATTTAGCTTTATCAATGACATGTACTTTACAAATGTTTTAGAGATCCTACCAGTCTTAGTAAACATCCTTGTTCCTTGTTTCAGTTCCAGTTTTATGTATATTTTCTGCCTTGCACCTGATTATTCCAACATCTGATGGATGGCCTTGGGAAACTAATTCTCATATTGATTGTTTTTGCTGATTGTCTCCACTTGTAGCTGATTTCTTCATTATTGTGTAAATTTAGATCATGAGCTCATGTTTAGCTAAACAGCTGACATTGTATCAGGCTTAAGTGTGAACGCTCGTAAGCTCCAGGAGAAAGTCGGCAAAGACTTTTTTGTGTCCCTCCGATGAGTTGCCCGCAAGGACCCCATTTTTTAGAAGTGTTGGTCCAATACTCCCTCTAGAGGCAGGGGATTCAGACAGGGCTGCTTTGCAACCCCCGATCTGGGGCAGCGGCTGTGGTCGACCTGTGGTCAGGGCAGGAGCCTCTCCGCGTTGGTCCCAGTGACCCATCTGCCTGCGAACTTCGGTCACCTGGCAGGAAGGTACGATGCCCAGTCCTATGGTTAGCTGTGCAGCGAGGTGTACTGCGAGGACACGTTCCACACACACTTCAACAAAGAGGGCGGCCTGAGTGGAAATGTGAGTGTTTGGGAAGCTGTGCAGACAAAGAAGGCGCCCTTTGGCCTGAGCCAAATGCTTGTGACACTCCCCTGGTCCTGCCGGGCTCTGAGGGCCCTGCCCTGGGCTCCCTGCTCCCCTGCCCTTTGTTCAGTCACAGCAGAGATGGCCACACCCACTCCCTCAGTGAGGGCAGTGTTCCAACCTCCTTCAGCCCCGACCCCTCTCCGCAGGTTACCATGGACTACCGATGCTGCATTCTGAGGCCAGGGCGTTCCGAGAATGCCAAGGGCAGACATGATGACCTTCAATGATTTCCTCTTGTGTCAGTTTTGGTCAACTTTACGAGCTAGGAAATGGTCCCCTTTACAGAAATGTTCAAATTTACTGGCATTTCATATATTCTCTGCTATAACATTGTCCTGATTCTTTCTGTATATTCTTTACTTATGTTTTTGTTTTCCTTAATCAAAGTGTGTCTTTTAAATCTTTTCAAAGAATATTCTTTGGACTTACTAAATCACCTCAATTTTATACGTTTTCTGTTGTATTAAGTTCTGCTCATATCTTTATTTATATTTTTTCTATGTTCTCAGGGTTTGTTGTTTTGATCATCTGATGTCAATTAAAACACTTGGTTATTCATTTTAATAAATCTTTTTACTTAGAAAGATTTGAACTTTTGAAGATTCCAGCTTACTTGTAAGTTTCTAAGGGTCATGTCCTCTCCATTGTTGGTGGCCTAAGGCTTAGTTCACCATATAGCAATGTATATATTGACATATTTTCCCCTCGACTTTCTGTGATTCCCTACATCTCACCTTTCTTTGCAGACAAGCCATTTGAAATACCCTTCACTTATTTCACAGCCAATAAGTCTTTGAAATAATGTGTATTTTTTAGAGAAATCTTCTTATATCATTAGGCAGAAAATCTGACCTGCCATAGTTTTCAAAACAGCATAATTTCACTCTTCTCAATGATTAATCTGTTGTATTACACAACCTTGGGTATTTAGCTTTATCAATGACATGTACTTTACAAATGTTTTAGAGATCCTACCAGTCTTTGAAAACATCCTTGTTGCTTGTTTCAGTTCCAGTTTTATGTATATTTTCTGCCTTGCACCTGATTATTCCAACATCTGATGGATGGCCTTGGGAAACTAATTCTCATATTGATTGTTTTTGCTGATTGTCTCCACTTGTAGCTGATTTCTTCATTATTGTGTAAATTTAGATCATGAGCTCATCTTTAGCTATACAGCTGACATTGTAACAGGCTTAAGTGTGAACGCTCGTAAGCTTCAGGAGAAAGTCGGCAAAGATTTATTTGTGTCCCTCTGATGAGATGCCCGCAAGGACCCCATTTTTTAGAAGTGTTGGTCCAATATTCCCTCTAGAGGCAGGGGATTCAGACAGGGCTGCGTTGCGGCCCCCGATCGGGGGCAGCGGCTGTGGTCGACCTGTGGTCAGGGCAGGAGCCTCTCCGCGTTGGTCCCAGTGACCCATCTGCCTGCGAACTTCGGTCACCTGGCAGGAAGTTACGATGCCCAGTCCTATGGTTAGCTGTGCAGCGAGGTGTACTGCGAGGACACGTTCCACACACACTTCAACAAAGAGGGCGGCCTGAGTGGAAATGTGAGTGTTTGGGAAGCTGTGCGGACAAAGAAGGTGCCCTTTGGCCTGTGCCAAATGCTTGTGACACACCCCTGGGCCTGCTGGCCTCTGAGGGCCCTTCCCTGGGCCCCCTGCTCCCCTGCCCTTTGTTCAGTCACAGCAGAGATGGCCACACCCACTCCCTCAGTGAGGGCAGTGTTCCAACCTCCTTCAGCCCCTCCCCCTCTCCGCAGTTTACCATGGACTACCGATGCTGCATTCTGAGGCCAGGGCGTTCCGAGAATGCCAAGGGCAGACATGATGACCTTCAATGATTTCCTCTTGTGTCAGTTTTGGTCAACTTTAGGAGCTAGGAAATGGTCCCCTTTACAGAAATGTTCAAATTTACTGGCATTTCATATATTCTCTGCTATAACATTGTCCTGATTCTTTCTGTATATTCTTTACTTATGTTTTTGTTTTCCTTAATCAAAGTGTGTCTTTTAAATCTTTTCAAAGAATATTCTTTGGACTTACTAAATCACCTCAATTTTATACGTTTTCTGTTGTATTAAGTTCTGCTCATATCTTTATTTATATTTTTTCTATGTTCTCAGGGTTTGTTGTTTTGATCATCTGATGTCAATTAAAACACTTGGTTATTCATTTTAATAAATCTTTTTACTTATAAAGATTTGAACTTTTGAAGATTCCAGCTTACTTGTAAGTTTCTAAGGGTCAGGTCCTCTCCATTGTTGCTGGCCTAAGGCTTAGTTCACCATATCGCAATGTATATATTGACATATTTTCCCCTCGACTTTCTGTGATTCCCTACATCTCACCTTTCTTTTTAGACAAGCCATTTGAAATACCCTTCACTTATTTCACAGCCAATAAGTCTTTGAAATAATGTGTATTTTTGAGAGAAATCTTCTTATATCATTAGGCAGAAAATCTGACCTGCCATAGTTTTCAAAACAGCATAATTTCACTCTTCTCAATGATTAATCTGTTGTATTACACAACCTTTGAGTATTTAGCTTTATCAATGACATGTACTTTACAAATGTTTTAGAGATCCTACCAGTCTTAGTAAACATCCTTGTTCCTTGTTTCAGTTCCAGTTTTATGTATATTTTCTGCCTTGCACCTGATTATTCCAACATCTGATGGATGGCCTTGGGAAACTAATTCTCATATTGATTGTTTTTGCTGATTGTCTCCACTTGTAGCTGATTTCTTCATTATTGTGTAAATTTAGATCATGAGCTCATGTTTAGCTAAACAGCTGACATTGTATCAGGCTTAAGTGTGAACGCTCGTAAGCTCCAGGAGAAAGTCGGCAAAGACTTTTTTGTGTCCCTCCGATGAGTTGCCCGCAAGGACCCCATTTTTTAGAAGTGTTGGTCCAATACTCCCTCTAGAGGCAGGGGATTCAGACAGGGCTGCTTTGCAACCCCCGATCTGGGGCAGCGGCTGTGGTCGACCTGTGGTCAGGGCAGGAGCCTCTCCGCGTTGGTCCCAGTGACCCATCTGCCTGCGAACTTCGGTCACCTGGCAGGAAGGTACGATGCCCAGTCCTATGGTTAGCTGTGCAGCGAGGTGTACTGCGAGGACACGTTCCACACACACTTCAACAAAGAGGGCGGCCTGAGTGGAAATGTGAGTGTTTGGGAAGCTGTGCAGACAAAGAAGGCGCCCTTTGGCCTGAGCCAAATGCTTGTGACACTCCCCTGGTCCTGCCGGGCTCTGAGGGCCCTGCCCTGGGCTCCCTGCTCCCCTGCCCTTTGTTCAGTCACAGCAGAGATGGCCACACCCACTCCCTCAGTGAGGGCAGTGTTCCAACCTCCTTCAGCCCCGACCCCTCTCCGCAGGTTACCATGGACTACCGATGCTGCATTCTGAGGCCAGGGCGTTCCGAGAATGCCAAGGGCAGACATGATGACCTTCAATGATTTCCTCTTGTGTCAGTTTTGGTCAACTTTACGAGCTAGGAAATGGTCCCCTTTACAGAAATGTTCAAATTTACTGGCATTTCATATATTCTCTGCTATAACATTGTCCTGATTCTTTCTGTATATTCTTTACTTATGTTTTTGTTTTCCTTAATCAAAGTGTGTCTTTTAAATCTTTTCAAAGAATATTCTTTGGACTTACTAAATCACCTCAATTTTATACGTTTTCTGTTGTATTAAGTTCTGCTCATATCTTTATTTATATTTTTTCTATGTTCTCAGGGTTTGTTGTTTTGATCATCTGATGTCAATTAAAACACTTGGTTATTCATTTTAATAAATCTTTTTACTTAGAAAGATTTGAACTTTTGAAGATTCCAGCTTACTTGTAAGTTTCTAAGGGTCATGTCCTCTCCATTGTTGGTGGCCTAAGGCTTAGTTCACCATATAGCAATGTATATATTGACATATTTTCCCCTCGACTTTCTGTGATTCCCTACATCTCACCTTTCTTTGCAGACAAGCCATTTGAAATACCCTTCACTTATTTCACAGCCAATAAGTCTTTGAAATAATGTGTATTTTTGAGAGAAATCTTCTTATATCATTAGGCAGAAAATCTGACCTGCCATAGTTTTCAAAACAGCATAATTTCACTCTTCTCAATGATTAATCTGTTGTATTACACAACCTTGGGTATTTAGCTTTATCAATGACATGTACTTTACAAATGTTTTAGAGATCCTACCAGTCTTTGAAAACATCCTTGTTGTTTGTTTCAGTTCCAGTTTTATGTATATTTTCTGCCTTGCACCTGATTATTCCAACATCTGATGGATGGCCTTGGGAAACTAATTCTCATATTGATTGTTTTTGCTGATTGTCTCCACTTGTAGCTGATTTCTTCATTATTGTGTAAATTTAGATCATGAGCTCATCTTTAGCTATACAGCTGACATTGTAACAGGCTTAAGTGTGAACGCTCGTAAGCTTCAGGAGAAAGTCGGCAAAGATTTATTTGTGTCCCTCTGATGAGATGCCCGCAAGGACCCCATTTTTTAGAAGTGTTGGTCCAATATTCCCTCTAGAGGCAGGGGATTCAGACAGGGCTGCTTTGCGGCCCCCGATCGGGGGCAGCGGCTGTGGTCGACCTGTGGTCAGGGCAGGAGCCTCTCCGCGTTGGTCCCAGTGACCCATCTGCCTGCGAACTTCGGTCACCTGGCAGGAAGTTACGATGCCCAGTCCTATGGTTAGCTGTGCAGCGAGGTGTACTGCGAGGACACGTTCCACACACACTTCAACAAAGAGGGCGGCCTGAGTGGAAATGTGAGTGTTTGGCAAGCTGTGCAGACAAAGAAGGCGCCCTTTGGCCTGGGCCAAATGCTTGTGACACTCCCCTGGTCCTGCCGGGCTCTGAGGGCCCTGCCCTGGGCCCCCTGCTCCCCTGCCCTTTGTTCAGTCACAGCAGAGATGGCCACACCCACTCCCTCAGTGAGGGCAGTGTTCCAACCTCCTTCAGCCCCACCCCCTCTCCGCAGCTTACCATGGACTACCGATGCTGCATTCTGAGGCCAGGGCGTTCCAAGAATGCCAAGGGCAGACATGATGACCTTCAATGATTTCCTCTTGTGTCAGTTTTGGTCAACTTTAGGAGCTAGGAAATGGTCCCCTTTACAGAAATGTTCAAATTTACTGGCATTTCATATATTCTCTGCTATAACATTGTCCTGATTCTTTCTGTATATTCTTTACATATGTTTATGTTTTCCTTAATCAAAGTGTGTCTTTTAAATCTTTTCAAAGAATATTCTTTGGACTTACTAAATCACCTCAATTTTATACGTTTTCTGTTGTATTAAGTTCTGCTCATATCTTTATTTATATTTTTTCTATGTTCTCAGGGTTTGTTGTTTTGATCATCTGATGTCAATTAAAACACTTGGTTATTCATTTTAATAAATCTTTTTACTTATAAAGATTTGAACTTTTGAAGATTCCAGCTTACTTGTACGTTTCTAAGGGTCAGGTCCTCTCCATTGTTGCTGGCCTAAGGCTTAGTTCACCATATCGCAATGTATATATTGACATATTTTCCCCTCGACTTTCTGTGATTCCCTACATCTCACCTTTCTTTGCAGACAAGCCATTTGAAATACCCTTCACTTATTTCACAGCCAATAAGTCTTTGAAATAATGTGTATTTTTGAGAGAAATCTTCTTATATCATTAGGCAGAAAATCTGACCTGCCATAGTTTTCAAAACAGCATAATTTCACTCTTCTCAATGATTAATCTGTTGTATTACACAACCTTTGAGTATTTAGCTTTATCAATGACATGTACTTTACAAATGTTTTAGAGATCCTACCAGTCTTAGTAAACATCCTTGTTCCTTGTTTCAGTTCCAGTTTTATGTATATTTTCTGCCTTGCACCTGATTATTCCAACATCTGATGGATGGCCTTGGGAAACTAATTCTCATATTGATTGTTTTTGCTGATTGTCTCCACTTGTAGCTGATTTCTTCATTATTGTGTAAATTTAGATCATGAGCTCATGTTTAGCTAAACAGCTGACATTGTATCAGGCTTAAGTGTGAACGCTCGTAAGCTCCAGGAGAAAGTCGGCAAAGACTTTTTTGTGTCCCTCCGATGAGTTGCCCGCAAGGACCCCATTTTTTAGAAGTGTTGGTCCAATACTCCCTCTAGAGGCAGGGGATTCAGACAGGGCTGCTTTGCAACCCCCGATCTGGGGCAGCGGCTGTGGTCGACCTGTGGTCAGGGCAGGAGCCTCTCCGCGTTGGTCCCAGTGACCCATCTGCCTGCGAACTTCGGTCACCTGGCAGGAAGGTACGATGCCCAGTCCTATGGTTAGCTGTGCAGCGAGGTGTACTGCGAGGACACGTTCCACACACACTTCAACAAAGAGGGCGGCCTGAGTGGAAATGTGAGTGTTTGGGAAGCTGTGCAGACAAAGAAGGCGCCCTTTGGCCTGAGCCAAATGCTTGTGACACTCCCCTGGTCCTGCCGGGCTCTGAGGGCCCTGCCCTGGGCTCCCTGCTCCCCTGCCCTTTGTTCAGTCACAGCAGAGATGGCCACACCCACTCCCTCAGTGAGGGCAGTGTTCCAACCTCCTTCAGCCCCGACCCCTCTCCGCAGGTTACCATGGACTACCGATGCTGCATTCTGAGGCCAGGGCGTTCCGAGAATGCCAAGGGCAGACATGATGACCTTCAATGATTTCCTCTTGTGTCAGTTTTGGTCAACTTTACGAGCTAGGAAATGGTCCCCTTTACAGAAATGTTCAAATTTACTGGCATTTCATATATTCTCTGCTATAACATTGTCCTGATTCTTTCTGTATATTCTTTACTTATGTTTTTGTTTTCCTTAATCAAAGTGTGTCTTTTAAATCTTTTCAAAGAATATTCTTTGGACTTACTAAATCACCTCAATTTTATACGTTTTCTGTTGTATTAAGTTCTGCTCATATCTTTATTTATATTTTTTCTATGTTCTCAGGGTTTGTTGTTTTGATCATCTGATGTCAATTAAAACACTTGGTTATTCATTTTAATAAATCTTTTTACTTAGAAAGATTTGAACTTTTGAAGATTCCAGCTTACTTGTAAGTTTCTAAGGGTCATGTCCTCTCCATTGTTGGTGGCCTAAGGCTTAGTTCACCATATAGCAATGTATATATTGACATATTTTCCCCTCGACTTTCTGTGATTCCCTACATCTCACCTTTCTTTGCAGACAAGCCATTTGAAATACCCTTCACTTATTTCACAGCCAATAAGTCTTTGAAATAATGTGTATTTTTTAGAGAAATCTTCTTATATCATTAGGCAGAAAATCTGACCTGCCATAGTTTTCAAAACAGCATAATTTCACTCTTCTCAATGATTAATCTGTTGTATTACACAACCTTGGGTATTTAGCTTTATCAATGACATGTACTTTACAAATGTTTTAGAGATCCTACCAGTCTTTGAAAACATCCTTGTTGCTTGTTTCAGTTCCAGTTTTATGTATATTTTCTGCCTTGCACCTGATTATTCCAACATCTGATGGATGGCCTTGGGAAACTAATTCTCATATTGATTGTTTTTGCTGATTGTCTCCACTTGTAGCTGATTTCTTCATTATTGTGTAAATTTAGATCATGAGCTCATCTTTAGCTATACAGCTGACATTGTAACAGGCTTAAGTGTGAACGCTCGTAAGCTTCAGGAGAAAGTCGGCAAAGATTTATTTGTGTCCCTCTGATGAGATGCCCGCAAGGACCCCATTTTTTAGAAGTGTTGGTCCAATATTCCCTCTAGAGGCAGGGGATTCAGACAGGGCTGCGTTGCGGCCCCCGATCGGGGGCAGCGGCTGTGGTCGACCTGTGGTCAGGGCAGGAGCCTCTCCGCGTTGGTCCCAGTGACCCATCTGCCTGCGAACTTCGGTCACCTGGCAGGAAGTTACGATGCCCAGTCCTATGGTTAGCTGTGCAGCGAGGTGTACTGCGAGGACACGTTCCACACACACTTCAACAAAGAGGGCGGCCTGAGTGGAAATGTGAGTGTTTGGGAAGCTGTGCGGACAAAGAAGGTGCCCTTTGGCCTGTGCCAAATGCTTGTGACACACCCCTGGGCCTGCTGGCCTCTGAGGGCCCTTCCCTGGGCCCCCTGCTCCCCTGCCCTTTGTTCAGTCACAGCAGAGATGGCCACACCCACTCCCTCAGTGAGGGCAGTGTTCCAACCTCCTTCAGCCCCTCCCCCTCTCCGCAGTTTACCATGGACTACCGATGCTGCATTCTGAGGCCAGGGCGTTCCGAGAATGCCAAGGGCAGACATGATGACCTTCAATGATTTCCTCTTGTGTCAGTTTTGGTCAACTTTAGGAGCTAGGAAATGGTCCCCTTTACAGAAATGTTCAAATTTACTGGCATTTCATATATTCTCTGCTATAACATTGTCCTGATTCTTTCTGTATATTCTTTACTTATGTTTTTGTTTTCCTTAATCAAAGTGTGTCTTTTAAATCTTTTCAAAGAATATTCTTTGGACTTACTAAATCACCTCAATTTTATACGTTTTCTGTTGTATTAAGTTCTGCTCATATCTTTATTTATATTTTTTCTATGTTCTCAGGGTTTGTTGTTTTGATCATCTGATGTCAATTAAAACACTTGGTTATTCATTTTAATAAATCTTTTTACTTATAAAGATTTGAACTTTTGAAGATTCCAGCTTACTTGTAAGTTTCTAAGGGTCAGGTCCTCTCCATTGTTGCTGGCCTAAGGCTTAGTTCACCATATCGCAATGTATATATTGACATATTTTCCCCTCGACTTTCTGTGATTCCCTACATCTCACCTTTCTTTTTAGACAAGCCATTTGAAATACCCTTCACTTATTTCACAGCCAATAAGTCTTTGAAATAATGTGTATTTTTGAGAGAAATCTTCTTATATCATTAGGCAGAAAATCTGACCTGCCATAGTTTTCAAAACAGCATAATTTCACTCTTCTCAATGATTAATCTGTTGTATTACACAACCTTTGAGTATTTAGCTTTATCAATGACATGTACTTTACAAATGTTTTAGAGATCCTACCAGTCTTAGTAAACATCCTTGTTCCTTGTTTCAGTTCCAGTTTTATGTATATTTTCTGCCTTGCACCTGATTATTCCAACATCTGATGGATGGCCTTGGGAAACTAATTCTCATATTGATTGTTTTTGCTGATTGTCTCCACTTGTAGCTGATTTCTTCATTATTGTGTAAATTTAGATCATGAGCTCATGTTTAGCTAAACAGCTGACATTGTATCAGGCTTAAGTGTGAACGCTCGTAAGCTCCAGGAGAAAGTCGGCAAAGACTTTTTTGTGTCCCTCCGATGAGTTGCCCGCAAGGACCCCATTTTTTAGAAGTGTTGGTCCAATACTCCCTCTAGAGGCAGGGGATTCAGACAGGGCTGCTTTGCAACCCCCGATCTGGGGCAGCGGCTGTGGTCGACCTGTGGTCAGGGCAGGAGCCTCTCCGCGTTGGTCCCAGTGACCCATCTGCCTGCGAACTTCGGTCACCTGGCAGGAAGGTACGATGCCCAGTCCTATGGTTAGCTGTGCAGCGAGGTGTACTGCGAGGACACGTTCCACACACACTTCAACAAAGAGGGCGGCCTGAGTGGAAATGTGAGTGTTTGGGAAGCTGTGCAGACAAAGAAGGCGCCCTTTGGCCTGAGCCAAATGCTTGTGACACTCCCCTGGTCCTGCCGGGCTCTGAGGGCCCTGCCCTGGGCTCCCTGCTCCCCTGCCCTTTGTTCAGTCACAGCAGAGATGGCCACACCCACTCCCTCAGTGAGGGCAGTGTTCCAACCTCCTTCAGCCCCGACCCCTCTCCGCAGGTTACCATGGACTACCGATGCTGCATTCTGAGGCCAGGGCGTTCCGAGAATGCCAAGGGCAGACATGATGACCTTCAATGATTTCCTCTTGTGTCAGTTTTGGTCAACTTTACGAGCTAGGAAATGGTCCCCTTTACAGAAATGTTCAAATTTACTGGCATTTCATATATTCTCTGCTATAACATTGTCCTGATTCTTTCTGTATATTCTTTACTTATGTTTTTGTTTTCCTTAATCAAAGTGTGTCTTTTAAATCTTTTCAAAGAATATTCTTTGGACTTACTAAATCACCTCAATTTTATACGTTTTCTGTTGTATTAAGTTCTGCTCATATCTTTATTTATATTTTTTCTATGTTCTCAGGGTTTGTTGTTTTGATCATCTGATGTCAATTAAAACACTTGGTTATTCATTTTAATAAATCTTTTTACTTAGAAAGATTTGAACTTTTGAAGATTCCAGCTTACTTGTAAGTTTCTAAGGGTCATGTCCTCTCCATTGTTGGTGGCCTAAGGCTTAGTTCACCATATAGCAATGTATATATTGACATATTTTCCCCTCGACTTTCTGTGATTCCCTACATCTCACCTTTCTTTGCAGACAAGCCATTTGAAATACCCTTCACTTATTTCACAGCCAATAAGTCTTTGAAATAATGTGTATTTTTGAGAGAAATCTTCTTATATCATTAGGCAGAAAATCTGACCTGCCATAGTTTTCAAAACAGCATAATTTCACTCTTCTCAATGATTAATCTGTTGTATTACACAACCTTGGGTATTTAGCTTTATCAATGACATGTACTTTACAAATGTTTTAGAGATCCTACCAGTCTTTGAAAACATCCTTGTTGTTTGTTTCAGTTCCAGTTTTATGTATATTTTCTGCCTTGCACCTGATTATTCCAACATCTGATGGATGGCCTTGGGAAACTAATTCTCATATTGATTGTTTTTGCTGATTGTCTCCACTTGTAGCTGATTTCTTCATTATTGTGTAAATTTAGATCATGAGCTCATCTTTAGCTATACAGCTGACATTGTAACAGGCTTAAGTGTGAACGCTCGTAAGCTTCAGGAGAAAGTCGGCAAAGATTTATTTGTGTCCCTCTGATGAGATGCCCGCAAGGACCCCATTTTTTAGAAGTGTTGGTCCAATATTCCCTCTAGAGGCAGGGGATTCAGACAGGGCTGCTTTGCGGCCCCCGATCGGGGGCAGCGGCTGTGGTCGACCTGTGGTCAGGGCAGGAGCCTCTCCGCGTTGGTCCCAGTGACCCATCTGCCTGCGAACTTCGGTCACCTGGCAGGAAGTTACGATGCCCAGTCCTATGGTTAGCTGTGCAGCGAGGTGTACTGCGAGGACACGTTCCACACACACTTCAACAAAGAGGGCGGCCTGAGTGGAAATGTGAGTGTTTGGGAAGCTGTGCGGACAAAGAAGGTGCCCTTTGGCCTGTGCCAAATGCTTGTGACACACCCCTGGGCCTGCTGGCCTCTGAGGGCCCTGCCCTGGGCCCCCTGCTCCCCTGCCCTTTGTTCAGTCACAGCAGAGATGGCCACACCCACTCCCTCAGTGAGGGCAGTGTTCCAACCTCCTTCAGCCCCTCCCCCTCTCCGCAGGTTACCATGGACTACCGATGCTGCATTCTGAGGCCAGGGCGTTCCGAGAATGCCAAGGGCAGACATGATGACCTTCAATGATTTCCTCTTGTGTCAGTTTTGGTCAACTTTAGGAGCTAGGAAATGGTCCCCTTTACAGAAATGTTCAAATTTACTGGCATTTCATATATTCTCTGCTATAACATTGTCCTGATTCTTTCTGTATATTCTTTACATATGTTTATGTTTTCCTTAATCAAAGTGTGTCTTTTAAATCTTTTCAAAGAATATTCTTTGGACTTACTAAATCACCTCAATTTTATACGTTTTCTGTTGTATTAAGTTCTGCTCATATCTTTATTTATATTTTTTCTATGTTCTCAGGGTTTGTTGTTTGGATCATCTGATGTCAATTAAAACACTTGGTTATTCATTTTAATAAATCTTTTTACTTAGAAAGATTTGAACTTTTGAAGATTCCAGCTTACTTGTAAGTTTCTAAGGGTCAGGTCCTCTCCATTGTTGCTGGCCTAAGGCTTAGTTCACCATATAGCAATGTATATATTGACATATTTTCCCCTCGACTTTCTGTGATTCCCTACATCTCACCTTTCTTTGCAGACAAGCCATTTGAAATACCCTTCACTTATTTCACAGCCAATAAGTCTTTGAAATAATGTGTATTTTTGAGAGAAATCTTCTTATATCATTAGGCAGAAAATCTGACCTGCCATAGTTTTCAAAACAGCATAATTTCACTCTTCTCAATGATTAATCTGTTGTATTACACAACCTTTGAGTATTTAGCTTTATCAATGACATGTACTTTACAAATGTTTTAGAGATCCTACCAGTCTTTGAAAACATCCTTGTTCCTTGTTCCAGTTCCAGTTTTATGTATATATTCTGCCTTGCACCTGATTATTCCAACATCTGATGGGTGGCCTTGGGAAACTAATTCTCATATTGATTGTTTTTGCTGATTGTCTCCCCTTGTATCTGATTTCTTCATTATTGTGTAAATTTAGATCATGAGCTCATGTTTAGCTAAACAGCTGACATTGTAAAAGGCTTAAGTGTGAACGCTCGTAAGCTTCAGGAGAAAGTCGGCAAAGATTTTTTTGTGTCCCTCCGATGAGTTGCCCGCAAGGACCCCATTTTTTAGAAGTGTTGGTCCAATACTCCCTCTAGAGGCAGGGGATTCAGACAGGGCTGCTTTGCAACCCCCGATCTGGGGCAGCGGCTGTGGTCGACCTGTGGTCAGGGCAGGAGCCTCTCCGCGTTGGTCCCAGTGACCCATCTGCCTGCGAACTTCGGTCACCTGGCAGGAAGGTACGATGCCCAGTCCTATGGTTAGCTGTGCAGCGAGGTGTACTGCGAGGACACGTTCCACACACACTTCAACAAAGAGGGCGGCCTGAGTGGAAATGTGAGTGTTTGGGAAGCTGTGCGGACAAAGAAGGCGCCCTTTGTCCTGGGCCAAATTCTTGTGACACTACCCTGGTCCTGCCGGGCTCTGAGGGCCCTGCCCTGGGCCCCCTGCTCCCCTGCCCTTGTTCAGTCACAGCAGAGATGGCCACACCCACTCCCTCAGTGAGGGCAGTGTTCCAACCTCCTTCAGCCCCGACCCCTCTCCGCAGGTTACCATGGACTACCGATGCTGCATTCTGAGGCCAGGGCGTTCCGAGAATGCCAAGGGCAGACATGATGACCTTCAATGATTTCCTCTTGTGTCAGTTTTGGTCAACTTTACGAGCTAGGAAATGGTCCCCTTTACAGAAATGTTCAAATTTACTGGCATTTCATATATTCTCTGCTATAACATTGGCCTGATTCTTTCTGTATATTCTTTACATATGTTTATGTTTTCCTTAATCAAAGTGTGTCTTTTAAATCTTTTCAAAGAATATTCTTTGGACTTACTAAATCACCTCAATTTTATACGTTTTCTGTTGTATTAAGTTCTGCTCATATCTTTATTTATATTTTTTCTATGTTCTCAGGGTTTGTTGTTTTGATCATCTGATGTCAATTAAAACACTTGGTTATTCATTTTAATAAATCTTTTTACTTATAAAGATTTGAACTTTTGAAGATTCCAGCTTACTTGTACGTTTCTAAGGGTCAGGTCCTCTCCATTGTTGCTGGCCTAAGGCTTAGTTCACCATATAGCAATGTATATATTGACATATTTTCCCCTCGACTTTCTGTGATTCCCTACATCTCACCTTTCTTTGCAGACAAGCCATTTGAAATACCCTTAACTTATTTCACAGCCAATAAGTCTTTGAAATAATGTGTATTTTTGAGAGAAATCTTCTTATATCATTAGGCTGAAAATCTGACCTGCCATAGTTTTCAAAACAGCATAATTTCACTCTTCTCAATGATTAATCTGTTGTATTACACAACCTTTGAGTATTTAGCTTTATCAATGACATGTACTCTACAAATGTTTTAGAGATCCTACCAGTCTTTGAAAACATCCTTGTTCCTTGTTCCAGTTCCAGTTTTATGTATATATTCTGCCTTGCACCTGATTATTCCAACATCTGATGGGTGGCCTTGGGAAACTAATTCTCATATTGATTGTTTTTGCTGATTGTCTCCCCTTGTAGCTGATTTCTTCATTATTGTGTAAATTTAGATCATGAGCTCATGTTTAGCTAAACAGCTGACATTGTAAAAGGCTTAAGTGTGAACGCTCGTAAGCTTCAGGAGAAAGTCGGCAAAGATTTTTTTGTGTCCCTCCGATGAGTTGCCCGCAAGGACCCCATTTTTTAGAAGTGTTGGTCCAATACTCCCTCTAGAGGCAGGGGATTCAGACAGGGCTGCTTTGCAACCCCCGATCTGGGGCAGCGGCTGTGGTCGACCTGTGGTCAGCGCAGGAGCCTCTCCGCGTTGGTCCCAGTGACCCATCTGCCTGCGAACTTCGGTCACCTGGCAGGAAGGTACGATGCCCAGTCCTATGGTTAGCTGTGCAGCGAGGTGTACTGCGAGGACACGTTCCACACACACTTCAACAAAGAGGGCGGCCTGAGTGGAAATGTGAGTGTTTGGCAAGCTGTGCAGACAAAGAAGGCGCCCTTTGGCCTGGGCCAAATGCTTGTGACACTCCCCTGGTCCTGCCGGGCTCTGAGGGCCCTGCCCTGGGCCCCCTGCTCCCCTGCCCTTTGTTCAGTCACAGCAGAGATGGCCACACCCACTCCCTCAGTGAGGGCAGTGTTCCAACCTCCTTCAGCCCCACCCCCTCTCCGCAGCTTACCATGGACTACCGATGCTGCATTCTGAGGCCAGGGCGTTCCAAGAATGCCAAGGGCAGACATGATGACCTTCAATGATTTCCTCTTGTGTCAGTTTTGGTCAACTTTAGGAGCTAGGAAATGGTCCCCTTTACAGAAATGTTCAAATTTACTGGCATTTCATATATTCTCTGCTATAACATTGTCCTGATTCTTTCTGTATATTCTTTACATATGTTTATGTTTTCCTTAATCAAAGTGTGTCTTTTAAATCTTTTCAAAGAATATTCTTTGGACTTACTAAATCACCTCAATTTTATACGTTTTCTGTTGTATTAAGTTCTGCTCATATCTTTATTTATATTTTTTCTATGTTCTCAGGGTTTGTTGTTTTGATCATCTGATGTCAATTAAAACACTTGGTTATTCATTTTAATAAATCTTTTTACTTATAAAGATTTGAACTTTTGAAGATTCCAGCTTACTTGTACGTTTCTAAGGGTCAGGTCCTCTCCATTGTTGCTGGCCTAAGGCTTAGTTCACCATATCGCAATGTATATATTGACATATTTTCCCCTCGACTTTCTGTGATTCCCTACATCTCACCTTTCTTTGCAGACAAGCCATTTGAAATACCCTTCACTTATTTCACAGCCAATAAGTCTTTGAAATAATGTGTATTTTTGAGAGAAATCTTCTTATATCATTAGGCAGAAAATCTGACCTGCCATAGTTTTCAAAACAGCATAATTTCACTCTTCTCAATGATTAATCTGTTGTATTACACAACCTTTGAGTATTTAGCTTTATCAATGACATGTACTTTACAAATGTTTTAGAGATCCTACCAGTCTTAGTAAACATCCTTGTTCCTTGTTTCAGTTCCAGTTTTATGTATATTTTCTGCCTTGCACCTGATTATTCCAACATCTGATGGATGGCCTTGGGAAACTAATTCTCATATTGATTGTTTTTGCTGATTGTCTCCACTTGTAGCTGATTTCTTCATTATTGTGTAAATTTAGATCATGAGCTCATGTTTAGCTAAACAGCTGACATTGTATCAGGCTTAAGTGTGAACGCTCGTAAGCTCCAGGAGAAAGTCGGCAAAGACTTTTTTGTGTCCCTCCGATGAGTTGCCCGCAAGGACCCCATTTTTTAGAAGTGTTGGTCCAATACTCCCTCTAGAGGCAGGGGATTCAGACAGGGCTGCTTTGCAACCCCCGATCTGGGGCAGCGGCTGTGGTCGACCTGTGGTCAGGGCAGGAGCCTCTCCGCGTTGGTCCCAGTGACCCATCTGCCTGCGAACTTCGGTCACCTGGCAGGAAGGTACGATGCCCAGTCCTATGGTTAGCTGTGCAGCGAGGTGTACTGCGAGGACACGTTCCACACACACTTCAACAAAGAGGGCGGCCTGAGTGGAAATGTGAGTGTTTGGGAAGCTGTGCAGACAAAGAAGGCGCCCTTTGGCCTGAGCCAAATGCTTGTGACACTCCCCTGGTCCTGCCGGGCTCTGAGGGCCCTGCCCTGGGCTCCCTGCTCCCCTGCCCTTTGTTCAGTCACAGCAGAGATGGCCACACCCACTCCCTCAGTGAGGGCAGTGTTCCAACCTCCTTCAGCCCCGACCCCTCTCCGCAGGTTACCATGGACTACCGATGCTGCATTCTGAGGCCAGGGCGTTCCGAGAATGCCAAGGGCAGACATGATGACCTTCAATGATTTCCTCTTGTGTCAGTTTTGGTCAACTTTACGAGCTAGGAAATGGTCCCCTTTACAGAAATGTTCAAATTTACTGGCATTTCATATATTCTCTGCTATAACATTGTCCTGATTCTTTCTGTATATTCTTTACTTATGTTTTTGTTTTCCTTAATCAAAGTGTGTCTTTTAAATCTTTTCAAAGAATATTCTTTGGACTTACTAAATCACCTCAATTTTATACGTTTTCTGTTGTATTAAGTTCTGCTCATATCTTTATTTATATTTTTTCTATGTTCTCAGGGTTTGTTGTTTTGATCATCTGATGTCAATTAAAACACTTGGTTATTCATTTTAATAAATCTTTTTACTTAGAAAGATTTGAACTTTTGAAGATTCCAGCTTACTTGTAAGTTTCTAAGGGTCATGTCCTCTCCATTGTTGGTGGCCTAAGGCTTAGTTCACCATATAGCAATGTATATATTGACATATTTTCCCCTCGACTTTCTGTGATTCCCTACATCTCACCTTTCTTTGCAGACAAGCCATTTGAAATACCCTTCACTTATTTCACAGCCAATAAGTCTTTGAAATAATGTGTATTTTTTAGAGAAATCTTCTTATATCATTAGGCAGAAAATCTGACCTGCCATAGTTTTCAAAACAGCATAATTTCACTCTTCTCAATGATTAATCTGTTGTATTACACAACCTTGGGTATTTAGCTTTATCAATGACATGTACTTTACAAATGTTTTAGAGATCCTACCAGTCTTTGAAAACATCCTTGTTGCTTGTTTCAGTTCCAGTTTTATGTATATTTTCTGCCTTGCACCTGATTATTCCAACATCTGATGGATGGCCTTGGGAAACTAATTCTCATATTGATTGTTTTTGCTGATTGTCTCCACTTGTAGCTGATTTCTTCATTATTGTGTAAATTTAGATCATGAGCTCATCTTTAGCTATACAGCTGACATTGTAACAGGCTTAAGTGTGAACGCTCGTAAGCTTCAGGAGAAAGTCGGCAAAGATTTATTTGTGTCCCTCTGATGAGATGCCCGCAAGGACCCCATTTTTTAGAAGTGTTGGTCCAATATTCCCTCTAGAGGCAGGGGATTCAGACAGGGCTGCGTTGCGGCCCCCGATCGGGGGCAGCGGCTGTGGTCGACCTGTGGTCAGGGCAGGAGCCTCTCCGCGTTGGTCCCAGTGACCCATCTGCCTGCGAACTTCGGTCACCTGGCAGGAAGTTACGATGCCCAGTCCTATGGTTAGCTGTGCAGCGAGGTGTACTGCGAGGACACGTTCCACACACACTTCAACAAAGAGGGCGGCCTGAGTGGAAATGTGAGTGTTTGGGAAGCTGTGCGGACAAAGAAGGTGCCCTTTGGCCTGTGCCAAATGCTTGTGACACACCCCTGGGCCTGCTGGCCTCTGAGGGCCCTTCCCTGGGCCCCCTGCTCCCCTGCCCTTTGTTCAGTCACAGCAGAGATGGCCACACCCACTCCCTCAGTGAGGGCAGTGTTCCAACCTCCTTCAGCCCCTCCCCCTCTCCGCAGTTTACCATGGACTACCGATGCTGCATTCTGAGGCCAGGGCGTTCCGAGAATGCCAAGGGCAGACATGATGACCTTCAATGATTTCCTCTTGTGTCAGTTTTGGTCAACTTTAGGAGCTAGGAAATGGTCCCCTTTACAGAAATGTTCAAATTTACTGGCATTTCATATATTCTCTGCTATAACATTGTCCTGATTCTTTCTGTATATTCTTTACTTATGTTTTTGTTTTCCTTAATCAAAGTGTGTCTTTTAAATCTTTTCAAAGAATATTCTTTGGACTTACTAAATCACCTCAATTTTATACGTTTTCTGTTGTATTAAGTTCTGCTCATATCTTTATTTATATTTTTTCTATGTTCTCAGGGTTTGTTGTTTTGATCATCTGATGTCAATTAAAACACTTGGTTATTCATTTTAATAAATCTTTTTACTTATAAAGATTTGAACTTTTGAAGATTCCAGCTTACTTGTAAGTTTCTAAGGGTCAGGTCCTCTCCATTGTTGCTGGCCTAAGGCTTAGTTCACCATATCGCAATGTATATATTGACATATTTTCCCCTCGACTTTCTGTGATTCCCTACATCTCACCTTTCTTTTTAGACAAGCCATTTGAAATACCCTTCACTTATTTCACAGCCAATAAGTCTTTGAAATAATGTGTATTTTTGAGAGAAATCTTCTTATATCATTAGGCAGAAAATCTGACCTGCCATAGTTTTCAAAACAGCATAATTTCACTCTTCTCAATGATTAATCTGTTGTATTACACAACCTTTGAGTATTTAGCTTTATCAATGACATGTACTTTACAAATGTTTTAGAGATCCTACCAGTCTTAGTAAACATCCTTGTTCCTTGTTTCAGTTCCAGTTTTATGTATATTTTCTGCCTTGCACCTGATTATTCCAACATCTGATGGATGGCCTTGGGAAACTAATTCTCATATTGATTGTTTTTGCTGATTGTCTCCACTTGTAGCTGATTTCTTCATTATTGTGTAAATTTAGATCATGAGCTCATGTTTAGCTAAACAGCTGACATTGTATCAGGCTTAAGTGTGAACGCTCGTAAGCTCCAGGAGAAAGTCGGCAAAGACTTTTTTGTGTCCCTCCGATGAGTTGCCCGCAAGGACCCCATTTTTTAGAAGTGTTGGTCCAATACTCCCTCTAGAGGCAGGGGATTCAGACAGGGCTGCTTTGCAACCCCCGATCTGGGGCAGCGGCTGTGGTCGACCTGTGGTCAGGGCAGGAGCCTCTCCGCGTTGGTCCCAGTGACCCATCTGCCTGCGAACTTCGGTCACCTGGCAGGAAGGTACGATGCCCAGTCCTATGGTTAGCTGTGCAGCGAGGTGTACTGCGAGGACACGTTCCACACACACTTCAACAAAGAGGGCGGCCTGAGTGGAAATGTGAGTGTTTGGGAAGCTGTGCAGACAAAGAAGGCGCCCTTTGGCCTGAGCCAAATGCTTGTGACACTCCCCTGGTCCTGCCGGGCTCTGAGGGCCCTGCCCTGGGCTCCCTGCTCCCCTGCCCTTTGTTCAGTCACAGCAGAGATGGCCACACCCACTCCCTCAGTGAGGGCAGTGTTCCAACCTCCTTCAGCCCCGACCCCTCTCCGCAGGTTACCATGGACTACCGATGCTGCATTCTGAGGCCAGGGCGTTCCGAGAATGCCAAGGGCAGACATGATGACCTTCAATGATTTCCTCTTGTGTCAGTTTTGGTCAACTTTACGAGCTAGGAAATGGTCCCCTTTACAGAAATGTTCAAATTTACTGGCATTTCATATATTCTCTGCTATAACATTGTCCTGATTCTTTCTGTATATTCTTTACTTATGTTTTTGTTTTCCTTAATCAAAGTGTGTCTTTTAAATCTTTTCAAAGAATATTCTTTGGACTTACTAAATCACCTCAATTTTATACGTTTTCTGTTGTATTAAGTTCTGCTCATATCTTTATTTATATTTTTTCTATGTTCTCAGGGTTTGTTGTTTTGATCATCTGATGTCAATTAAAACACTTGGTTATTCATTTTAATAAATCTTTTTACTTAGAAAGATTTGAACTTTTGAAGATTCCAGCTTACTTGTAAGTTTCTAAGGGTCATGTCCTCTCCATTGTTGGTGGCCTAAGGCTTAGTTCACCATATAGCAATGTATATATTGACATATTTTCCCCTCGACTTTCTGTGATTCCCTACATCTCACCTTTCTTTGCAGACAAGCCATTTGAAATACCCTTCACTTATTTCACAGCCAATAAGTCTTTGAAATAATGTGTATTTTTGAGAGAAATCTTCTTATATCATTAGGCAGAAAATCTGACCTGCCATAGTTTTCAAAACAGCATAATTTCACTCTTCTCAATGATTAATCTGTTGTATTACACAACCTTGGGTATTTAGCTTTATCAATGACATGTACTTTACAAATGTTTTAGAGATCCTACCAGTCTTTGAAAACATCCTTGTTGTTTGTTTCAGTTCCAGTTTTATGTATATTTTCTGCCTTGCACCTGATTATTCCAACATCTGATGGATGGCCTTGGGAAACTAATTCTCATATTGATTGTTTTTGCTGATTGTCTCCACTTGTAGCTGATTTCTTCATTATTGTGTAAATTTAGATCATGAGCTCATCTTTAGCTATACAGCTGACATTGTAACAGGCTTAAGTGTGAACGCTCGTAAGCTTCAGGAGAAAGTCGGCAAAGATTTATTTGTGTCCCTCTGATGAGATGCCCGCAAGGACCCCATTTTTTAGAAGTGTTGGTCCAATATTCCCTCTAGAGGCAGGGGATTCAGACAGGGCTGCTTTGCGGCCCCCGATCGGGGGCAGCGGCTGTGGTCGACCTGTGGTCAGGGCAGGAGCCTCTCCGCGTTGGTCCCAGTGACCCATCTGCCTGCGAACTTCGGTCACCTGGCAGGAAGTTACGATGCCCAGTCCTATGGTTAGCTGTGCAGCGAGGTGTACTGCGAGGACACGTTCCACACACACTTCAACAAAGAGGGCGGCCTGAGTGGAAATGTGAGTGTTTGGGAAGCTGTGCGGACAAAGAAGGTGCCCTTTGGCCTGTGCCAAATGCTTGTGACACACCCCTGGGCCTGCTGGCCTCTGAGGGCCCTGCCCTGGGCCCCCTGCTCCCCTGCCCTTTGTTCAGTCACAGCAGAGATGGCCACACCCACTCCCTCA
Organism: Hyperoodon ampullatus; assembly: GCF_949752795.1. NCBI lineage: Eukaryota > Metazoa > Chordata > Mammalia > Artiodactyla > Ziphiidae > Hyperoodon > Hyperoodon ampullatus. The sequence continues at coordinate 93,178 of NW_027640881.1, forward strand.
GTGAGGGCAGTGTTCCAACCTCCTTCAGCCCCTCCCCCTCTCCGCAGGTTACCATGGACTACCGATGCTGCATTCTGAGGCCAGGGCGTTCCGAGAATGCCAAGGGCAGACATGATGACCTTCAATGATTTCCTCTTGTGTCAGTTTTGGTCAACTTTAGGAGCTAGGAAATGGTCCCCTTTACAGAAATGTTCAAATTTACTGGCATTTCATATATTCTCTGCTATAACATTGTCCTGATTCTTTCTGTATATTCTTTACATATGTTTATGTTTTCCTTAATCAAAGTGTGTCTTTTAAATCTTTTCAAAGAATATTCTTTGGACTTACTAAATCACCTCAATTTTATACGTTTTCTGTTGTATTAAGTTCTGCTCATATCTTTATTTATATTTTTTCTATGTTCTCAGGGTTTGTTGTTTGGATCATCTGATGTCAATTAAAACACTTGGTTATTCATTTTAATAAATCTTTTTACTTAGAAAGATTTGAACTTTTGAAGATTCCAGCTTACTTGTAAGTTTCTAAGGGTCAGGTCCTCTCCATTGTTGCTGGCCTAAGGCTTAGTTCACCATATAGCAATGTATATATTGACATATTTTCCCCTCGACTTTCTGTGATTCCCTACATCTCACCTTTCTTTGCAGACAAGCCATTTGAAATACCCTTCACTTATTTCACAGCCAATAAGTCTTTGAAATAATGTGTATTTTTGAGAGAAATCTTCTTATATCATTAGGCAGAAAATCTGACCTGCCATAGTTTTCAAAACAGCATAATTTCACTCTTCTCAATGATTAATCTGTTGTATTACACAACCTTTGAGTATTTAGCTTTATCAATGACATGTACTTTACAAATGTTTTAGAGATCCTACCAGTCTTTGAAAACATCCTTGTTCCTTGTTCCAGTTCCAGTTTTATGTATATATTCTGCCTTGCACCTGATTATTCCAACATCTGATGGGTGGCCTTGGGAAACTAATTCTCATATTGATTGTTTTTGCTGATTGTCTCCCCTTGTATCTGATTTCTTCATTATTGTGTAAATTTAGATCATGAGCTCATGTTTAGCTAAACAGCTGACATTGTAAAAGGCTTAAGTGTGAACGCTCGTAAGCTTCAGGAGAAAGTCGGCAAAGATTTTTTTGTGTCCCTCCGATGAGTTGCCCGCAAGGACCCCATTTTTTAGAAGTGTTGGTCCAATACTCCCTCTAGAGGCAGGGGATTCAGACAGGGCTGCTTTGCAACCCCCGATCTGGGGCAGCGGCTGTGGTCGACCTGTGGTCAGGGCAGGAGCCTCTCCGCGTTGGTCCCAGTGACCCATCTGCCTGCGAACTTCGGTCACCTGGCAGGAAGGTACGATGCCCAGTCCTATGGTTAGCTGTGCAGCGAGGTGTACTGCGAGGACACGTTCCACACACACTTCAACAAAGAGGGCGGCCTGAGTGGAAATGTGAGTGTTTGGGAAGCTGTGCGGACAAAGAAGGCGCCCTTTGTCCTGGGCCAAATTCTTGTGACACTACCCTGGTCCTGCCGGGCTCTGAGGGCCCTGCCCTGGGCCCCCTGCTCCCCTGCCCTTGTTCAGTCACAGCAGAGATGGCCACACCCACTCCCTCAGTGAGGGCAGTGTTCCAACCTCCTTCAGCCCCGACCCCTCTCCGCAGGTTACCATGGACTACCGATGCTGCATTCTGAGGCCAGGGCGTTCCGAGAATGCCAAGGGCAGACATGATGACCTTCAATGATTTCCTCTTGTGTCAGTTTTGGTCAACTTTACGAGCTAGGAAATGGTCCCCTTTACAGAAATGTTCAAATTTACTGGCATTTCATATATTCTCTGCTATAACATTGGCCTGATTCTTTCTGTATATTCTTTACATATGTTTATGTTTTCCTTAATCAAAGTGTGTCTTTTAAATCTTTTCAAAGAATATTCTTTGGACTTACTAAATCACCTCAATTTTATACGTTTTCTGTTGTATTAAGTTCTGCTCATATCTTTATTTATATTTTTTCTATGTTCTCAGGGTTTGTTGTTTTGATCATCTGATGTCAATTAAAACACTTGGTTATTCATTTTAATAAATCTTTTTACTTATAAAGATTTGAACTTTTGAAGATTCCAGCTTACTTGTACGTTTCTAAGGGTCAGGTCCTCTCCATTGTTGCTGGCCTAAGGCTTAGTTCACCATATAGCAATGTATATATTGACATATTTTCCCCTCGACTTTCTGTGATTCCCTACATCTCACCTTTCTTTGCAGACAAGCCATTTGAAATACCCTTAACTTATTTCACAGCCAATAAGTCTTTGAAATAATGTGTATTTTTGAGAGAAATCTTCTTATATCATTAGGCTGAAAATCTGACCTGCCATAGTTTTCAAAACAGCATAATTTCACTCTTCTCAATGATTAATCTGTTGTATTACACAACCTTTGAGTATTTAGCTTTATCAATGACATGTACTCTACAAATGTTTTAGAGATCCTACCAGTCTTTGAAAACATCCTTGTTCCTTGTTCCAGTTCCAGTTTTATGTATATATTCTGCCTTGCACCTGATTATTCCAACATCTGATGGGTGGCCTTGGGAAACTAATTCTCATATTGATTGTTTTTGCTGATTGTCTCCCCTTGTAGCTGATTTCTTCATTATTGTGTAAATTTAGATCATGAGCTCATGTTTAGCTAAACAGCTGACATTGTAAAAGGCTTAAGTGTGAACGCTCGTAAGCTTCAGGAGAAAGTCGGCAAAGATTTTTTTGTGTCCCTCCGATGAGTTGCCCGCAAGGACCCCATTTTTTAGAAGTGTTGGTCCAATACTCCCTCTAGAGGCAGGGGATTCAGACAGGGCTGCTTTGCAACCCCCGATCTGGGGCAGCGGCTGTGGTCGACCTGTGGTCAGCGCAGGAGCCTCTCCGCGTTGGTCCCAGTGACCCATCTGCCTGCGAACTTCGGTCACCTGGCAGGAAGGTACGATGCCCAGTCCTATGGTTAGCTGTGCAGCGAGGTGTACTGCGAGGACACGTTCCACACACACTTCAACAAAGAGGGCGGCCTGAGTGGAAATGTGAGTGTTTGGCAAGCTGTGCAGACAAAGAAGGCGCCCTTTGGCCTGGGCCAAATGCTTGTGACACTCCCCTGGTCCTGCCGGGCTCTGAGGGCCCTGCCCTGGGCCCCCTGCTCCCCTGCCCTTTGTTCAGTCACAGCAGAGATGGCCACACCCACTCCCTCAGTGAGGGCAGTGTTCCAACCTCCTTCAGCCCCACCCCCTCTCCGCAGCTTACCATGGACTACCGATGCTGCATTCTGAGGCCAGGGCGTTCCAAGAATGCCAAGGGCAGACATGATGACCTTCAATGATTTCCTCTTGTGTCAGTTTTGGTCAACTTTAGGAGCTAGGAAATGGTCCCCTTTACAGAAATGTTCAAATTTACTGGCATTTCATATATTCTCTGCTATAACATTGTCCTGATTCTTTCTGTATATTCTTTACATATGTTTATGTTTTCCTTAATCAAAGTGTGTCTTTTAAATCTTTTCAAAGAATATTCTTTGGACTTACTAAATCACCTCAATTTTATACGTTTTCTGTTGTATTAAGTTCTGCTCATATCTTTATTTATATTTTTTCTATGTTCTCAGGGTTTGTTGTTTTGATCATCTGATGTCAATTAAAACACTTGGTTATTCATTTTAATAAATCTTTTTACTTATAAAGATCTGAACTTTTGAAGATTCCAGCTTACTTGTAAGTTTCTAAGGGTCATGTCCTCTCCATTGTTGCTGGCCTAAGGCTTAGTTCACCATATAGCAATGTATATATTGACATATTTTCCCCTCGACTTTCTGTGATTCCCTACATCTCACCTTTCTTTGCAGACAAGCCATTTGAAATACCCTTCACTTATTTCACAGCCAATAAGTCTTTGAAATAATGTGTATTTTTGAGAGAAATCTTCTTATATCATTAGGCAGAAAATCTGACCTGCCATAGTTTTCAAAACAGCATAATTTCACTCTTCTCAATGATTAATCTGTTGTATTACACAACCTTTGAGTATTTAGCTTTATCAATGACATGTACTTTACAAATGTTTTAGAGATCCTACCAGTCTTTGAAAACATCCTTGTTCCTTGTTCCAGTTCCAGTTTTATGTATATATTCTGCCTTGCACCTGATTATTCCAACATCTGATGGGTGGCCTTGGAAAACTAATTCTCATATTGATTGTTTTTGCTGATTGTCTCCCCTTGTATCTGATTTCTTCATTATTGTGTAAATTTAGATCATGAGCTCATGTTTAGCTAAACAGCTGACATTGTATCAGGCTTAAGTGTGAACGCTCGTAAGCTTCAGGAGAAAGTCGGCAAAGATTTTTTTGTGTCCCTCCGATGAGTTGCCCGCAAGGACCCCATTTTTTAGAAGTGTTGGTCCAATACTCCCTCTAGAGGCAGGGGATTCAGACAGGGCTGCTTTGCAACCCCCGATCTGGGGCAGCGGCTGTGGTCGACCTGTGGTCAGGGCAGGAGCCTCTCCGCGTTGGTCCCAGTGACCCATCTGCCTGCGAACTTCGGTCACCTGGCAGGAAGGTACGATGCCCAGTCCTATGGTTAGCTGTGCAGCGAGGTGTACTGCGAGGACACGTTCCACACACACTTCAACAAAGAGGGCGGCCTGAGTGGAAATGTGAGTGTTTGGCAAGCTGTGCAGACAAAGAAGGTGCCCTTTGGCCTGGGCCAAATGCTTGTAACACACCCCTGGGCCTGCTGGCCTCTGAGGGCCCTGCCCTGGGCCCCCTGCTCCCCTGCCCTTTGTTCAGTCACAGCAGAGATGGCCACACCCACTCCCTCAGTGAGGGCAGTGTTCCAACCTCCTTCAGCCCCGCCCCCTCTCCGCAGGTTACCATGGACTACCGATGCTGCATTCTGAGGCCAGGGCGTACCGAGAATGCCAAGGGCAGACATGATGACCTTCAATGATTTCCTCTTGTGTCAGTTTTGGTCAACTTTAGGAGCTAGGAAATGGTCCCCTTTACAGAAATGTTCAAATTTACTGGCATTTCATATATTCTCTGCTATAACATTGTCCTGATTCTTTCTGTATATTCTTTACTTATGTTTTTGTTTTCCTTAATCAAAGTGTGTCTTTTAAATCTTTTCAAAGAATATTCTTTGGACTTACTAAATCACCTCAATTTTATACGTTTTCTGTTGTATTCAGTTCTGCTCATATCTTTATTTATATTTTTTCTATGTTCTCAGGGTTTGTTGTTTTGATCATCTGATGTCAATTAAAACACTTGGTTATTCATTTTAATAAATCTTTTTACTTAGAAAGATTTGAACTTTTGAAGATTCCAGCTTACTTGTAAGTTTCTAAGGGTCAGGTCCTCTCCATTGTTGCTGGCCTAAGGCTTAGTTCACCATATAGCAATGTATATATTGACATATTTTCCCCTCGACTTTCTGTGATTCCCTACATCTCACCTTTATTTGCAGACAAGCCATTTGAAATACCCTTCACTTTTTTCACAGCCAATAAGTCTTTGAAATAATGTGTATTTTTGAGAGAAATCTTCTTATATCATTAGGCAGAAAATCTGACCTGCCATAGTTTTCAAAACAGCATAATTTCACTCTTCTCAATGAATAATCTGTTGTATTACACAACCTTTGAGTATTTAGCTTTATCAATGACATGTACTTTACAAATGTTTTAGAGATCCTACCAGTCTTTGAAAACATCCTTGTTCCTTGTTCCAGTTCCAGTTTTATGTATATATTCTGCCTTGCACCTGATTATTCCAACATCTGATGGGTGGCCTTGGGAAACTAATTCTCATATTGATTGTTTTTGCTGATTGTCTCCCCTTGTAGCTGATTTCTTCATTATTGTGTAAATTTAGATCATGAGCTCATGTTTAGCTAAACAGCTGACATTGTAAAAGGCTTAAGTGTGAACGCTCGTAAGCTTCAGGAGAAAGTCGGCAAAGATTTTTTTGTGTCCCTCCGATGAGTTGCCCGCAAGGACCCCATTTTTTAGAAGTGTTGGTCCAATACTCCCTCTAGAGGCAGGGGATTCAGACAGGGCTGCTTTGCAACCCCCGATCTGGGGCAGCGGCTGTGGTCGACCTGTGGTCAGGGCAGGAGCCTCTCCGCGTTGGTCCCAGTGACCCATCTGCCTGCGAACTTCGGTCACCTGGCAGGAAGGTACGATGCCCAGTCCTATGGTTAGCTGTGCAGCGAGGTGTACTGTGAGGACACGTTCCACACACACTTCAACAAAGAGGGCGGCCTGAGTGGAAATGTGAGTGTTTGGGAAGCTGTGCAGACAAAGAAGGCGCCCTTTGGCCTGGGCCAAATGCTTGTGACACTCCCCTGGTCCTGCCGGGCTCTGAGGGCCCTGCCCTGGGCCCCCTGCTCCCCTGCCCTTTGTTCAGTCACAGCAGAGATGGCCACACCCACTCCCTCAGTGAGGGCAGTGTTCCAACCTCCTTCAGCCCCACCCCCTCTCCGCAGGTTACCATGGACTACCGATGCTGCATTCTGAGGCCAGGGCGTTCCAAGAATGCCAAGGGCAGACATGATGACCTTCAATGATTTCCTCTTGTGTCAGTTTTGGTCAACTTTAGGAGCTAGGAAATGGTCCCCTTTACAGAAATGTTCAAATTTACTGGCATTTCATATATTCTCTGCTATAACATTGTCCTGATTCTTTCTGTATATTCTTTACATATGTTTATGTTTTCCTTAATCAAAGTGTGTCTTTTAAATCTTTTCAAAGAATATTCTTTGGACTTACTAAATCACCTCAATTTTATACGTTTTCTGCTGTATTCAGTTCTGCTCATATCTTTATTTATATTTTTTCTATGTTCTCAGGGTTTGTTGTTTTGATCATCTGATGTCAATTAAAACACTTGGTTATTCATTTTAATAAATCTTTTTACTTAGAAAGATTTGAACTTTTGAAGATTCCAGCTTACTTGTAAGTTTCTAAGGGTCAGGTCCTCTCCATTGTTGCTGGCCTAAGGCTTAGTTCACCATATAGCAATGTATATATTGACATATTTTCCCCTCGACTTTCTGTGATTCCCTACATCTCACCTTTCTTTGCAGACAAGCCATTTGAAATACCCTTCACTTATTTCACAGCCAATAAGTCTTTGAAATAATGTGTATTTTTTAGAGAAATCTTCTTATATCATTAGGCAGAAAATCTGACCTGCCATAGTTTTCAAAACAGCATAATTTCACTCTTCTCAATGATTAATCTGTTGTATTACACAACCTTTGAGTATTTAGCTTTATCAATGACATGTACTTTACAAATGTTTTAGAGATCCTACCAGTCTTAGTAAACATCCTTGTTCCTTGTTTCATTTCCAGTTTTATGTATATTTTCTGCCTTGCACCTGATTATTCCAACATCTGATGGATGGCCTTGGGAAACTAATTCTCATATTGATTGTTTTTGCTGATTGTCTCCCCTTGTAGCTGATTTCTTCATTATTGTGTAAATTTAGATCATGAGCTCATGTTTAGCTAAACAGCTGACATTGTATCAGGCTTAAGTGTGAACGCTCGTAAGCTCCAGGAGAAAGTCGGCAACGATTTATTTGTGTCCCTCCGATGAGTTGCCTGCAAGGACCCCATTTTTTAGAAGTGTTGGTCCAATACTCCCTCTAGAGGCAGGGGATTCAGACAGGGCTGCTTTGCGGCCCCCGATCGGGGGCAGCGGCTGTGGTCGACCTGTGGTCAGGGCAGGAGCCTCTCCGCGTTGGTCCCAGGGACCCATCTGCCTGCGAACTTCGGTCACGTGGCAGGAAGGTACGATGCCCAGTCCTGTGGTTAGCTGTGCAGCGAGGTGTACTGCGAGGACACGTTCCACACACACTTCAGCAAAGAGGGCGGCCTGAGTGGAAAGGTGAGTGTTTGGGAAGCTGTGCGGACAAAGAAGGCGCCCTTTGGCCTGGGCCAAATGCTTGTGACACACCCCTGGGCCTGCCAGACTCTGAGGGCCCTGCCCTGGGCCCCCTGCTCCCCTGCCCTTTGTTCAGTCACAGCAGAGATGGCCACACCCACTCCCTCAGTGAGGGCAGTGTTACAACCTCCTTCAGCCCCGCCCCCTCTCCGCAGGTTACCATGGACTACCGATGCTGCATTCTGAGGCCAGGGCGTTCCGAGAATGCCAAGGGCAGACATGATGACCTTCAATGATTTCCTCTTGTGTCAGTTTTGGTCAACTTTAGGAGCTAGGAAATGGTCCCCTTTACAGAAATGTTCAAATTTACTGGCATTTCATATATTCTCTGCTATAACATTGTCCTGATTCTTTCTGTATATTCTTTACTTATGTTTTTGTTTTCCTTAATCAAAGTGTGTCTTTTAAATCTTTTCAAAGAATATTCTTTGGACTTACTAAATCACCTCAATTTTATACGTTTTCTGTTGTATTAAGTTCTGCTCATATCTTTATTTATATTTTTTCTATGTTCTCAGGGTTTGTTGTTTTGATCATCTGATGTCAATTAAAACACTTGGTTATTCATTTTAATAAATCTTTTTACTTAGAAAGATTTGAACTTTTGAAGATTCCAGCTTACTTGTAAGTTTCTAAGGGTCAGGTCCTCTCCATTGTTGCTGGCCTAAGGCTTAGTTCACCATATCGCAATGTATATATTGACATATTTTCCCCTCGACTTTCTGTGATTCCCTACATCTCACCTTTCTTTGCAGACAAGCCATTTGAAATACCCTTCACTAATTTCACAGCCAATAAGTCTTTGAAATAATGTGTATTTTTGAGAGAAATCTTCTTATATCATTAGGCAGAAAATCTGACCTGCCATAGTTTTCAAAACAGCATAATTTCACTCTTCTCAATGATTAATCTGTTGTATTACACAACCTTTGAGTATTTAGCTTTATCAATGACATGTACTTTACAAATGTTTTAGAGATCCTACCAGTCTTTGAAAACATCCTTGTTCCTTGTTCCAGTTCCAGTTTTATGTATATATTCTGCCTTGCACCTGATTATTCCAACATCTGATGGGTGGCCTTGGGAAACTAATTCTCATATTGATTGTTTTTGCTGATTGTCTCCCCTTGTATCTGATTTCTTCATTATTGTGTAAATTTAGATCATGAGCTCATGTTTAGCTAAACAGCTGACATTGTAAAAGGCTTAAGTGTGAACGCTCGTAAGCTTCAGGAGAAAGTCGGCAAAGATTTTTTTGTGTCCCTCCGATGAGTTGCCCGCAAGGACCCCATTTTTTAGAAGTGTTGGTCCAATACTCCCTCTAGAGGCAGGGGATTCAGACAGGGCTGCTTTGCAACCCCCGATCTGGGGCAGCGGCTGTGGTCGACCTGTGGTCAGGGCAGGAGCCTCTCCGCGTTGGTCCCAGTGACCCATCTGCCTGCGAACTTCGGTCACCTGGCAGGAAGGTACAATGCCCAGTCCTATGGTTAGCTGTGCAGCGAGGTGTACTGCGAGGACACGTTCCACACACACTTCAACAAAGAGGGCGGCCTGAGTGGAAATGTGAGTGTTTGGGAAGCTGTGCAGACAAAGAAGGCGCCCTTTGGCCTGGGCCAAATGCTTGTGACACTCCCCTGGGCCTGCCGGGCTCTGAGGGCCCTGCCCTGGGCCCCCTGCTCCCCTGCCCTTTGTTCAGTCACAGCAGAGATGGCCACACCCACTCCCTCAGTGAGGGCAGTGTTCCAACCTCCTTCAGCCCCGCCCCCTCTCCGCAGGTTACCATGGACTACCGATGCTGCATTCTGAGGCCAGGGCGTTCCAAGAATGCCAAGGGCAGACATGATGACCTTCAATGATTTCCTCTTGTGTCAGTTTTGGTCAACTTTAGGAGCTAGGAAATGGTCCCCTTTACAGAAATGTTCAAATTTACTGGCATTTCATATATTCTCTGCTATAACATTGTCCTGATTCTTTCTGTATATTCTTTACATATGTTTATGTTTTCCTTAATCAAAGTGTGTCTTTTAAATCTTTTCAAAGAATATTCTTTGGACTTACTAAATCACCTCAATTTTATACGTTTTCTGTTGTATTAAGTTCTGCTCATATCTTTATTTATATTTTTTCTATGTTCTCAGGGTTTGTTGTTTTGATCATCTGATGTCAATTAAAACACTTGGTTATTCATTTTAATAAATCTTTTTACTTATAAAGATTTGAACTTTTGAAGATTCCAGCTTACTTGTAAGTTTCTAAGGGTCAGGTCCTCTCCATTGTTGCTGGCCTAAGGCTTAGTTCACCATATAGCAATGTATATATTGACATATTTTCCCCTCGACTTTCTGTGATTCCCTACATCTCACCTTTCTTTGCAGACAAGCCATTTGAAATACCCTTCACTTATTTCACAGCCAATAAGTCTTTGAAATAATGTGTATTTTTGAGAGAAATCTTCTTATATCATTAGGCAGAAAATCTGACCTGCCATAGTTTTCAAAACAGCATAATTTCACTCTTCTCAATGATTAATCTGTTGTATTACACAACCTTTGAGTATTTAGCTTTATCAATGACATGTACTTTACAAATGTTTTAGAGATCCTACCAGTCTTTGAAAACATCCTTGTTCCTTGTTCCAGTTCCAGTTTTATGTATATATTCTGCCTTGCACCTGATTATTCCAACATCTGATTGGTGGCCTTGGGAAACTAATTCTCATATTGATTGTTTTTGCTGATTGTCTCCCCTTGTATCTGATTTCTTCATTATTGTGTAAATTTAGATCATGAGCTCATGTTTAGCTAAACAGCTGACATTGTAAAAGGCTTAAGTGTGAACGCTCGTAAGCTTCAGGAGAAAGTCGGCAAAGATTTTTTTGTGTGCCTCCGATGAGTTGCCCGCAAGGACCCCATTTTTTAGAAGTGTTGGTCCAATACTCCCTCTAGAGGCAGGGGATTCAGACAGGGCTGCTTTGCAACCCCCGATCTGGGGCAGCGGCTGTGGTCGACCTGTGGTCAGGGCAGGAGCCTCTCCGCGTTGGTCCCAGTGACCCATCTGCCTGCGAACTTCGGTCACCTGGCAGTAAGGTACGATGCCCAGTCCTATTGTTAGCTGTGCAGCGAGGTGTACTGCGAGGACACGTTCCACACACACTTCAACAAAGAGGGCGGCCTGAGTGGAAATGTGAGTGTTTGGCAAGCTGTGCGGACAAAGAAGGCGCCCTTTGGCCTGGGCCAAATGCTTGTGACACTCCCCTGGTCCTGCCGGGCTCTGAGGGCCCTGCTCTGGGCCCCCTGCTCCCCTGCCCTTTGTTCAGTCACAGCAGAGATGGCCACACCCACTCCCTCAGTGAGGGCATTGTTCCAACCTCCTTCAGCCCCGCCCCCTCTCCGCAGGTTACCATGGACTACCGATGCTGCATTCTGAGGACAGGGCGTTCCGAGAATGCCAAGGGCAGACATGATGACCTTCAATGATTTCCTCTTGTGTCAGTTTTGGTCAACTTTAGGAGCTAGGAAATGGTCCCCTTTACAGAAATGTTCAAATTTACTGGCATTTCATATATTCTCTGCTATAACATTGTCCTGATTCTTTCTGTATATTCTTTACATATGTTTATGTTTTCCTTAATCAAAGTGTGTCTTTTAAATCTTTTCAAAGAATATTCTTTGGACTTACTAAATCACCTCAATTTTATACGTTTTCTGTTGTATTAAGTTCTGCTCATATCTTTATTTATATTTTTTCTATGTTCTCAGGGTTTGTTGTTTTCATCATCTGATGTCAATTAAAACACTTGGTTATTCATTTTAATAAACCTTTTTACTTAGAAAGATTTGAACTTTTGAAGATTCCAGCTTACTTGTAAGTTTCTAAGGGTCAGGTCCTCTCCATTGTTGCTGGCCTAAGGCTTAGTTCACCATATAGCAATGTATATATTGACATATTTTCCCCTCGACTTTCTGTGATTCCCTACATCTCACCTTTCTTTGCAGACAAGCCAGTTGAAATACCCTTCACTTATTTCACAGCCAATAAGTCTTTGAAATAATGTGTATTTTTGAGAGAAATCTTCTTATATCATTAGGCAGAAAATCTGACCTGCCATAGTTTTCAAAACAGCATAATTTCACTCTTCTCAATGATTAATCTGTTGTATTACACAACCTTTGAGTATTTAGCTTTATCAATGACATGTACTTTACAAATGTTTTAGAGATCCTACCAGTCTTTGAAAACATCCTTGTTCCTTGTTCCAGTTCCAGTTTTTTGTATATATTCTGCCTTGCACCTGATTATTCCAACATCTGATGGGTGGCCTTGGGAAACTAATTCTCATATTGATTGTTTCTGCTGATTGTCTCCCCTTGTAGCTGATTTCTTCATTATTGTGTAAATTTAGATCATGAGCTCATGTTTAGCTAAACAGCTGACATTGTAAAAGGCTTAAGTGTGAACGCTCGTAAGCTTCAGGAGAAAGTCGGCAAAGATTTTTTTGTGTCCCTCCGATGAGTTGCCCGCAAGGACCCCATTTTTTAGAAGTGTTGGTCCAATACTCCCTCTAGAGGCAGGGGATTCAGACAGGGCTGCTTTGCAACCCCCGATCTGGGGCAGCGGCTGTGGTCGACCTGTGGTCAGGGCAGGAGCCTCTCCGCGTTGGTCCCAGTGACCCATCTGCCTGCGAACTTCGGTCACCTGGCAGGAAGGTACGATGCCCAGTCCTATAGTTAGCTGTGCAGCGAGGTGTACTGTGAGGACACGTTCCACACACACTTCAACAAAGAGAGCGGCCTGAGTGGAAATGTGAGTGTTTGGGAAGCTGTGCAGACAAAGAAGGCGCCCTTTGGCCTGGGCCAAATGCTTGTGACACTCCCCTGGTCCTACCGGGCTCTGAGGGCCCTGCCCTGGGCCCCCTGCTCCCCTGCCCTTTGTTCAGTCACAGCAGAGATGGCCACACCCACTCCCTCAGTGAGGGCAGTGTTCCTACCTCCTTCAGCCCCACCCCCTCTCCGCAGGTTACCATGGACTACCGATGCTGCATTCTGAGGCCAGGGCGTTCCAAGAATGCCAAGGGCAGACATGATGACCTTCAATGATTTCCTCTTGTGTCAGTTTTGGTCAACTTTAGGAGCTAGAAAATGGTCCCCTTTACAGAAATGTTCAAATTTACTGGCATTTCATATATTCTCTGCTATAACATTGTCCTGATTCTTTCTGTATATTCTTTACATATGTTTATATTTTCCTTAATCAAAGTGTGTCTTTTAAATCTTTTCAAAGAATATTCTTTGGACTTACTAAATCACCTCAATTTTATACGTTTTCTGTTGTATTAAGTTCTGCTCATATCTTTATTTATATTTTTTCTATGTTCTCAGGGTTTGTTGTTTTGATCATCTGATGTCAATTAAAACACTTGGTTATTCATTTTAATAAATCTTTTTACTTATAAAGATTTGAACTTTTGAAGATTCCAGCTTACTTGTAAGTTTCTAAGGGTCAGGTCCTCTCCATTGTTGCTGGCCTAAGGCTTAGTTCACCATATAGCAATGTATATATTGACATATTTTCCCCTCGACTTTCTGTGATTCCCTACATCTCACCTTTCTTTGCAGACAAGCCATTTGAAATACCCTTCACTTATTTCACAGCCAATAAGTCTTTGAAATAATGTGTATTTTTGAGAGAAATCTTCTTATATCATTAGGCAGAAAATCTGACCTGCCATAGTTTTCAAAACAGCATAATTTCACTCTTCTCAATGATTAATCTGTTGTATTACACAACCTTTGAGTATTTAGCTTTATCAATGACATGTACTTTACAAATGTTTTAGAGATCCTACCAGTCTTTGAAAACATCCTTGTTCCTTGTTCCAGTTCCAGTTTTTTGTATATATTCTGCCTTGCACCTGATTATTCCAACATCTGATGGGTGGCCTTGGGAAACTAATTCTCATATTGATTGTTTCTGCTGATTGTCTCCCCTTGTAGCTGATTTCTTCATTATTGTGTAAATTTAGATCATGAGCTCATGTTTAGCTAAACAGCTGACATTGTAAAAGGCTTAAGTGTGAACGCTCGTAAGCTTCAGGAGAAAGTCGGCAAAGATTTTTTTGTGTCCCTCCGATGAGTTGCCCGCAAGGACCCCATTTTTTAGAAGTGTTGGTCCAATACTCCCTCTAGAGGCAGGGGATTCAGATAGGGCTGCTTTGCAACCCCCGATCTGGGGCAGCGGCTGTGGTCGACCTGTGGTCAGGGCAGGAGCCTCTCCGCGTTGGTCCCAGTGACCCATCTGCCTGCGAACTTCGGTCACCTGGCAGGAAGGTACGATGCCCAGTCCTATGGTTAGCTGTGCAGCGAGGTGTACTGTGAGGACACGTTCCACACACACTTCAACAAAGAGGGCGGCCTGAGTGGAAATGTGAGTGTTTGGGAAGCTGTGCAGACAAAGAAGGCGCCCTTTGGCCTGGGCCAAATGCTTGTGACACACCCCTGGGCCTGCTGGCCTCTGAGGGCCCTGCCCTGGGCCCCCTGCTCCCCTGCCCTTTGTTCAGTCACAGCAGAGATGGCCACACCCACTCCCTCAGTGAGGGCAGTGTTCCAACCTCCTTCAGCCCCGCCCCCTCTCCGCAGGTTACCATGGACTACCGATGCTGCATTCTGAGGCCAGGGCGTTCCAAGAATGCCAAGGGCAGACATGATGACCTTCAATGATCTCCTCTTGTGTCAGTTTTGGTCAACTTTAGGAGCTAGGAAATGGTCCCCTTTACAGAAATGTTCAAATTTACTGGCATTTCATATATTCTCTGCTATAACATTGTCCTGATTCTTTCTGTATATTCTTTACTTATGTTTTTGTTTTCCTTAATCAAAGTGTGTCTTTTAAATCTTTTCAAAGAATATTCTTTGGACTTACTAAATCACCTCAATTTTATACGTTTTCTGTTGTATTAAGTTCTGCTCATATCTTTATTTATATTTTTTCTATGTTCTCAGGGTTTGTTGTTTTGATCATCTGATGTCAATTAAAACACTTGGTTATTCATTTTAATAAATCTTTTTACTTAGAAAGATTTGAACTTTTGAAGATTCCAGCTTACTTGTAAGTTTCTAAGGGTCAGGTCCTCTCCATTGTTGCTGGCCTAAGGCTTAGTTCACCATATAGCAATGTATATATTGACATATTTTCCCCTCGACTTTCTGTGATTCCCTACATCTCACCTTTCTTTGCAGACAAGCCATTTGAAATACCCTTCACTTATTTCACAGCCAATATGTCTTTGAAATAATGTGTATTTTTGAGAGAAATCTTCTTATATCATTAGGCAGAAAATCTGACCTGCCATAGTTTTCAAAACAGCATAATTTCACTCTTCTCAATGATTAATCTGTTGTATTACACAACCTTTGAGTATTTAGCTTTATCAATGACATGTACTTTACAAATGTTTTAGAGATCCTACCAGTCTTTGAAAACCTCCTTGTTCCTTGTTCCAGTTCCAGTTTTATGTATATATTCTGCCTTGCACCTGATTATTCCAACACCTGATGGGTGGCCTTGGGAAACTAATTCTCATATTGATTGTTTTTGCTGATTGTCTCCCCTTGTATCTGATTTCTTCATTATTGTGTAAATTTAGATCATGAGCTCATGTTTAGCTAAACAGCTGACATTGTAAAAGGCTTAAGTGTGAACGCTCGTAAGCTTCAGGAGAAAGTCGGCAAAGATTTTTTTGTGTCCCTCCGATGAGTTGCCCGCAAGGACCCCATTTTTTAGAAGTGTTGGTCCAATACTCCCTCTAGAGGCAGGGGATTCAGACAGGGCTGCTTTGCAACCCCCGATCTGGGGCAGCGGCTGTGGTCGACCTGTGGTCAGGGCAGGAGCCTCTCCGCGTTGGTCCCAGTGACCCATCTGCCTGCGAACTTCGGTCACCTGGCAGGAAGGTACGATGCCCAGTCCTATGGTTAGCTGTGCAGCGAGGTGTACTGCGAGGACACGTTCCACACACACTTCAACAAAGAGGGCGGCCTGAGTGGAAATGTGAGTGTTTGGGAAGCTGTGCAGACAAAGAAGGCGCCCTTTGGCCTGGGCCAAATGCTTGTGACACTCCCCTGGTCCTGCCGGGCTCTGAGGGCCCTGCCCTGGGGACACTGCTCCCCTGCCCTTTGTTCAGTCACAGCAGAGATGGCCACACCCACTCCCTCAGTGAGGGCAGTGTTCCAACCTCCTTCAGCCCCACCCCATCTCCGCAGGTTACCATGGACTACCGATGCTGCATTCTGAGGCCAGGGCGTTCCAAGAATGCCAAGGGCAGACATGATGACCTTCAATGATTTCCTCTTGTGTCAGTTTTGGTCAACTTTAGGAGCTAGGAAATGGTCCCCTTTACAGAAATGTTCAAATTTACTGGCATTTCATATATTCTCTGCTATAACATTGTCCTGATTCTTTCTGTATATTCTTTTCATATGTTTATGTTTTCCTTAATCAAAGTGTGTCTTTTAAATCTTTTCAAAGAATATTCTTTGGACTTACTAAATCACCTCAATTTTATACGTTTTCTGTTGTATTAAGTTATGCTCATATCTTTATTTATATTTTTTCTATGTTCTCAGGGTTTGTTGTTTTGATCATCTGATGTCAATTAAAACACTTGGTTATTCATTTTAATAAATCTTTTTACTTAGAAAGATTTGAACTTTTGAAGATTCCAGCTTACTTGTAAGTTTCTAAGGGTCAGGTCCTCTCCATTGTTGCTGGCCTAAGGCTTAGTTCACCATATATCAATGTATATATTGACATATTTTCCCCTCGACTTTCTGTGATTCCCTACATCTCACCTTTCTTTGCAGACAAGCCATTTGAAATACCCTTAACTTATTTCACAGCCAATATGTCTTTGAAATAATGTGTATTTTTGAGAGAAATCTTCTTATATCATTAGGCAGAAAATCTGACCTGCCATAGTTTTCAAAACAGCATAATTTCACTCTTCTCAATGATTAATCTGTTGTATTACACAACCTTTGAGTATTTAGCTTTATCAATGACATGTACTTTACAAATGTTTTAGAGATCCTACCAGTCTTTGAAAACATCCTTGTTCCTTGTTCCAGTTCCAGTTTTATGTATATATTCTGCCTTGCACCTGATTATTCCAACATCTGATGGGTGGCCTTGGGAAACTAATTCTCATATTGATTGTTTTTGCTGATTGTCTCCCCTTGTAGCTGATTTCTTCATTATTGTGTAAATTTAGATCATGAGCTCATGTTTAGCTAAACAGCTGACATTGTAACAGGCTTAAGTGTGAACGCTCGTAAGCTTCAGGAGAAAGTCGGCAAAGATTTTTTTGTGTCCCTCCGATGAGTTGCCCGCAAGGACCCCATTTTTTAGAAGTGTTGGTCCAATACTCCCTCTAGAGGCAGGGGATTCAGACAGGGCTGCTTTGCAACCCCCGATCTGGGGCAGCGGCTGTGGTCGACCTGTGGTCAGGGCAGGAGCCTCTCCGCGTTGGTCCCAGTGACCCATCTGCCTGCGAACTTCGGTCACCTGGCAGGAAGGTACGATGCCCAGTCCTATGGTTAGCTGTGCAGCGAGGTGTACTGCGAGGACACGTTCCACACACACTTCAACAAAGAGGGCGGCCTGAGTGGAAATGTGAGTGTTTGGGAAGCTGTGCAGACAAAGAAGGCGCCCTTTGGCCTGGGCCAAATGCTTGTGACACTCCCCTGGTCCTGCCGGGCTCTGAGGGCCCTGCCTTGGGCCCCCTGCTCCCCTGCCCCTTGTTCAGTCACAGCAGAGATGGCCACACCCACTCCCTCAGTGAGGGCAGTGTTCCAACCTCCTTCAGCCCCACCCCCTCTCCGCAGGTTACCATGGACTACCGATGCTGCATTCTGAGGCCAGGGCGTTCCGAGAATGCCAAGGGCAGACATGATGACCTTCAATGATTTCCTCTTGTGTCAGTTTTGGTCAACTTTAGGAGCTAGGAAATGGTCCCCTTTACAGAAATGTTCAAATTTACTGGCATTTCATATATTCTCTGCTATAACATTGTCCTGATTCTTTCTGTATATTCTTTACATATGTTTATGTTTTCCTTAATCAAAGTGTGTCTTTTAAATCTTTTCAAAGAATATTCTTTGGACTTACTAAATCACCTCAATTTTATACGTTTTCTGTTGTATTAAGTTCTGCTCATATCTTTATTTATATTTTTTCTATGTTCTCAGGGTTTGTTGTTTTGATCATCTGATGTCAATTAAAACACTTGGTTATTCATTTTAATAAACCTTTTTACTTAGAAAGATTTGAACTTTTGAAGATTCCAGCTTACTTGTAAGTTTCTAAGGGTCATGTCCTCTCCATTGTTGCTGGCTTAAGGCTTAGTTCACCATATAGCAATGTATATATTGACATATTTTCCCCTCGACTTTCTGTGATTCCCTACATCTCACCTTTCTTTGCAGACAAGCCATTTGAAATACCCTTCACTTATTTCACAGCCAATAAGTCTTTGAAATAATGTGTATTTTTGAGAGAAATCTTCTTATATCATTAGGCAGAAAATCTGACCTGCCATAGTTTTCAAAACAGCATAATTTCACTCTTCTCAATGATTAATCTGTTGTATTACACAACCTTTGAGTATTTAGCTTTATCAATGACATGTACTTTACAAATGTTTTAGAGATCCTACCAGTCTTTGAAAACATCCTTGTTCCTTGTTCCAGTTCCAGTTTTATGTATATATTCTGCCTTGCACCTGATTATTCCAACATCTGATGGGTGGCCTTGGGAAACTAATTCTCATATTGATTGTTTTTGCTGATTGTCTCCCCTTGTATATGATTTCTTCTTTATTGTGTAAATTTAGATCATGAGCTCATGTTTAGCTAAACAGCTGACATTGTAAAAGGCTTAAGTGTGAACGCTCGTAAGCTTCAGGAGAAAGTCGGCAAAGATTTTTTTGTGTCCCTCCGATGAGTTGCCCGCAAGGACCCCATTTTTTAGAAGTGTTGGTCCAATACTCCCTCTAGAGGCAGGGGATTCAGACAGGGCTGCTTTGCAACCCCCGATCTGGGGCAGCGGCTGTGGTCGACCTGTGGTCAGGGCAGGAGCCTCTCCGCGTTGGTCCCAGTGACCCATCTGCCTGCGAACTTCGGTCACCTGGCAGGAAGGTACGATGCCTAGTCCCATGGTTAGCTGTGCAGTGAGGTGTACTGCGAGGACACGTTCCACACACACTTCAACAAGGAGGGCGGCCTGAGTGGAAAGGTGAGTGTTTGGGAAGCTGTGCGGAGAAAGAAGGCGCCCTTTGGCCTGGGCCAAATGCTTGTGACACACCCCTGGGCCTGCCGGCCTCTGAGGGCCCTGCCCTGTGCCCCCTGCTCCCCTGCCATTTGTTCAGTCACAGCAGAGATGCCACACACACTCCCTGAGTGAGGGCAGTGTTCCAACCTCCTTCAGCCCCGCCCCCTCTCCGCAGGTTACCATGGACTACCCATGCTGCATTCTGAGGCCAGGGCGTTCCGAGAATGCCAAGGGCAGACATGATGACCTTCAATGATTTCCTCTTGTGTCAGTTTTGGTCAACTTTAAGAGCTAGGAAATGGTCCCCTTTACAGAAATATTCAAATTTACTGGCATTTCATATATTCTCTGCTATAACATTGTCCTGATTCTTTCTGTATATTCTTTACTTATGTTTTTGTTTTCCTTAATCAAAGTGTGTCTTTTAAATCTTTTCAAAGAATATTCTTTGGACTTACTAAATCACCTCAATTTTATACGTTTTCTGTTGTATTAAGTTCTGCTCATATCTTTATTTATATTTTTTCTATGTTCTCAGGGTTTGTTGTTTTGATCATCTGATGTCAATTAAAACACTTGGTTATTCATTTTAATAAATCTTTTTACTTAGAAAGATTTGAACTTTTGAAGATTCCCGGTTACTTGTAAGTTAATAAGGGTCAGGTCCTCTCCATTGTTGCTGGCCTAAGGCTTAGTTCACCATATAGCAATGTATATATTGACATATTTTCCCCTCGACTTTCTGTGATTCCCTACATCTCACCTTTCTTTGCAGACAAGCCATTTGAAATACCCTTAACTTATTTCACAGCCAATAAGTCTTTGAAATAATGTGTATTTTTGAGAGAAATCTTCTTATATCATTAGGCAGAAAATCTGACCTGCCATAGTTTTCAAAACAGCATAATTTCACTCTTCTCAATGATTAATCTGTTGTATTACACAACCTTTGAGTATTTAGCTTTATCAATGACATGTACTTTACAAATGTGCTTTACAAATGTACTTTACAAATGTTTTAGAAATCCTACCAGTCTTTGAAAACATCCTTGTTCCTTGTTTCAGTTCCAGTTTTATGTATATTTTCTGCCTTGCACCTGATTATTTCAACATCTGATGGATGGCCTTGGGAAACTAATTCTCATATTGATTGTTTTTGCTGATTGTCTCCACTTGTAGCTGATTTCTTCATTATTGTGTAAATTTAGATCATGAGCTCATGTTTAGCTAAACAGCTGACATTGTAACAAGCTTAAGTGTGAATGCTCATAAGCTTCAGGAGAAAGTCGGCAAAGATTTATTTGTGTCCCTCCGATGAGTTGCCCGCAAGGACCCCATTTTTTAGAAGTGTTGGTCCAACACTCCCTCTAGAGGCAGGGGATTCAGACAGGGCTGCTTTACGGCACCCGATATGGGGCAGCGGCTGTGGTCGACCTCTGGTCAGGGCAGGAGCCTCTCCGCGTTTGTCCCAGGGACCCATCTGCCTGAGAACTTCGGGCACCTGGCAGGAAGGTACGATGCCCAGTCCTATGGTTAGCTGTGCAGCGAGGTGTACTGCGAGGACACGTTCCACACACACTTCAACAAAGAGGGCGGCCTGAGTGGAAAGGTGAGTGTTTGGGAAGCTGTGCGGACAAAGAAGGTGCCCTTTGGCCTGGGCCAAATGCTTGTGACACACCCCTGGGCCTGCTGGCCTCTGAGGGCACTGCCCTGGGCCCCCTGCTCCCCTGCCCTTTGTTCAGTCACAGCAGAGATGGCCACACCCACTCCCTCAGTGAGGGCAGTGTTCCAACCTCCTTCAGCCCCGCCCCCTCTCCGCAGGTTACCATGGACTACCGATGCTGCATTCTGAGGCCAGGGCGTTCCGAGAATGCCAAGGGCAGACATGATGACCTTCAATGATTTCCTCTTGTGTCAGTTTTGGTCAACTTCAGGAGCTAGGAAATGGTCCCCTTTACAGAAATGTTCAAATTTACTGGCATTTCATATATTCTCTGCTATAACATTGTCCTGATTCTTTCTGTATATTCTTTACTTATGTTTTTGTTTTCCTTAATCAAAGTGTGTCTTTTAAATCTTTTCAAAGAATATTCTTTGGACTTACTAAATCACCTCAATTTTATACGTTTTCTGTTGTATTAAGTTCTGCTCATATCTTTATTTATATTTTTTCTATGTTCTCAGGGTTTGTTGTTTTGATCATCTGATGTCAATTAAAACACTTGGTTATTCATTTTAATAAATCTTTTTACTTATAAAGATTTGAACTTTTGAAGATTCCAGCTTACTTGTAAGTTTCTAAGGGTCAGGTCCTCTCCATTGTTGCTGGCCTAAGGCTTAGTTCACCATATAGCAATGTATATATTGACATATTTTCCCCTCAACTTTCTGTGATTCCCTACATCTCACCTTTCTTTGCAGACAAGACATTTGAAATACCCTTAACTTATTTCACAGCCAATAAGTCTTTGAAATAATGTGTATTTTTGAGAGAAATCTTCTTATATCATTAGGCAGAAAATCTGACCTGCCATAGTTTTCAAAACAGCATAATTTCACTCTTCTCAATGATTAATCTGTTGTATTACACAACCTTTGAGTATTTAGCTTTATCAATGACATGTACTTTACAAATGTTTTAGAGATCCTACCAGTCTTTGAAAACATCCTTGTTGCTTGTTTCAGTTCCAGTTTTATGTATATTTTCTGCCTTGCACCTGATTATTCCAACATCTGATGGATGGCCTTGGGAAACTAATTCTCATATTGATTGTTTTTGCTGATTGTCTCCACTTGTAGCTGATTTCTTCATTATTGTGTAAATTTAGATCATGAGCTCATGTTTAGCTAAACAGCTGACATTGTAAAAGGTTTAAGTGTGAACGCTCGTAAGCTTCAGGAGAAAGTCGGCAAAGATTTATTTGTGTCCCTCCGATGAGTTGCCCGCAAGGGCCCCATTTTTTAGAAGTGTTGGTCCAAAACACCCTCTAGAGGCAGGGGATTCAGACAGGGATGATTTGTGGTCCCCGATCTGGGGCAGCGACTGTGGTCGACAGGTGGTCAGGGCAGGAGCCTCTCCGTGTTGGTCCCAGGGACCCATCTGCCTGCGAACTTCGGTCACCTGGCAGGAAGGTACGATGCCCAGTCCTATGGTTAGCTGTGCAGCGAGGTGTACTGCGAGGACATGTTCCACACACACTTCAACAAAGAGGGCGGCCTGAGTGGAAAGGTGAGTGTTTGGGAAGCTGTTCAGACAAAGAAGGTGCCCTTTGGCCTGGGCCAAATGCTTGTGACACACCCCTGGGCCTGCCGGCATCTGAGGGCCCTGCCCTGGGTCCCCTGCTCCCCTGCCCTTTGTTCAGTCACAGCAGAGATGGCCACACTCACTCCCTCAGTGAGGGCAGTGTTCCAACCTCCTTCAGCCCCGCCCCCTCTCCGCAGGTTACCATGGACTACCGATGCTGCATTCTGAGGCCAGGGCGTTCCGAGAATGCCAAGGGCAGACATGATGACCTTCAATGATTTCCTCTTGTGTCAGTTTTGGTCAACCATAGGAGCTAGGAAATGGTCCCCTTTACAGAAATGTTCAAATTTACTGGCATTTCATATATTCTCTGCTATAACATTGTCCTGATTCTTTCTGTATATTCTTTAATTATGTTTTTGTTTTCCTTAATCAAAGTGTGTCTTTTAAATCTTTTCAAAGAATATTCTTTGGACTTACTAAATCACCTCAATTTTATACGTTTTCTGTTGTATTAAGTTCTGCTCATATCTTTATTTATATTTTTTCTATGTTCTCAGGGTTTGTTGTTTTGATCATCTGATGTCAATTAAAACACTTGGTTATTCATTTTAATAAATCTTTTTACTTAGAAAGATTTGAACTTTTGAAGATTCCAGCTTACTTGTAAGTTTCTAAGGGTCAGGTCCTCTCCATTGTTGCTGGCCTAAGGCTTAGTTCACCATATAGCAATGTATATATTGACATATTTTCCCCTCGACTTTCTGTGATTCCCTACATCTCATCTTTCTTTGCAGACAAGCCATTTGAAATACCCTTCACTTATTTCACAGCCAATAAGTCATTGAAATAATGTGTATTTTTGAGAGAAATCTTCTTATATCATTAGGCAGAAAATCTGACCTGCCATAGTTTTCAAAACAGCATAATTTCACTCTTCTCAATGATTAATCTGTTGTATTACACAACCTTTGAGTATTTAGCTTTATCAATGACATGTACTTTACAAATGTTTTAGAGATCCTACCAGTCTTTGAAAACATCCTTGTTCCTTGTTCCAGTTCCAGTTTTATGTATATATTCTGCCTTGCACCTGATTATTCCAACATCTGATGGGTGGCCTTGGGAAACTAATTCTCATATTGATTGTTTTTGCTGATTGTCTCCCCTTGTAGCTGATTTCTTCATTATTGTGTAAATTTAGATCATGAGCTCATGTTTAGCTAAACAGCTGACATTGTAAAAGGCTTAAGTGTGAACGCTCGTAAGCTTCAGGAGAAAGTCGGCAAAGATTTTTTTGTGTCCCTCCGATGAGTTGCCCGCAAGGACCCCATTTTTTAGAAGTGTTGGTCCAATACTCCCTCTAGAGGCAGGGCATTCAGACAGGGCTGCTTTGCAACCCCCGATCTGGGGCAGCGGCTGTGGTCGACCTGTGGTCAGGGCAGGAGCCTCTCCGCGTTGGTCCCAGTGACCCATCTGCCTGCGAACTTCGGTCACCTGGCAGGAAGGTATGATGCCCAGTCCTATGGTTAGCTGTGCAGCGAGGTGTACTGCGAGGACACGTTCCACACACACTTCAACAAAGAGGGCGGCCTGAGTGGAAATGTGAGTGTTTGGGAAGCTGTGCAGACAAAGAAGGCGCCCTTTGGCCTGGGCCAAATGCTTGTGACACTCCCCTGGTCCTGCCGGGCTCTGAGGGCCCTGCCCTGGGCCCCCTGCTCCCCTGCCCTTTGTTCAGTCACAGCAGAGATGGCCACACCCACTCCCTCAGTGAGGGCAGTGTTCCAACCTCCTTCAGCCCCACCCTCTCTCCGCAGGTTACCATGGACTACCGATGCTGCATTCTGAGGCCAGGGCGTTCCGAGAATGCCAAGGGCAGACATGATGACCTTCAATGATTTCCTCTTGTGTCAGTTTTGATCAACTTTAGGAGCTAGGAAATGGTCCCCTTTACAGAAATGTTCAAATTTACTGGCATTTCATATATTCTCTGCTATAACATTGTCCTGATTCTTTCTGTATATTCTTTACATATGTTTATGTTTTCCTTAATCAAAGTGTGTCTTTTAAATCTTTTCAAAGAATATTCTTTGGACTTACTAAATCACCTCAATTTTATACGTTTTCTGTTGTATTAAGTTCTGCTCATATCTTTATTTATATTTTTCCTATGTTCTCAGGGTTTGTTGTTTTGATCATCTGATGTTAATTAAAACACTTGGTTATTCATTTTAATAAACCTTTTTACTTAGAAAGATTTGAACTTTTGAAGATTCCAGCTTACTTGTAAGTTTCTAAGGGTCAGGTCCTCTGCATTGTTGCTGGCCTAAGGCTTAGTTCACCATATAGCAATGTATATATTGACATATTTTCCCCTCGACTTTCTGTGATTCCCTACATCTCACCTTTCTTTGCAGACAAGCCATTTGAAATACCCTTAACTTATTTCACAGCCAATAAGTCTTTGAAATAATGTGTATTTTGAGAGAAAACTTCTTATATCATTAGGCAGAAAATCTGACCTGCCATAGTTTTCAAAACAGCATAATTTCACTCTTCTCAATGATTAATCTGTTGTATTACACAACCTTTGAGTATTTAGCTTTATCAATGACATGTACTTTACAAATGTTTTAGAGATCCTACCAGTCTTAGTAAACATCCTGGTTCCTTGTTTCAGTTCCAGTTTTATGTATATTTTCTGCCTTGCACCTGATTATTCCAACATCTGATGGATGGCCTTGGGAAACTAATTCTCATATTGATTGTTTTTGCTGATTGTCTCCACTTGTAGCTGATTTCTTCATTATTGTGTAAATTTAGATCATGAGCTCATGTTTAGCTAAACAGCTGACATTGTATCAGGCTTAAGTGTGAACGCTCGTAAGCTCCAGGAGAAAGTCGGCAACGATTTATTTGTGTCCCTCCGATGAGTTGCCCGCAAGGACCCCATTTTTTAGAAGTGTTGGTCCAATACTCCCTCTAGAGGCAGGGGATTCAGACAGGGCTGCTTTGCGGCCCCCGATCGGGGGCAGCGGCTGTGGTCGACCTGTGGTCAGGGCAGGAGCCTCTCCGCGTTGGTCCCAGGGACCCATCTGCCTGCGAACTTCAGTCACCTGGCAGGAAGGTACGATGCCCAGTCCTATGGTTAGCTGTGCAGCGAGGTGTACTGCGAGGACACGTTCCACACACACTTCAACAAAGAGGGCGGCCTGAGTGGAAATGTGAGTGTTTGGGAAGCTGTGCGGACAAAGAAGGTGCCCTTTGGCCTGGGCCAAATGCTTGTGACACATCCCTGGGCCTGCTGGCCTCTGAGGGCACTGACCTGGGCCCACTGCTTCCCTGCCCTTTGTTCCGTCACAGCAGAGATGGCCACACCCACTCCCTCAGTGAGGGCAGTGTTCCAACCTCCTTCAGCCCCACCCCCTCTCTGCAGGTTACCATGGACTACCGATGCTGCATTCTGAGGCCAGGGCGTTCCGAGAATGCCAAGGGCAGACATGATGACCTTCAATGATTTCCTCTTGTGTCAGTTTTGGTCAACTTTAGGAGCTAGGAAATGGTCCCCTTTACAGAAATGTTCAAATTTACTGGCATTTCATATATTCTCTGCTATAACATTGTCCTGATTCTTTCTGTATATTCTTTACTTATGTTTTTGTTTTCCTTAATCAAAGTGTGTCTTTTAAATCTTTTCAAAGAATATTCTTTGGACTTACTAAATCACCTCAATTTTATACGTTTTCTGTTGTATTAAGTTCTGCTCATATCTTTATTTATATTTTTTCTATGTTCTCAGGGTTTGTTGTTTTGATCATCTGATGTCAATTAAAACACTTGGTTATTCATTTTAATAAATATTTTTACTTATAAAGATTTGAACTTTTGAAGATTCCAGCTTACTTGTAAGTTTCTAAGGGTCAGGTCCTCTCCATTGTTGCTGGCCTAAGGCTTAGTTCACCATATAGCAATGTATATATTGACATATTTTCCCGTCGACTTTCTGTGATTCCCTACATCTCACCTTTCTTTGCAGACAAGCCATTTGAAATACCCTTAACTTATTTCACAGCCAATAAGTCTTTGAAATAATGTGTATTTTTGAGAGAAATCTTCTTATATCATTAGGCAGAAAATCTGACCTGCCATAGTTTTCAAAACAGCACAATTTCACTCTTCTCAATGATTAATCTGTTGTATTACACAACCTTTGAGTATTTAGCTTTATCAATGACATGTACTTTACAAATGTTTTAGAGATCCTACCAGTCTTTGAAAACATCCTTGTTCCTTGTTCCAGTTCCAGTTTTATGTATATATTCTGCCTTGCACCTGATTATTCCAACATCTGATGGGTGGCCTTGGGAAACTAATTCTCATATTGATTGTTTTTGCTGATTGTCTCCCCTTGTAGCTGATTTCTTCATTATTGTGTAAATTTAGATCATGAGCTCATGTTTAGCTAAACAGCTGACATTGTAAAAGGCTTAAGTGTGAACGCTCGTAGAGCTTCAGGAGAAAGTCGGCAAAGATTTTTTTGTGTCCCTCCGATGAGTTGCCCGCAAGGACCCCATTTTTTAGAAGTGTTGGTCCAATACTCCCTCTAGAGGCAGGGGATTCAGACAGGGCTGCTTTGCAACCCCCGATCTGGGGCAGCGGCTGTGGTCGACCTGTGGTCAGGGCAGGAGCCTCTCCACGTTGGTCCCAGTGACCCATCTGCCTGCGAACTTCGGTCACCTGGCAGGAAGGTACGATGCCCAGTCCTATGGTTAGCTGTGCAGCGAGGTGTACTGCGAGGACACGTTCCACACACACTTCAACAAAGAGGGCGGCCTGAGTGGAAATGTGAGTGTTTGGCAAGCTGTGCAGACAAAGAAGGCGCCCTTTGGCCTGGGCCAAATGCTTGTGACACTCCCCTGGTCCTGCCGGGCTCTGAGGGCCCTGCCCTGGGCCCCCTGCTCCCCTGCCCTTTGTTCAGTCACAGCAGAGATGGCCACACCCACTCCCTCAGTGAGGGCAGTGTTCCAACCTCCTTCAGCCCCGCCCCCTCTCCGCAGGTTACCATGGACTACCGATGCTGCATTCTGAGGCCAGGGCGTTCCGAGAATGCCAAGGGCAGACACGATGACCTTCAATGATTTCCTCTTGTGTCAGTTTTGGTCAACTTTAGGAGCTAGGAAATGGTCCCCTTTACAGAAATGTTCAAATTTACTGGCATTTCATATATTTTCTGCTATAACATTGTCCTGATTCTTTCTGTATATTCTTTACTTATGTTTTTGTTTTCCTTAATCAAAGTGTGTCTTTTAAATCTTTTCAAAGAATATTCTTTGGACTTACTAAATCACCTCAATTTTATACGTTTTCTGTTGTATTAAGTTCTGCTCATATCTTTATTTATATTTTTTCTATGTTCTCAGGGTTTGTTGTTTTGATCATCTGATGTCAATTAAAACACTTGGTTATTCATTTTAATAAATCTTTTTACTTATAAAGATTTGAACTTTTGAAGATTCCAGCTTACTTGTAAGTTTCTAAGGGTCAGGTCCTCTCCATTGTTGCTGGCCTAAGGCTTAGTTCACCATATAGCAATGTATATATTGACATATTTTCCCCTCGA
This sequence comes from Hyperoodon ampullatus, assembly GCF_949752795.1. NCBI lineage: Eukaryota > Metazoa > Chordata > Mammalia > Artiodactyla > Ziphiidae > Hyperoodon > Hyperoodon ampullatus. The sequence continues at coordinate 121,352 of NW_027640881.1, forward strand.
CTTTCTGTGATTCCCTACATCTCACCTTTCTTTGCAGACAAGCCATTTGAAATACCCTTAACTTATTTCACAGCCAATAAGTCTTTGAAATAATGTGTATTTTTGAGAGAAATCTTCTTATATCATTAGGCAGAAAATCTGACCTTCCATAGTTTTCAAAACAGCATAATTTCACTCTTCTCAATGATTAGTCTGTTGTATTACACAACCTTTGAGTATTTAGCTTTATCAATGACATGTACTTTACAAATGTTTTAGAGATCCTACCAGTCTTTGAAAACATCCTTGTTCCTTGTTCCAGTTCCAGTTTTATGTATATATTCTGCCTTGCACCTGATTATTCCAACATCTGATGGGTGGCCTTGGGAAACTAATTCTCATATTGATTGTTTTTGCTGATTGTCTCCCCTTGTAGCTGATTTCTTCATTATTGTGTAAATTTAGATCATGAGCTCATGTTTAGCTAAACAGCTGACATTGTAAAAGGCTTAAGTGTGAACGCTCGTAAGCTTCAGGAGAAAGTCGGCAAAGATTTTTTTGTGTCCCTCCGATGAGTTGCCCGCAAGGACCCCATTTTTTAGAAGTGTTGGTCCAATACTCCCTCTAGAGGCAGGGGATTCAGACAGGGCTGCTTTGCAACCCCCGATCTGGGGCAGCGGCTGTGGTCGACCTGTGGTCAGGGCAGGAGCCTCTCCGCGTTGGTCCCAGTGACCCATCTGCCTGCGAACTTCGGTCACCTGGCAGGAAGGTACGATGCCCAGTCCTATGGTTAGCTGTGCAGCGAGGTGTACTGCGAGGACACGTTCCACACACACTTCAACAAAGAGGGCGGCCTGAGTGGAAATGTGAGTGTTTGGGAAGCTGTGCAGACAAAGAAGGCGCCCTTTGGCCTGGGCCAAATGCTTGTGACACTCCCCTGGTCCTGCCGGGCTCTGAGGGCCCTGCCCTGGGCCCCCTGCTCCCCTGCCCTTTGTTCAGTCACAGCAGAGATAGCCACACCCACTCCCTCAGTGAGGGCAGTGTTCCAACCTCCTTCAGCCCCACCCCCTCTCTGCAGGTTACCATGGACTACCGATGCTGCATTCTGAGGCCAGGGCGTTCCAAGAATGCCAAGGGCAGACATGATGACCTTCAATGATTTCCTCTTGTGTCAGTTTTGGTCAACTTTAGGAGCTAGGAAATGGTCCCCTTTACAGAAATGTTCAAATTTACTGGCATTTCATATATTCTCTGCTATAACATTGTCCTGATTCTTTCTGTATATTCTTTACATATGTTTATGTTTTCCTTAATCAAAGTGTGTCTTTTAAATCTTTTCAAAGAATATTCTTTGGACTTACTAAATCACCTCAATTTTATACGTTTTCTGTTGTATTAAGTTCTGCTCATATCTTTATTTATATTTTATCTATGTTCTCAGGGTTTGTTGTTTGGATCATCTGATGTCAATTAAAACACTTGGTTATTCATTTTAATAAATCTTTTTACTTAGAAAGATTTGAACTTTTGAAGATTCCAGCTTACTTGTAAGTTTCTAAGGGTCAGGTCCTCTCCATTGTTGCTGGCCTAAGGCTTAGTTCACCATATAGCAATGTATATATTGACATATTTTCCCCTCAACTTTCTGTGATTCCCTACATCTCACCTTTCTTTGCAGACAAGACATTTGAAATACCCTTAACTTATTTCACAGCCAATAAGTCTTTGAAATAATGTGTATTTTTGAGAGAAATCTTCTTATATCATTAGGCAGAAAATCTGACCTGCCATAGTTTTCAAAACAGCATAATTTCACTCTTCTCAATGATTAATCTGTTGTATTACACAACCTTTGAGTATTTAGCTTTATCAATGACATGTACTTTACAAATGTTTTAGAGATCCTACCAGTCTTTGAAAACATCCTTGTTGCTTGTTTCAGTTCCAGTTTTATGTATATTTTCTGCCTTGCACCTGATTATTCCAACATCTGATGGATGGCCTTGGGAAACTAATTCTCATATTGATTGTTTTTGCTGATTGTCTCCACTTGTAGCTGATTTCTTCATTATTGTGTAAATTTAGATCATGAGCTCATGTTTAGCTAAACAGCTGACATTGTAAAAGGTTTAAGTGTGAACGCTCGTAAGCTTCAGGAGAAAGTCGGCAAAGATTTATTTGTGTCCCTCCGATGAGTTGCCCGCAAGGGCCCCATTTTTTAGAAGTGTTGGTCCAAAACACCCTCTAGAGGCAGGGGATTCAGACAGGGATGATTTGTGGTCCCCGATCTGGGGCAGCGACTGTGGTCGACAGGTGGTCAGGGCAGGAGCCTCTCCGTGTTGGTCCCAGGGACCCATCTGCCTGCGAACTTCGGTCACCTGGCAGGAAGGTACGATGCCCAGTCCTATGGTTAGCTGTGCAGCGAGGTGTACTGCGAGGACATGTTCCACACACACTTCAACAAAGAGGGCGGCCTGAGTGGAAAGGTGAGTGTTTGGGAAGCTGTTCAGACAAAGAAGGTGCCCTTTGGCCTGGGCCAAATGCTTGTGACACACCCCTGGGCCTGCCGGCATCTGAGGGCCCTGCCCTGGGTCCCCTGCTCCCCTGCCCTTTGTTCAGTCACAGCAGAGATGGCCACACTCACTCCCTCAGTGAGGGCAGTGTTCCAACCTCCTTCAGCCCCGCCCCCTCTCCGCAGGTTACCATGGACTACCGATGCTGCATTCTGAGGCCAGGGCGTTCCGAGAATGCCAAGGGCAGACATGATGACCTTCAATGATTTCCTCTTGTGTCAGTTTTGGTCAACCATAGGAGCTAGGAAATGGTCCCCTTTACAGAAATGTTCAAATTTACTGGCATTTCATATATTCTCTGCTATAACATTGTCCTGATTCTTTCTGTATATTCTTTAATTATGTTTTTGTTTTCCTTAATCAAAGTGTGTCTTTTAAATCTTTTCAAAGAATATTCTTTGGACTTACTAAATCACCTCAATTTTATACGTTTTCTGTTGTATTAAGTTCTGCTCATATCTTTATTTATATTTTTTCTATGTTCTCAGGGTTTGTTGTTTTGATCATCTGATGTCAATTAAAACACTTGGTTATTCATTTTAATAAATCTTTTTACTTAGAAAGATTTGAACTTTTGTAGATTCCAGCTTACTTGTAAGTTTCTAAGGGTCAGGTCCTCTCCATTGTTGCTGGCCTAAGGCTTAGTTCACCATATAGCAATGTATATATTGACATATTTTCCCCTCGACTTTCTGTGATTCCCTACATCTCACCTTTCTTTGCAGACAAGCCATTTGAAATACCCTTCACTTATTTCACAGCCAATAAGTCATTGAAATAATGTGTATTTTTGAGAGAAATCTTCTTATATCATTAGGCAGAAAATCTGACCTGCCATAGTTTTCAAAACAGCATAATTTCACTCTTCTCAATGATTAATCTGTTGTATTACACAACCTTTGAGTATTTAGCTTTATCAATGACATGTACTTTACAAATGTTTTAGAGATCCTACCAGTCTTTGAAAACATCCTTGTTCCTTGTTCCAGTTCCAGTTTTATGTATATATTCTGCCTTGCACCTGATTATTCCAACATCTGATGGGTGGCCTTGGGAAACTAATTCTCATATTGATTGTTTTTGCTGATTGTCTCCCCTTGTAGCTGATTTCTTCATTATTGTGTAAATTTAGATCATGAGCTCATGTTTAGCTAAACAGCTGACATTGTAAAAGGCTTAAGTGTGAACGCTCGTAAGCTTCAGGAGAAAGTCGGCAAAGATTTTTTTGTGTCCCTCCGATGAGTTGCCCGCAAGGACCCCATTTTTTAGAAGTGTTGGTCCAATACTCCCTCTAGAGGCAGGGCATTCAGACAGGGCTGCTTTGCAACCCCCGATCTGGGGCAGCGGCTGTGGTCGACCTGTGGTCAGGGCAGGAGCCTCTCCGCGTTGGTCCCAGTGACCCATCTGCCTGCGAACTTCGGTCACCTGGCAGGAAGGTATGATGCCCAGTCCTATGGTTAGCTGTGCAGCGAGGTGTACTGCGAGGACACGTTCCACACACACTTCAACAAAGAGGGCGGCCTGAGTGGAAATGTGAGTGTTTGGGAAGCTGTGCAGACAAAGAAGGCGCCCTTTGGCCTGGGCCAAATGCTTGTGACACTCCCCTGGTCCTGCCGGGCTCTGAGGGCCCTGCCCTGGGCCCCCTGCTCCCCTGCCCTTTGTTCAGTCACAGCAGAGATGGCCACACCCACTCCCTCAGTGAGGGCAGTGTTCCAACCTCCTTCAGCCCCACCCTCTCTCCGCAGGTTACCATGGACTACCGATGCTGCATTCTGAGGCCAGGGCGTTCCGAGAATGCCAAGGGCAGACATGATGACCTTCAATGATTTCCTCTTGTGTCAGTTTTGATCAACTTTAGGAGCTAGGAAATGGTCCCCTTTACAGAAATGTTCAAATTTACTGGCATTTCATATATTCTCTGCTATAACATTGTCCTGATTCTTTCTGTATATTCTTTACATATGTTTATGTTTTCCTTAATCAAAGTGTGTCTTTTAAATCTTTTCAAAGAATATTCTTTGGACTTACTAAATCACCTCAATTTTATACGTTTTCTGTTGTATTAAGTTCTGCTCATATCTTTATTTATATTTTTCCTATGTTCTCAGGGTTTGTTGTTTTGATCATCTGATGTTAATTAAAACACTTGGTTATTCATTTTAATAAACCTTTTTACTTAGAAAGATTTGAACTTTTGAAGATTCCAGCTTACTTGTAAGTTTCTAAGGGTCAGGTCCTCTGCATTGTTGCTGGCCTAAGGCTTAGTTCACCATATAGCAATGTATATATTGACATATTTTCCCCTCGACTTTCTGTGATTCCCTACATCTCACCTTTCTTTGCAGACAAGCCATTTGAAATACCCTTAACTTATTTCACAGCCAATAAGTCTTTGAAATAATGTGTATTTTGAGAGAAAACTTCTTATATCATTAGGCAGAAAATCTGACCTGCCATAGTTTTCAAAACAGCATAATTTCACTCTTCTCAATGATTAATCTGTTGTATTACACAACCTTTGAGTATTTAGCTTTATCAATGACATGTACTTTACAAATGTTTTAGAGATCCTACCAGTCTTAGTAAACATCCTGGTTCCTTGTTTCAGTTCCAGTTTTATGTATATTTTCTGCCTTGCACCTGATTATTCCAACATCTGATGGATGGCCTTGGGAAACTAATTCTCATATTGATTGTTTTTGCTGATTGTCTCCACTTGTAGCTGATTTCTTCATTATTGTGTAAATTTAGATCATGAGCTCATGTTTAGCTAAACAGCTGACATTGTATCAGGCTTAAGTGTGAACGCTCGTAAGCTCCAGGAGAAAGTCGGCAACGATTTATTTGTGTCCCTCCGATGAGTTGCCCGCAAGGACCCCATTTTTTAGAAGTGTTGGTCCAATACTCCCTCTAGAGGCAGGGGATTCAGACAGGGCTGCTTTGCGGCCCCCGATCGGGGGCAGCGGCTGTGGTCGACCTGTGGTCAGGGCAGGAGCCTCTCCGCGTTGGTCCCAGGGACCCATCTGCCTGCGAACTTCAGTCACCTGGCAGGAAGGTACGATGCCCAGTCCTATGGTTAGCTGTGCAGCGAGGTGTACTGCGAGGACACGTTCCACACACACTTCAACAAAGAGGGCGGCCTGAGTGGAAATGTGAGTGTTTGGGAAGCTGTGCGGACAAAGAAGGTGCCCTTTGGCCTGGGCCAAATGCTTGTGACACATCCCTGGGCCTGCTGGCCTCTGAGGGCACTGACCTGGGCCCACTGCTTCCCTGCCCTTTGTTCCGTCACAGCAGAGATGGCCACACCCACTCCCTCAGTGAGGGCAGTGTTCCAACCTCCTTCAGCCCCACCCCCTCTCTGCAGGTTACCATGGACTACCGATGCTGCATTCTGAGGCCAGGGCGTTCCGAGAATGCCAAGGGCAGACATGATGACCTTCAATGATTTCCTCTTGTGTCAGTTTTGGTCAACTTTAGGAGCTAGGAAATGGTCCCCTTTACAGAAATGTTCAAATTTACTGGCATTTCATATATTCTCTGCTATAACATTGTCCTGATTCTTTCTGTATATTCTTTACTTATGTTTTTGTTTTCCTTAATCAAAGTGTGTCTTTTAAATCTTTTCAAAGAATATTCTTTGGACTTACTAAATCACCTCAATTTTATACGTTTTCTGTTGTATTAAGTTCTGCTCATATCTTTATTTATATTTTTTCTATGTTCTCAGGGTTTGTTGTTTTGATCATCTGATGTCAATTAAAACACTTGGTTATTCATTTTAATAAATATTTTTACTTATAAAGATTTGAACTTTTGAAGATTCCAGCTTACTTGTAAGTTTCTAAGGGTCAGGTCCTCTCCATTGTTGCTGGCCTAAGGCTTAGTTCACCATATAGCAATGTATATATTGACATATTTTCCCGTCGACTTTCTGTGATTCCCTACATCTCACCTTTCTTTGCAGACAAGCCATTTGAAATACCCTTAACTTATTTCACAGCCAATAAGTCTTTGAAATAATGTGTATTTTTGAGAGAAATCTTCTTATATCATTAGGCAGAAAATCTGACCTGCCATAGTTTTCAAAACAGCACAATTTCACTCTTCTCAATGATTAATCTGTTGTATTACACAACCTTTGAGTATTTAGCTTTATCAATGACATGTACTTTACAAATGTTTTAGAGATCCTACCAGTCTTTGAAAACATCCTTGTTCCTTGTTCCAGTTCCAGTTTTATGTATATATTCTGCCTTGCACCTGATTATTCCAACATCTGATGGGTGGCCTTGGGAAACTAATTCTCATATTGATTGTTTTTGCTGATTGTCTCCCCTTGTAGCTGATTTCTTCATTATTGTGTAAATTTAGATCATGAGCTCATGTTTAGCTAAACAGCTGACATTGTAAAAGGCTTAAGTGTGAACGCTCGTAGAGCTTCAGGAGAAAGTCGGCAAAGATTTTTTTGTGTCCCTCCGATGAGTTGCCCGCAAGGACCCCATTTTTTAGAAGTGTTGGTCCAATACTCCCTCTAGAGGCAGGGGATTCAGACAGGGCTGCTTTGCAACCCCCGATCTGGGGCAGCGGCTGTGGTCGACCTGTGGTCAGGGCAGGAGCCTCTCCACGTTGGTCCCAGTGACCCATCTGCCTGCGAACTTCGGTCACCTGGCAGGAAGGTACGATGCCCAGTCCTATGGTTAGCTGTGCAGCGAGGTGTACTGCGAGGACACGTTCCACACACACTTCAACAAAGAGGGCGGCCTGAGTGGAAATGTGAGTGTTTGGCAAGCTGTGCAGACAAAGAAGGCGCCCTTTGGCCTGGGCCAAATGCTTGTGACACTCCCCTGGTCCTGCCGGGCTCTGAGGGCCCTGCCCTGGGCCCCCTGCTCCCCTGCCCTTTGTTCAGTCACAGCAGAGATGGCCACACCCACTCCCTCAGTGAGGGCAGTGTTCCAACCTCCTTCAGCCCCGCCCCCTCTCCGCAGGTTACCATGGACTACCGATGCTGCATTCTGAGGCCAGGGCGTTCCGAGAATGCCAAGGGCAGACATGATGACCTTCAATGATTTCCTCTTGTGTCAGTTTTGGTCAACTTTAGGAGCTAGGAAATGGTCCCCTTTACAGAAATGTTCAAATTTACTGGCATTTCATATATTTTCTGCTATAACATTGTCCTGATTCTTTCTGTATATTCTTTACTTATGTTTTTGTTTTCCTTAATCAAAGTGTGTCTTTTAAATCTTTTCAAAGAATATTCTTTGGACTTACTAAATCACCTCAATTTTATACGTTTTCTGTTGTATTAAGTTCTGCTCATATCTTTATTTATATTTTTTCTATGTTCTCAGGGTTTGTTGTTTTGATCATCTGATGTCAATTAAAACACTTGGTTATTCATTTTAATAAATCTTTTTACTTATAAAGATTTGAACTTTTGAAGATTCCAGCTTACTTGTAAGTTTCTAAGGGTCAGGTCCTCTCCATTGTTGCTGGCCTAAGGCTTAGTTCACCATATAGCAATGTATATATTGACATATTTTCCCCTCGACTTTCTGTGATTCCCTACATCTCACCTTTCTTTGCAGACAAGCCATTTGAAATACCCTTAACTTATTTCACAGCCAATAAGTCTTTGAAATAATGTGTATTTTTGAGAGAAATCTTCTTATATCATTAGGCAGAAAATCTGACCTGCCATAGTTTTCAAAACAGCATAATTTCACTCTTCTCAATGATTAGTCTGTTGTATTACACAACCTTTGAGTATTTAGCTTTATCAATGACATGTACTTTACAAATGTTTTAGAGATCCTACCAGTCTTTGAAAACATCCTTGTTCCTTGTTCCAGTTCCAGTTTTATGTATATATTCTGCCTTGCACCTGATTATTCCAACATCTGATGGGTGGCCTTGGGAAACTAATTCTCATATTGATTGTTTTTGCTGATTGTCTCCCCTTGTAGCTGATTTCTTCATTATTGTGTAAATTTAGATCATGAGCTCATGTTTAGCTAAACAGCTGACATTGTAAAAGGCTTAAGTGTGAACGCTCGTAAGCTTCAGGAGAAAGTCGGCAAAGATTTTTTTGTGTCCCTCCGATGAGTTGCCCGCAAGGACCCCATTTTTTAGAAGTGTTGGTCCAATACTCCCTCTAGAGGCAGGGGATTCAGACAGGGCTGCTTTGCAACCCCCGATCTGGGGCAGCGGCTGTGGTCGACCTGTGGTCAGGGCAGGAGCCTCTCCGCGTTGGTCCCAGTGACCCATCTGCCTGCGAACTTCGGTCACCTGGCAGGAAGGTACGATGCCCAGTCCTATGGTTAGCTGTGCAGCGAGGTGTACTGCGAGGACACGTTCCACACACACTTCAACAAAGAGGGCGGCCTGAGTGGAAATGTGAGTGTTTGGGAAGCTGTGCAGACAAAGAAGGCGCCCTTTGGCCTGGGCCAAATGCTTGTGACACTCCCCTGGTCCTGCCGGGCTCTGAGGGCCCTGCCCTGGGCCCCCTGCTCCCCTGCCCTTTGTTCAGTCACAGCAGAGATAGCCACACCCACTCCCTCAGTGAGGGCAGTGTTCCAACCTCCTTCAGCCCCACCCCCTCTCTGCAGGTTACCATGGACTACCGATGCTGCATTCTGAGGCCAGGGCGTTCCAAGAATGCCAAGGGCAGACATGATGACCTTCAATGATTTCCTCTTGTGTCAGTTTTGGTCAACTTTAGGAGCTAGGAAATGGTCCCCTTTACAGAAATGTTCAAATTTACTGGCATTTCATATATTCTCTGCTATAACATTGTCCTGATTCTTTCTGTATATTCTTTACATATGTTTATGTTTTCCTTAATCAAAGTGTGTCTTTTAAATCTTTTCAAAGAATATTCTTTGGACTTACTAAATCACCTCAATTTTATACGTTTTCTGTTGTATTAAGTTCTGCTCATATCTTTATTTATATTTTATCTATGTTCTCAGGGTTTGTTGTTTTGATCATCTGATGTCAATTAAAACACTTGGTTATTCATTTTAATAAATCTTTTTACTTATAAAGATTTGAACTTTTGAAGATTCCAGCTTACTTGTAAGTTTCTAAGGGTCAGGTCCTCTCCATTGTTGCTGGCCTAAGGCTTAGTTCACCATATAGCAATGTATATATTGACATATTTTCCCGTCGACTTTCTGTGATTCCCTACATCTCACCTTTCTTTGCAGACAAGCCATTTGAAATACCCTTAACTTATTTCACAGCCAATAAGTCTTTGAAATAATGTGTATTTTTGAGAGAAATCTTCTTATATCATTAGGCAGAAAATCTGACCTGCCATAGTTTTCAAAACAGCATAATTTCACTCTTCTCAATGATTAATCTGTTGTATTACACAACCTTTGAGTATTTAGCTTTATCAATGACATGTACTTTACAAATGTTTTAGAGATCCTACCAGTCTTTGAAAACATCCTTGTTCCTTGTTCCAGTTCCAGTTTTATGTATATATTCTGCCTTGCACCTGATTATTCCAACATCTGATGGGTGGCCTTGGGAAACTAATTCTCATATTGATTGTTTTTGCTGATTGTCTCCCCTTGTAGCTGATTTCTTCATTATTGTGTAAATTTAGATCATGAGCTCATGTTTAGCTAAACAGCTGACATTGTAAAAGGCTTAAGTGTGAACGCTCGTAAGCTTCAGGAGAAAGTCGGCAAAGATTTTTTTGTGTCCCTCCGATGAGTTGCCCGCAAGGACCCCATTTTTTAGAAGTGTTGGTCCAATACTCCCTCTAGAGGCAGGGGATTCAGACAGGGCTGCTTTGCAACCCCCGATCTGGGGCAGCGGCTGTGGTCGACCTGTGGTCAGGGCAGGAGCCTCTCCGCGTTGGTCCCAGTGACCCATCTGCCTGCGAACTTCGGTCTCCTGGCAGGAAGGTACGATGCCCAGTCCTATGGTTAGCTGTGCAGCGAGGTGTACTGCGAGGACACGTTCCACACACACTTCAACAAAGAGGGCGGCCTGAGTGGAAATGTGAGTGTTTGGGAAGCTGTGCAGACAAAGAAGGCGCCCTTTGGCCTGGGCCAAATGCTTGTGACACTCCCCTGGTCCTGCCGGGCTCTGAGGGCCCTGCCCTGGGCCCCCTGCTCCCCTGCCCTTTGTTCAGTCACAGCAGAGATGGCCACACCCACTCCCTCAGTGAGGGCAGTGTTCCAACCTCCTTCAGCCCCACCCCCTCTCCGCAGGTTACCATGGACTACCGATGCTGCATTCTGAGGCCAGGGCGTTCCAAGAATGCCAAGGGCAGACATGATGACCTTCAATGATTTCCTCTTGTGTCAGTTTTGGTCAACTTTAGGAGCTAGGAAATGGTCCCCTTTACAGAAATGTTCAAATTTACTGGCATTTCATATATTCTCTGCTATAACATTGTCCTGATTCTTTCTGTATATTCTTTACATATGTTTATGTTTTCCTTAATCAAAGTGTGTCTTTTAAATCTTTTCAAAGAATATTCTTTGGACTTACTAAATCACCTCAATTTTATACGTTTTCTGTTGTATTAAGTTCTGCTCATATCTTTATTTATATTTTTTCTATGTTCTCAGGGTTTGTTGTTTTGATCATCTGATGTCAATTAAAACACTTGGTTATTCATTTTAATAAATCTTTTTACTTAGAAAGATTTGAACTTTTGAAGATTCCAGCTTACTTGTAAGTTTCTAAGGGTCAGGTCCTCTCTTTTTTTGCAGGCCTAAGGCTTAGTTCACCATATAGCAATGTATATATTGACATATTTTCCCCTCGACTTTCTGTGATTCCCTACATCTCACCTTTCTTTGCAGACAAGCCATTTGAAATACCCTTCACTTATTTCACAGCCAATAAGTCTTTGAAATAATGTGTATTTTTTAGAGAAATCTTCTTATATCATTAGGCAGAAAATCTGACCTGCCATAGTTTTCAAAACAGCATAATTTCACTCTTCTCAATGATTAATCTGTTGTATTACACAACCTTGGGTATTTAGCTTTATCAATGACATGTACTTTACAAATGTTTTAGAGATCCTACCAGTCTTTGAAAACATCCTTGTTGCTTGTTTCAGTTCCAGTTTTATGTATATTTTCTGCCTTGCACCTGATTATTCCAACATCTGATGGATGGCCTTGGGAAACTAATTCTCATATTGATTGTTTTTGCTGATTGTCTCCACTTGTAGCTGATTTCTTCATTATTGTGTAAATTTAGATCATGAGCTCATGTTTAGCTATACAGCTGACATTGTAACAGGCTTAAGTGTGAACGCTCGTAAGCTTCAGGAGAAAGTCGGCAAAGATTTTTTGTGTCCCTCCGATGAGTTGCCCGCAAGGACCCCATTTTTTAGAAGTGTTGGTCCAATACTCCCTCTAGAGTCAGGTGATTCAGACAGGGCTGCTTTGTGGGCCCCGATCGGGGGCAGCGGCTGTGGTCGACCTGTGGTCAGGGCAGGAGCCTCTCCGCGTTGGTCCCAGGGACCCATCTGCCTGCGAACTTCGGTCACGTGGCAGGAAGGTACGATGCCCAGTCCTATGGTTAGCTGTGCAGCGAGGTGTACTGCGAGGACACGTTCAACACACACTTCAACAAAGAGGGCGGCCTGAGTGGAAAGGTGAGTGTTTGGGAAGCTGTGCGGACAAAGAAGGTGCCCTTTGGCGTGGGCCAAATGCTTGTGACACACGCCTGGGCCTGCTGGCCTCTGAGGGCCCTGCCCTGGGCCCCCTGCTCCCCTGCCCTTTGTTCAGTCACAGCAGAGATGGCCACACCCACTCCATCATTGAGGGCAGTGTTCCAACCTCCTTCAGCCCCGCCCCCTCTGCGCAGGTTACCATGGACTACCGATGCTGCATTCTGAGGCCAGGGCGTTCCAAGAATGCCAAGGGCAGACATGATGACCTTCAATGATTTCCTCTTGTGTCAGTTTTGGTCAGCTTTAGGAGCTAGGAAATGGTCCCCTTTACAGAAATGTTCAAATTTACTGGCATTTCATATATTCTCTGCTATAACATTGTCCTGATTCTTTCTGTATATTCTTTACATATGTTTATGTTTTCCTTAATCAAAGTGTGTCTTTTAAATCTTTTCAAAGAATATTCTTTGGACTTACTAAATCACCTCAATTTTATACGTTTTCTGTTGTATTAAGTTCTGCTCATATCTTTATTTATATTTTTTCTATGTTCTCAGGGTTTGTTGTTTTGATCATCTGATGTCAATTAAAACACTTGGTTATTCATTTTAATAAATCTTTTTACTTAGAAAGATTTGAACTTTTGAAGATTCCAGCTTACTTGTAAGTTTCTAAGGGTCAGGTCCTCTCTTTTTTTGCAGGCCTAAGGCTTAGTTCACCATATAGCAATGTATATATTGACATATTTTCCCCTCGACTTTCTGTGATTCCCTACATCTCACCTTTCTTTGCAGACAAGCCATTTGAAATACCCTTCACTTATTTCACAGCCAATAAGTCTTTGAAATAATGTGTATTTTTTAGAGAAATCTTCTTATATCATTAGGCAGAAAATCTGACCTGCCATAGTTTTCAAAACAGCATAATTTCACTCTTCTCAATGATTAATCTGTTGTATTACACAACCTTGGGTATTTAGCTTTATCAATGACATGTACTTTACAAATGTTTTAGAGATCCTACCAGTCTTTGAAAACATCCTTGTTGCTTGTTTCAGTTCCAGTTTTATGTATATTTTCTGCCTTGCACCTGATTATTCCAACATCTGATGGATGGCCTTGGGAAACTAATTCTCATATTGATTGTTTTTGCTGATTGTCTCCACTTGTAGCTGATTTCTTCATTATTGTGTAAATTTAGATCATGAGCTCATGTTTAGCTATACAGCTGACATTGTAACAGGCTTAAGTGTGAACGCTCGTAAGCTTCAGGAGAAAGTCGGCAAAGATTTTTTTGTGTCCCTCCGATGAGTTGCCCGCAAGGACCCCATTTTTTAGAAGTGTTGGTCCAATACTCCCTCTAGAGTCAGGTGATTCAGACAGGGCTGCTTTGTGGGCCCCGATCGGGGGCAGCGGCTGTGGTCGACCTGTGGTCAGGGCAGGAGCCTCTCCGCGTTGGTCCCAGGGACCCATCTGCCTGCGAACTTCGGTCACGTGGCAGGAAGGTACGATGCCCAGTCCTATGGTTAGCTGTGCAGCGAGGTGTACTGCGAGGACACGTTCAACACACACTTCAACAAAGAGGGCGGCCTGAGTGGAAAGGTGAGTGTTTGGGAAGCTGTGCGGACAAAGAAGGTGCCCTTTGGCGTGGGCCAAATGCTTGTGACACACGCCTGGGCCTGCTGGCCTCTGAGGGCCCTGCCCTGGGCCCCCTGCTCCCCTGCCCTTTGTTCAGTCACAGCAGAGATGGCCACACCCACTCCATCATTGAGGGCAGTGTTCCAACCTCCTTCAGCCCCGCCCCCTCTGCGCAGGTTACCATGGACTACCGATGCTGCATTCTGAGGCCAGGGCGTTCCAAGAATGCCAAGGGCAGACATGATGACCTTCAATGATTTCCTCTTGTGTCAGTTTTGGTCAGCTTTAGGAGCTAGGAAATGGTCCCCTTTACAGAAATGTTCAAATTTACTGGCATTTCATATATTCTCTGCTATAACATTGTCCTGATTCTTTCTGTATATTCTTTACATATGTTTATGTTTTCCTTAATCAAAGTGTGTCTTTTAAATCTTTTCAAAGAATATTCTTTGGACTTACTAAATCACCTCAATTTTATACGTTTTCTGTTGTATTAAGTTCTGCTCATATCTTTATTTATATTTTTTCTATGTTCTCAGGGTTTGTTGTTTTGATCATCTGATGTCAATTAAAACACTTGGTTATTCATTTTAATAAATCTTTTTACTTATAAAGATTTGAACTTTTGAAGATTCCAGCTTACTTGTAAGTTTCTAAGGGTCATGTCCTCTCCATTGTTGCTGGCCTAAGGCTTAGTTCACCATATAGCAATGTATATATTGACATATTTTCCCGTCGACTTTCTGTGATTCCCTACATCTCACCTTTCTTTGCAGACAAGCCATTTGAAATACCCTTAACTTATTTCACAGCCAATAAGTCTTTGAAATAATGTGTATTTTTGAGAGAAATCTTCTTATATCATTAGGCAGAAAATCTGACCTGCCATAGTTTTCAAAACAGCATAATTTCACTCTTCTCAATGATTAATCTGTTGTATTACACAACCTTTGAGTATTTAGCTTTATCAATGACATGTACTTTACAAATGTTTTAGAGATCCTACCAGTCTTAGTAAACATCCTTGTTCCTTGTTTCAGTTCCAGTTTTATGTATATTTTCTGCTTTGCACCTGATTATTCCAACATCTGATGGATGGCCTTGGGAAACTAATTCTCATATTGATTGTTTTTGCTGATTGTCTCCACTTGTAGCTGATTTCTTCATTATTGTGTAAATTTAGATCATGAGCTCATGTTTAGCTAAACAGCTGACATTGTAACAGGCTTAAGTGTGAACGCTCGTAAGCTTCAGGAGAAAGTCGGCAAAGATTTTTTTGTGTCCCTCCGATGAGTTGCCCGCAAGGACCCCATTTTTTAGAAGTGTTGGTCCAATACTCCCACTAGAGGCAGGGGATTCAGACAGGGCTGCTTTGCGGCCCCCGATCGGGGGCAGCGGCTGTGGTCGACCTGTGGTCAGGGCAGGAGCCTCTCCGCGTTGGTCCCAGGGACCCATCTGCCTGCGAACTTCGGTCACCTGGCAGGAAGGTACGATGCCCAGTCCTATGGTTAGCTGTGCAGCGAGGTGTACTGCGAGGACACGTTCCACACACACTTCAACAAAGAGGGCGGCCTGAGTGGAAAGGTGAGTGTTTGGGAAGCTGTGCGGACAAAGAAGGCGCCCTTTGGCCTGGGCCAAATGCTTGTGACACACCCCTGGGCCTGCCGGCCTCTGAGGGCCTGCCCTGGGCCCCCTGCTCCCCTGCCCTTTGTTCAGTCACAGCAGAGATGGCCACACCCACTCCCTCAGTGAGGGCAGTGTTCCAACCTCCTTCAGCCCCGCCCCGTCTCCGCAGGTTACCATGGACTACCGATGCTGCATTCTGAGGCCAGGGCGTTCCGAGAATGCCAAGGGCAGACATGATGACCTTCAATGATTTCCTCTTGTGTCAGTTTTGGTCAACTTTAGGAGCTAGGAAATGGTCCCCTTTACAGAAATGTTCAACTTTACTGGCATTTCATATATTCTCTGCTATAACATTGTCCTGATTCTTTCTGTATATTCTTTACTTATGTTTTTATTTTCCTTAATCAAAGTGTGTCTTTTAAATCTTTTCAAAGAATATTCTTTGGACTTACTAAATCCCCTCAATTTTATACGTTTTCTGTTGTATTAAGTTCTGCTCATATCTTTATTTATATTTTTTCTATGTTCTCAGGGTTTGTTGTTTTGATCATCTGATGTCAATTAAAACACTTGGTTATTCATTTTAATAAATCTTTTTACTTATAAAGATTTGAACTTTTGAAGATTCCAGCTTACTTGTAAATTTCTAAGGGTCAGGTCCTCTCCATTGTTGCTGGCCTAAGGCTTAGTTCACCATATAGCAATGTATATATTGACATATTTTCCCCTCGACTTTCTGTGATTCCCTACATCTCACCTTTCTTTGCAGACAAGCCATTTGAAATACCCTTCATTTATTTCACAGCCAATAAGTCTTTGAAATAATGTGTATTTTTTAGAGAAATCTTCTTATATCATTAGGCAGAAAATCTGACCTGCCATAGTTTTCAAAACAGCATAATTTCACTCTTCTCAATGATTAATCTGTTGTATTACACAACCTTTGAGTATTTAGCTTTATCAATGACATGTACTTTACAAATGTTTTAGAGATCCTACCAGTCTTTGAAAACATCCTTGTTCCTTGTTCCAGTTCCAGTTTTATGTATATATTCTGCCTTGCACCTGATTATTCCAACATCTGATGGGTGGCCTTGGGAAACTAATTCTCATATTGATTGTTTTTGCTGATTGTCTCCCCTTGTAGCTGATTTCTTCATTATTGTGTAAATTTAGATCATGAGCTCATGTTTAGCTAAACAGCTGACATTGTAAAAGGCTTAAGTATGAACGCTCGTAAGCTTCAGGAGAAAGTCGGCAAAGATTTTTTTGTGTCCCTCCGATGAGTTGCCCGCAAGGACCCCATTTTTTAGAAGTGTTGGTCCAATACTCCCTCTAGAGGCAGGGGATTCAGACAGGGCTGCTTTGCAACCCCCGATCTGGGGCAGCGGCTGTGGTCGACCTGTGGTCAGGGCAGGAGCCTCTCCGCGTTGGTCCCAGGGACCCATCTGCCTGCGAACTTCGGTCACCTGGCAGGAAGGTACGATGCCCAGTCCTATGGTTAGCTGTGCAGCGAGGTGTACTGCGAGGACACGTTCCACACACACTTCAACAAAGAGGGCGGCCTGAGTGGAAATGTGAGTGTTTGGGAAGCTGTGCAGACAAAGAAGGCGCCCTTTGGCCTGGGCCAAATGCTTGTGACACTCCCGTGGTCCTGCCGGGCTCTGAGGGCCCTGCCCTGGGACCCCTGCTCCCCTGCCCTTTGTTCAGTCACAGCAGAGATGGCCACACCCACTCCCTCAGTGAGGGCAGTGTTCCAACCTCCTTCAGCCCCGCCCCCTCTCCGCAGGTTACCATGGACTACCGATGCTGCATTCTGAGGCCAGGGCGTTCCAAGAATGCCAAGGGCAGACATGATGACCTTCAATGATTGCCTCTTGTGTCAGTTTTGGTCAACTTTAGGAGCTAGGAAATGGTCCCCTTTACAGAAATGTTCAAATTTACTGGCATTTCATATATTCTCTGCTATAACATTGTCCTGATTCTTTCTGTATATTCTTTACATATGTTTATGTTTTCCTTAATCAAAGTGTGTCTTTTAAATCTTTTCAAAGAATATTCTTTGGACTTACTAAATCACCTCAATTTTATACGTTTTCTGTTGTATTCAGTTCTGCTCATATCTTTATTTATATTTTTTCTATGTTCTCAGGGTTTGTTGTTTTGATCATCTGATGTCAATTAAAACACTTGGTTATTCATTTTAATAAATCTTTTTACTTATAAAGATTTGAACTTTTGAAGATTCCAGCTTACTTGTAAGTTTCTAAGGGTCAGGTCCTCTCCATTGTTGGTGGCCTAAGGCTTAGTTCACCATATAGCAATGTATATATTGACATATTTTCCCCTCGACTTTCTGTGATTCCCTACATCTCACCTTTCTTTGCAGACAAGCCATTTGAAATACCCTTAACTTATTTCACAGCCAATAAGTCTTTGAAATAATGTGTATTTTGAGAGAAATCTTCTTATATCATTAGGCAGAAAATCTGACCTGCCATAGTTTTCAAAACAGCATAATTTCACTCTTCTCAATGATTAATCTGTTGTATTACACAACCTTTGAGTATTTAGCTTTATCAATGACATGTACTTTACAAATGTTTTAGAGATCCTACCAGTCTTTGAAAACATCCTTGTTCCTTGTTCCAGTTCCAGTTTTATGTATATATTCTGCCTTGCACCTGATTATTCCAACATCTGATGGGTGGCCTTGGGAAACTAATTCTCATATTGATTGTTTTTGCTGATTGTCTCCCCTTGTAGCTGATTTCTTCATTATTGTGTAAATTTAGATCATGAGCTCATGTTTAGCTAAACAGCTGACATTGTAAAAGGCTTAAGTATGAACGCTCGTAAGCTTCAGGAGAAAGTCGGCAAAGATTTTTTTGTGTCCCTCCGATGAGTTGCCCGCAAGGACCCCATTTTTTAGAAGTGTTGGTCCAATACTCCCTCTAGAGGCAGGGGATTCAGACAGGGCTGCTTTGCAACCCCCGATCTGGGGCAGCGGCTGTGGTCGACCTGTGGTCAGGGCAGGAGCCTCTCCGCGTTGGTCCCAGGGACCCATCTGCCTGCGAACTTCGGTCACCTGGCAGGAAGGTACGATGCCCAGTCCTATGGTTAGCTGTGCAGCGAGGTGTACTGCGAGGACACGTTCCACACACACTTCAACAAAGAGGGCGGCCTGAGTGGAAATGTGAGTGTTTGGGAAGCTGTGCAGACAAAGAAGGCGCCCTTTGGCCTGGGCCAAATGCTTGTGACACTCCCGTGGTCCTGCCGGGCTCTGAGGGCCCTGCCCTGGGACCCCTGCTCCCCTGCCCTTTGTTCAGTCACAGCAGAGATGGCCACACCCACTCCCTCAGTGAGGGCAGTGTTCCAACCTCCTTCAGCCCCGCCCCCTCTCCGCAGGTTACCATGGACTACCGATGCTGCATTCTGAGGCCAGGGCGTTCCAAGAATGCCAAGGGCAGACATGATGACCTTCAATGATTGCCTCTTGTGTCAGTTTTGGTCAACTTTACGAGCTAGGAAATGGTCCCCTTTACAGAAATGTTCAAATTTACTGGCATTTCATATATTCTCTGCTATAACATTGTCCTGATTCTTTCTGTATATTCTTTACATATGTTTATGTTTTCCTTAATCAAAGTGTGTCTTTTAAATCTTTTCAAAGAATATTCTTTGGACTTACTAAATCACCTCAATTTTATACGTTTTCTGTTGTATTCAGTTCTGCTCATATCTTTATTTATATTTTTTCTATGTTCTCAGGGTTTGTTGTTTTGATCATCTGATGTCAATTAAAACACTTGGTTATTCATTTTAATAAATCTTTTTACTTATAAAGATTTGAACTTTTGAAGATTCCAGCTTACTTGTAAGTTTCTAAGGGTCAGGTCCTCTCCATTGTTGGTGGCCTAAGGCTTAGTTCACCATATAGCAATGTATATATTGACATATTTTCCCCTCGACTTTCTGTGATTCCCTACATCTCACCTTTCTTTGCAGACAAGCCATTTGAAATACCCTTAACTTATTTCACAGCCAATAAGTCTTTGAAATAATGTGTATTTTGAGAGAAATCTTCTTATATCATTAGGCAGAAAATCTGACCTGCCATAGTTTTCAAAACAGCATAATTTCACTCTTCTCAATGATTAATCTGTTGTATTACACAACCTTTGAGTATTTAGCTTTATCAATGACATGTACTTTACAAATGTTTTAGAGATCCTACCAGTCTTTGAAAACATCCTTGTTCCTTGTTCCAGTTCCAGTTTTATGTATATATTCTGCCTTGCACCTGATTATTCCAACATCTGATGGGTGGCCTTGGGAAACTAATTCTCATATTGATTGTTTTTGCTGATTGTCTCCCCTTGTAGCTGATTTCTTCATTATTGTGTAAATTTAGATCATGAGCTCATGTTTAGCTAAACAGCTGACATTGTAAAAGGCTTAAGTATGAACGCTCGTAAGCTTCAGGAGAAAGTCGGCAAAGATTTTTTTGTGTCCCTCCGATGAGTTGCCCGCAAGGACCCCATTTTTTAGAAGTGTTGGTCCAATACTCCCTCTAGAGGCAGGGGATTCAGACAGGGCTGCTTTGCAACCCCCGATCTGGGGCAGCGGCTGTGGTCGACCTGTGGTCAGGGCAGGAGCCTCTCCGCGTTGGTCCCAGGGACCCATCTGCCTGCGAACTTCGGTCACCTGGCAGGAAGGTACGATGCCCAGTCCTATGGTTAGCTGTGCAGCGAGGTGTACTGCGAGGACACGTTCCACACACACTTCAACAAAGAGGGCGGCCTGAGTGGAAATGTGAGTGTTTGGGAAGCTGTGCAGACAAAGAAGGCGCCCTTTGGCCTGGGCCAAATGCTTGTGACACTCCCGTGGTCCTGCCGGGCTCTGAGGGCCCTGCCCTGGGACCCCTGCTCCCCTGCCCTTTGTTCAGTCACAGCAGAGATGGCCACACCCACTCCCTCAGTGAGGGCAGTGTTCCAACCTCCTTCAGCCCCGCCCCCTCTCCGCAGGTTACCATGGACTACCGATGCTGCATTCTGAGGCCAGGGCGTTCCAAGAATGCCAAGGGCAGACATGATGACCTTCAATGATTGCCTCTTGTGTCAGTTTTGGTCAACTTTACGAGCTAGGAAATGGTCCCCTTTACAGAAATGTTCAAATTTACTGGCATTTCATATATTCTCTGCTATAACATTGTCCTGATTCTTTCTGTATATTCTTTACATATGTTTATGTTTTCCTTAATCAAAGTGTGTCTTTTAAATCTTTTCAAAGAATATTCTTTGGACTTACTAAATCACCTCAATTTTATACGTTTTCTGTTGTATTCAGTTCTGCTCATATCTTTATTTATATTTTTTCTATGTTCTCAGGGTTTGTTGTTTTGATCATCTGATGTCAATTAAAACACTTGGTTATTCATTTTAATAAATCTTTTTACTTATAAAGATTTGAACTTTTGAAGATTCCAGCTTACTTGTAAGTTTCTAAGGGTCAGGTCCTCTCCATTGTTGCTGGCCTAAGGCTTAGTTCACCATATAGCAATGTATATATTGACATATTTTCCCCTCGACTTT
Organism: Hyperoodon ampullatus; assembly: GCF_949752795.1. NCBI lineage: Eukaryota > Metazoa > Chordata > Mammalia > Artiodactyla > Ziphiidae > Hyperoodon > Hyperoodon ampullatus. The sequence goes on from NW_027640881.1 coordinate 142,410, forward strand.
CTGTGATTCCCTACATCTCACCTTTCTTTGCAGACAAGCCATTTGAAATACCCTTAACTTATTTCACAGCCAATAAGTCTTTGAAATAATGTGTATTTTGAGAGAAATCTTCTTATATCATTAGGCAGAAAATCTGACCTGCCATAGTTTTCAAAACAGCATAATTTCACTCTTCTCAATGATTAATCTGTTGTATTACACAACCTTTGAGTATTTAGCTTTATCAATGACATGTACTTTACAAATGTTTTAGAGATCCTACCAGTCTTTGAAAACATCCTTGTTCCTTGTTCCAGTTCCAGTTTTATGTATATATTCTGCCTTGCACCTGATTATTCCAACATCTGATGGGTGCCCTTGGGAAACTAATTCTCATATTGATTGTTTTTGCTGATTGTCTCCCCTTGTAGCTGATTTCTTCATTATTGTGTAAATTTAGATCATGAGCTCATGTTTAGCTAAACAGCTGACATTGTAAAAGGCTTATGTGTGAACGCTCGTAAGCTTCAAGAGAAAGTCGGCAAAGATTTAATTGTGTCCCTCCGATGAGTTGCCCGCAAGGACCCCATTTTTTAGAAGTGTTGGTCCAATACTCCCTCTAGAGGCAGGGGATTCAGACAGGGCTGCTTTGCGGCCCCCGATCGGGGGCAGCGGCTGTGGTCGACCTCTGGTCAGGGCAGGAGCCTCTCCGCGTTGGTCCCAGGGACCCATCTGCCTGCGAACTTCGGTCACCTGGCAGGAAGGTACGATGCCCAGTCCTATGGTTAGCTGTGCAGCGAGGTGTACTGCGAGGACACGTTCCACACACACTTCAACAAAGAGGGCGGCCTGAGTGGAAAGGTGAGTGTTTGGGAAGCTGTGCAGACAAAGAAGGCGCCCTTTGGCCTGGGCCAAATGCTTGTGACACACCCCTGGGCCTGCCGGCCTCTGAGGGCCCTGCCCTGGGCCCCCTGCTCCCCTGCCGTTTGTTCAGTCACAGCAGAGATGGCCACACCCACTCCCTCAGTGAGGGCAGTGTTCCAAACTCCTTCAGCCCCGCCCCCTCTCCGCAGGTTACCATGGACTACCGATGCTGCATTCTGAGGCCAGGGCGTTCCGAGAATGCCAAGGGCAGACATGATGACCTTCAATGATTTCCTCTTGTGTCAGTTTTGGTCAACTTTAGGAGCTAGGAAATGGTCCCCTTTACAGAAATGTTCAAATTTACTGGCATTTCATATATTCTCTGCTATAACATTGTCCTGATTCTTTCTGTATATTCTTTACTTACGTTTTTGTTTTCCTTAATCAAAGTGTGTCTTTTAAATCTTTTCAAAGAATATTCTTTGGACTTACTAAATCACCTCAATTTTATACGTTTTCTGTTGTATTAAGTTCTGCTCATATCTTTATTTATATTTTTCCTATGTTCTCAGGGTTTGTTGTTTTGATCATCTGATGTCAATTAAAACACTTGGTTATTCATTTTAATAAATCTTTTTACTTATAAAGATTTGAACTTTTGAAGATTCCAGCTTACTTGTAAGTTTCTAAGGGTCAGGTCCTCTCCATTTTTGCTGGCCTAAGGCTTAGTTCACCATATAGCAATGTATATATTGACATATTTTCCCCTCGACTTTCTGTGATTCCCTACATCTCACCTTTCTTTGCAGACAAGCCATTTGAAATACCCTTCACTTTTTTCACAGCCAATAAGTCTTTGAAATAATGTGTATTTTTGAGAGAAATCTTCTTATATCATTAGGCAGAAAATCTGACCTGCCATAGTTTTCAAAACAGCATAATTTCACTCTTCTCAATGATTAATCTGTTGTATTACACAACCTTTGAGTATTTAGCTTTATCAATGACATGTACTTTACAAATGTTTTAGAGATCCTACCAGTCTTTGAAAACATCCTTGTTCCTTGTTCCAGTTCCAGTTTTATGTATATATTCTGCCTTGCACCTGATTATTCCAACATCTGATGGGTGGCCTTGGGAAACTAATTCTCATATTGATTGTTTTTGCTGATTGTCTCCCCTTGTAGCTGATTTCTTCATTATTGTGTAAATTTAGATCATGAGCTCATGTTTAGCTAAACAGCTGACATTGTATCAGGCTTAAGTGTGAACGCTCGTAAGCTCCAGGAGAAAGTCGGCAAAGATTTTTTTGTGTCCCTCCGATGAGTTGCCGGCAAGGACCCCATTTTTTAGAAGTGTTGGTCCAATACTCCCTCTAGAGGCAGGGGATTCAGACAGGGCTGCTTTGCGGCCCCCGATCGGGGGCAGCGGCTGTGGTCGACCTGTGGTCAGGGCAGGAGCCTCTCCGCGTTGGTCCCAGGGACCCATCTGCCTGCGAACTTCGGTCACCTGGCAGGAAGGTACGATGCCCAGTCCTATGGTTAGCTGTGCAGCGAGGTGTACTGCGAGGACACGTTCCACACACACTTCAACAAAGAGGGCGGCCTGAGTGGAAATGTGAGTGTTTGGGAAGCTGTGCGGACAAAGAAGGTGCCCTTTGGCCTGGGCCAAATGCTTGTGACACACCCCTGGGCCTGCTGGCCTCTGAGGGCCCTGCCCTTGGGCCCCTGTTCCCCTGCCCTTTGTTCAGTCACAGCAGAGATGGCCACACCCACTCCCTCAGTGAGGGCAGTGTTCCAACCTCCTTCAGCCCCGCCCCCTCTCCGCAGGTTACCATGGACTACCGATGCTGCATTCTGAGGCCAGGGCGTTCCGAGAATGCCAAGGGCAGACATGATGACCTTCAATGATTTCCTCTTGTGTCAGTTTTGGTCAACTTTAGGAGCTAGGAAATGGTCCCCTTTACAGAAATGTTCAAATTTACTGGCATTTCATATATTCTCTGCTATAACATTGTCCTGATTCTTTCTGTATATTCTTTACTTATGTTTTTGTTTTCCTTAATCAAAGTGTGTCTTTTAAATCTTTTCAAAGAATATTCTTTGGACTTACTAAATCACCTCAATTTTATACGTTTTCTGTTGTATTCAGTTCTGCTCATATCTTTATTTATATTTTTTCTATGTTCTCAGCGTTTGTTGTTTTGATCATCTGATGTCAATTAAAACACTTGGTTATTCATTTTAATAAATCTTTTTACTTATAAAGATTTGAACTTTTGAAGATTCCAGCTTACTTGTAAGTTTCTAAGGGTCAGGTCCTCTCCATTGTTGCTGGCCTAAGGCTTAGTTCACCATATAGCAATGTATATATTGACATATTTTCCCCTCGACTTTCTGTGATTCCCTACATCTCACCTTTCTTTGCAGACAAGCCATTTGAAATACCCTTAACTTATTTCACAGCCAATAAGTCTTTGAAATAATGTGTATTTTTGAGAGAAATCTTCTTATATCATTAGGCAGAAAATCTGACCTGCCATAGTTTTCAAAACAGCATAATTTCACTCTTCTCAATGATTAATCTGTTGTATTACACAACCTTTGAGTATTTAGCTTTATCAATGACATGTACTTTACAAATGTTTTAGAGATCCTACCAGTCTTTGAAAACATCCTTGTTCCTTGTTCCAGTTCCAGTTTTATGTATATATTCTGCCTTGCACCTGATTATTCCAACATCTGATGGGTGGCCTTGGGAAACTAATTCTCATATTGATTGTTTTTGCTGATTGTCTCCCCTTGTAGCTGATTTCTTCATTATTGTGTAAATTTAGATCATGAGCTCATGTTTAGCTAAACAGCTGACATTGTATCAGGCTTAAGTGTGAACGCTCGTAAGCTCCAGGAGAAAGTCGGCAAAGATTTTTTTGTGTCCCTCCGATGAGTTGCCGGCAAGGACCCCATTTTTTAGAAGTGTTGGTCCAATACTCCCTCTAGAGGCAGGGGATTCAGACAGGGCTGCTTTGCGGCCCCCGATCGGGGGCAGCGGCTGTGGTCGACCTGTGGTCAGGGCAGGAGCCTCTCCGCGTTGGTCCCAGGGACCCATCTGCCTGCGAACTTCGGTCACCTGGCAGGAAGGTACGATGCCCAGTCCTATGGTTAGCTGTGCAGCGAGGTGTACTGCGAGGACACGTTCCACACACACTTCAACAAAGAGGGCGGCCTGAGTGGAAATGTGAGTGTTTGGGAAGCTGTGCGGACAAAGAAGGTGCCCTTTGGCCTGGGCCAAATGCTTGTGACACACCCCTGGGCCTGCTGGCCTCTGAGGGCCCTGCCCTTGGGCCCCTGTTCCCCTGCCCTTTGTTCAGTCACAGCAGAGATGGCCACACCCACTCCCTCAGTGAGGGCAGTGTTCCAACCTCCTTCAGCCCCGCCCCCTCTCCGCAGGTTACCATGGACTACCGATGCTGCATTCTGAGGCCAGGGCGTTCCGAGGATGCCAAGGGCAGACATGATGACCTTCAATGATTTCCTCTTGTGTCAGTTTTGGTCAACTTTAGGAGCTAGGAAATGGTCCCCTTTACAGAAATGTTCAAATTTACTGGCATTTCATATATTCTCTGCTATAACATTGTCCTGATTCTTTCTGTATATTCTTTACTTATGTTTTTGTTTTCCTTAATCAAAGTGTGTCTTTTAAATCTTTTCAAAGAATATTCTTTGGACTTACTAAATCACCTCAATTTTATACGTTTTCTGTTGTATTAAGTTCTGCTCATATCTTTATTTATATTTTTTCTATGTTCTCAGCGTTTGTTGTTTTGATCATCTGATGTCAATTAAAACACTTGGTTATTCATTTTAATAAATCTTTTTACTTATAAAGATTTGAACTTTTGAAGATTCCAGCTTACTTGTAAGTTTCTAAGGGTCAGGTCCTCTCCATTGTTGCTGGCCTAAGGCTTAGTTCACCATATAGCAATGTATATATTGACATATTTTCCCCTCGACTTTCTGTGATTCCCTACATCTCACCTTTCTTTGCAGACAAGCCATTTGAAATACCCTTCACTTATTTCACAGCCAATAAGTCTTTGAAATAATGTGTATTTTTGAGAGAAATCTTCTTATATCATTAGGCAGAAAATCTGACCTGCCATAGTTTTCAAAACAGCATAATTTCACTCTTCTCAATGATTAATCTGTTGTATTACACAACCTTTGAGTATTTAGCTTTATCAATGACATGTACTTTACAAATGTTTTAGAGATCCTACCAGTCTTTGAAAACATCCTTGTTCCTTGTTCCAGTTCCAGTTTTATGTATATATTCTGCCTTGCACCTGATTATTCCAACATCTGATGGGTGGCCTTGGGAAACTAATTCTCATATTGATTGTTTTTGCTGATTGTCTCCCCTTGTAGCTGATTTCTTCATTATTGTGTAAATTTAGATCATGAGCTCATGTTTAGCTAAACAGCTGACATTGTAAAAGGCTTAAGTGTGAACGCTCGTAAGCTTCAGGAGAAAGTCGGCAAAGATTTTTTTGTGTCCCTCCGATGAGTTGCCCGCAAGGACCCCATTTTTTAGAAGTGTTGGTCCAATACTCCCTCTAGAGGCAGGGGATTCAGACTGGGCTGCTTTGCAACCCCCGATCTGGGGCAGCGGCTGTGGTCGACCTGTGGTCAGGGCAGGAGCCTCTCCGCGTTGGTCCCAGGGACCCATCTGCCTGCGAACTTCGGTCACCTGGCAGGAAGGTACGATGCCCAGTCCTATGGTTAGCTGTGCAGCGAGGTGTACTGCGAGGACACGTTCCACACACACTTCAACAAAGAGGGCGGCCTGAGTGGAAATGTGAGTGTTTGGGAAGCTGTGCAGACAAAGAAGGCGCCCTTTGGCCTGGGCCAAATGCTTGTGACACTCTCCTGGTCCTGCCGGGCTCTGAGGGCCCTGCCCTGCGACCCCTGCTCCCCTGCCCTTTGTTCAGTCACAGCAGAGATGGCCACACCCACTCCCTCAGTGAGGGCAGTGCTCCAACCTCCTTCAGCCCCGCCCCCTCTCCGCAGGTTACCATGGACTACCGATGCTGCATTCTGAGGCCAGGGCGTTCCAAGAATGCCAAGGGCAGACATGATGACCTACAATGATTTCCTCTTGTGTCAGTTTTGGTCAACTTTTGGAGCTAGGAAATGGTCCCCTTTACAGAAATGTTCAACTTTACTGGCATTTCATATATTCTCTGCTATAACATTGTCCTGATACTTTCTGTATATTCTTTACATATGTTTATGTTTTCCTTAATCAAAGTGTGTCTTTTAAATCTTTTCAAAGAATATTCTTTGGACTTACTAAATCACCTCAATTTTATACGTTTTCTGTTGTATTAAGTTCTGCTCATATCTTTATTTATATTTTTTCTATGTTCTCAGGGTTTGTTGTTTTGATCATCTGATGTCAATTAAAACACTTGGTTATTCATTTTAATAAATCTTTTTACTTATAAAGATTTGAGCTTTTGAAGATTCCAGCTTACTTGTAAGTTTCTAAGGGTCAGGTCCTCTCCATTGTTGCTGGCCTAAGGCTTAGTTCACCATATCGCAATGTATATATTGACATATTTTCCCCTCGACTTTCTGTGATTCCCTACATCTCACCTTTCTTTGCAGACAAGCCATTTGAAATACCCTTCACTTATTTCACAGCCAATAAGTCTTTGAAATAATGTGTATTTTTGAGAGAAATCTTCTTATATCATTAGGCAGAAAATCTGACCTGCCATAGTTTTCAAAACAGCATAATTTCACTCTTCTCAATGATTAATCTGTTGTATTACACAACCTTTGAGTATTTAGCTTTATCAATGACATGTACTTTACAAATGTTTTAGAGATCCTACCAGTCTTTGAAAACATCCTTGTTCCTTGTTCCAGTTCCAGTTTTATGTATATATTCTGCCTTGCACCTGATTATTCCAACATCTGATGGGTGGCCTTGGGAAACTAATTCTCATATTGATTGTTTTTGCTGATTGTCTCCCCTTGTAGCTGATTTCTTCATTATTGTGTAAATTTAGATCATGAGCTCATGTTTAGCTAAACAGCTGACATTGTAAAAGGCTTAAGTGTGAACGCTCGTAAGCTTCAGGAGAAAGTCGGCAAAGATTTTTTTGTGTCCCTCCGATGAGTTGCCCGCAAGGACCCCATTTTTTAGAAGTGTTGGTCCAATACTCCCTCTAGAGGCAGGGGATTCAGACTGGGCTGCTTTGCAACCCCCGATCTGGGGCAGCGGCTGTGGTCGACCTGTGGTCAGGGCAGGAGCCTCTCCGCGTTGGTCCCAGGGACCCATCTGCCTGCGAACTTCGGTCACCTGGCAGGAAGGTACGATGCCCAGTCCTATGGTTAGCTGTGCAGCGAGGTGTACTGCGAGGACACGTTCCACACACACTTCAACAAAGAGGGCGGCCTGAGTGGAAATGTGAGTGTTTGGGAAGCTGTGCAGACAAAGAAGGCGCCCTTTGGCCTGGGCCAAATGCTTGTGACACTCTCCTGGTCCTGCCGGGCTCTGAGGGCCCTGCCCTGCGACCCCTGCTCCCCTGCCCTTTGTTCAGTCACAGCAGAGATGGCCACACCCACTCCCTCAGTGAGGGCAGTGCTCCAACCTCCTTCAGCCCCGCCCCCTCTCCGCAGGTTACCATGGACTACCGATGCTGCATTCTGAGGCCAGGGCGTTCCAAGAATGCCAAGGGCAGACATGATGACCTACAATGATTTCCTCTTGTGTCAGTTTTGGTCAACTTTTGGAGCTAGGAAATGGTCCCCTTTACAGAAATGTTCAACTTTACTGGCATTTCATATATTCTCTGCTATAACATTGTCCTGATACTTTCTGTATATTCTTTACATATGTTTATGTTTTCCTTAATCAAAGTGTGTCTTTTAAATCTTTTCAAAGAATATTCTTTGGACTTACTAAATCACCTCAATTTTATACGTTTTCTGTTGTATTAAGTTCTGCTCATATCTTTATTTATATTTTTTCTATGTTCTCAGGGTTTGTTGTTTTGATCATCTGATGTCAATTAAAACACTTGGTTATTCATTTTAATAAATCTTTTTACTTATAAAGATTTGAGCTTTTGAAGATTCCAGCTTACTTGTAAGTTTCTAAGGGTCAGGTCCTCTCCATTGTTGCTGGCCTAAGGCTTAGTTCACCATATCGCAATGTATATATTGACATATTTTCCCCTCGACTTTCTGTGATTCCCTACATCTCACCTTTCTTTGCAGACAAGCCATTTGAAATACCCTTCACTTATTTCACAGCCAATAAGTCTTTGAAATAATGTGTATTTTTGAGAGAAATCTTCTTATATCATTAGGCAGAAAATCTGACCTGCCATAGTTTTCAAAACAGCATAATTTCACTCTTCTCAATGATTAATCTGTTGTATTACACAACCTTTGAGTATTTAGCTTTATCAATGACATGTACTTTACAAATGTTTTAGAGATCCTACCAGTCTTAGTAAACATCCTTGTTCCTTGTTTCAGTTCCAGTTTTATGTATATTTTCTGCCTTGCACCTGATTATTCCAACATCTGATGGGTGGCCTTGGGAAACTAATTCTCATATTGATTGTTTTTGCTGATTGTCTCCCCTTGTATCTGATTTCTTCATTATTGTGTAAATTTAGATCATGAGCTCATGTTTAGCTAAACAGCTGACATTGTAAAAGGCTTAAGTGTGAACGCTCGTAAGCTTCAGGAGAAAGTCGGCAAAGATTTTTTTGTGTCCCTCCGATGAGTTGCCCGCAAGGACCCCATTTTTTAGAAGTGTTGGTCCAATACTCCCTCTAGAGGCAGGGGATTCAGACAGGGCTGCTTTGCAACCCCCGATCTGGGGCAGCGGCTGTGGTCGACCTGTGGTCAGGGCAGGAGCCTCTCCGCGTTGGTCCCAGTGACCCATCTGCCTGCGAACTTCGGTCACCTGGCAGGAAGGTACGATGCCCAGTCCTATGGTTAGCTGTGCAGCGAGGTGTACTGCGAGGACACGTTCCACACACACTTCAACAAAGAGGGCGGCCTGAGTGGAAATGTGAGTGTTTGGGAAGCTGTGCGGACAAAGAAGGCGCCCTTTGGCCTGGGCCAAATGCTTGTGACACTCCCCTGGTCCTGCCGGGCTCTGAGGGCCCTGCCCTGGGCCCCCTGCTCCCCTGCCCTTTGTTCAGTCACAGCAGAGATGGCCACACCCACTCCCTCAGTGAGGGCAGTGTTCCAACCTCCTTCAGCCCCACCCCCTCTCCGCAGGTTACCATGGACTACCGATGCTGCATTCTGAGGCCAGGGCGTTCCAAGAATGCCAAGGGAAGACATGATGACCTTCAATGATTTCCTCTTGTGTCAGTTTTGGTCAACTTTAGGAGCTAGGAAATGGTCCCCTTTACAGAAATGTTCAAATTTACTGGCATTTCATATATTCTCTGCTATAACATTGTCCTGATTCTTTCTGTATATTCTTTACATATGTTTATGTTTTCCTTAATCAAAGTGTGTCTTTTAAATCTTTTCAAAGAATATTCTTTGGACTTACTAAATCACCTCAATTTTATACGTTTTCTGTTGTATTCAGTTCTGCTCATATCTTTATTTATATTTTTTCTATGTTCTCAGGGTTTGTTGTTTTGATCATCTGATGTCAATTAAAACACTTGGTTATTCATTTTAATAAATCTTTTTACTTAGAAAGATTTGAACTTTTGAAGATTCCAGCTTCCTTGTAAGTTTCTAAGGGTCAGGTCCTCTCCATTGTTGCTGGCCTAAGGCTTAGTTCACCATATAGCAATGTATATATTGACATATTTTCCCCTCGACTTTCTGTGATTCCCTACATCTCACCTTTCTTTGCAGACAAGCCATTTGAAATACCCTTCACTTATTTCACAGCCAATAAGTCTTTGAAATAATGTGTATTTATGAGAGAAATCTTCTTATATCATTAGGCAGAAAATCTGACCTGCCATAGTTTTCAAAACAGCATAATTTCACTCTTCTCAATGATTAATCTGTTGTATTACACAACCTTGGGTATTTAGCTTTATCAATGACATGTACTTTACAAATGTTTTAGAGATCCTACCAGTCTTTGAAAACATCCTTGTTGCTTGTTTCAGTTCCAGTTTTATGTATATTTTCTGCCTTGCACCTGATTATTCCAACATCTGATGGATGGCCTTGGGAAACTAATTCTCATATTGATTGTTTTTGCTGATTGTCTCCACTTGTAGCTGATTTCTTCATTATTGTGTAAATTTAGATCATGAGCTCATGTTTAGCTATACAGCTGACATTGTAACAGGCTTAAGTGTGAACGCTCGTAAGCTTCAGGAGAAAGTCGGCAAAGATTTATTTGTGTCCCTCCGATGAGATGCCCGCAAGGACCCCATTTTTTAGAAGTGTTGGTCCAATACTCCCTCTAGAGGCAGGGGATTCAGACAGGGCTGCTTTGCGGCCCCCGATCGGGGGCAGCGGCTGTGGTCGACCTGTGGTCAGGGCAGGAGCCTCTCCGCGTTGGTCCCAGTGACCCATCTGCCTGCGAACTTCGGTCACCTGGCAGGAAGGTACGATGCCCAGTCCTATGGTTAGCTGTGCAGCGAGGTGTACTGCGAGGACACGTTCCACACACACTTCAACAAAGAGGGCGGCCTGAGTGGAAATGTGAGTGTTTGGGAAGCTGTGCGGACAAAGAAGGCGCCCTTTGGCCTGGGCCAAATGCTTGTGACACACCCCTGGGCCTGCTGGCCTCTGAGGGCCCTGCCCTGGGCCCCCTGGTCCCCTGCCCTTTGTTCAGTCACAGCAGAGATGGCCACACCCACTCACTCAGTGAGGGCAGTGTTCCAACCTCCTTCAGCCCCGCCCCCTCTCCGCAGGTTACCATGGACTACCGATGCTGCATTCTGAGGCCAGGGCGTTCCGAGAATGCCAAGGGCAGACATGATGACCTTCAATGATTTCCTCTTGTGTCAGTTTTGGTCAACTTTAGGAGCTAGGAAATGGTCCCCTTTACAGAAATGTTCAAATTTACTGGCATTTCATATATTCTCTGCTATAACATTGTCCTGATTCTTTCTGTATATTCTTTACATATGTTTATGTTTTCCTTAATCAAAGTGTGTCTTTTAAATCTTTTCAAAGAATATTCTTTGGACTTACTAAATCACCTCAATTTTATACGTTTTCTGTTGTATTAAGTTCTGCTCATATCTTTATTTATATTTTTTCTATGTTCTCAGGGTTTGTTGTTTTGATCATCTGATGTCAATTAAAACACTTGGTTATTCATTTTAATAAATCTTTTTACTTAGAAAGATTTGAACTTTTGAAGATTCCAGCTTACTTGTAAGTTTCTAAGGGTCATGTCCTCTCCATTGTTGGTGGCCTAAGGCTTAGTTCACCATATAGCAATGTATATATTGACATATTTTCCCCTCGACTTTCTGTGATTCCCTACATCTCACCTTTGTTTGCAGACAAGCCATTTGAAATACCCTTCACTTATTTCACAGCCAATAAGTCTTTGAAATAATGTGTATTTTTGAGAGAAATCTTCTTATATCATTAGGCAGAAAATCTGACCTGCCATAGTTTTCAAAACAGCATAATTTCACTCTTCTCAATGATTAATCTGTTGTATTACACAACCTTGGGTATTTAGCTTTATCAATGACATGTACTTTACAAATGTTTTAGAGATCCTACCAGTCTTTGAAAACATCCTTGTTGCTTGTTTCAGTTCCAGTTTTATGTATATTTTCTGCCTTGCACCTGATTATTCCAACATCTGATGGATGGCCTTGGGAAACTAATTCTCATATTGATTGTTTTTGCTGATTGTCTCCACTTGTAGCTGATTTCTTCATTATTGTGTAAATTTAGATCATGAGCTCATGTTTAGCTATACAGCTGACATTGTAACAGGCTTAAGTGTGAACGCTCGTAAGCTTCAGGAGAAAGTCGGCAAAGATTTATTTGTGTCCCTCCGATGAGATGCCCGCAAGGACCCCATTTTTTAGAAGTGTTGGTCCAATACTCCCTCTAGAGGCAGGGGATTCAGACAGGGCTGCTTTGCGGCCCCCGATCGGGGGCAGCGGCTGTGGTCGACCTGTGGTCAGGGCAGGAGCCTCTCCGCGTTGGTCCCAGTGACCCATCTGCCTGCGAACTTCGGTCACCTGGCAGGAAGTTACGATGCCCAGTCCTATGGTTAGCTGTGCAGCGAGGTGTACTGCGAGGACACGTTCCACACACACTTCAACAAAGAGGGCGGCCTGAGTGGAAATGTGAGTGTTTGGGAAGCTGTGCGGACAAAGAAGGTGCCCTTTGGCCTGGGCCAAATGCTTGTGACACACCCCTGGGCCTGCTGGCCTCTGAGGGCCCTGCCCTGGGCCCCCTGCTCCCCTGCCCTTTGTTCAGTCACAGCAGAGATGGCCACACCCACTCCCTCAGTGAGGGCAGTGTTCCAACCTCCTTCAGCCCCGCCCCCTCTCCGCAGGTTACCATGGACTACCGATGCTGCATTCTGAGGCCAGGGCGTTCCGAGAATGCCAAGGGCAGACATGATGACCTTCAATGATTTCCTCTTGTGTCAGTTTTGGTCAACTTTAGGAGCTAGGAAATGGTCCCCTTTACAGAAATGTTCAAATTTACTGGCATTTCATATATTCTCTGCTATAACATTGTCCTGATTCTTTCTGTATATTCTTTACTTATGTTTTTGTTTTCCTTAATCAAAGTGTGTCTTTTAAATCTTTTCAAAGAATATTCTTTGGACTTACTAAATCACCTCAATTTTATACGTTTTCTGTTGTATTAAGTTCTGCTCATATCTTTATTTATATTTTTTCTATGTTCTCAGGGTTTGTTGTTTTGATCATCTGATGTCAATTAAAACACTTGGTTATTCATTTTAATAAATCTTTTTACTTATAAAGATTTGAACTTTTGAAGATTCCAGCTTACTTGTAAGTTTCTAAGGGTCAGGTCCTCTCCATTGTTGCTGGCCTAAGGCTTAGTTCACCATATAGCAATGTATATATTGACATATTTTCCCCTCGACTTTCTGTGATTCCCTACATCTCACCTTTCTTTGCAGACAAGCCATTTGAAATACCCTTCACTTATTTCACAGCCAATAAGTCTTTGAAATAATGTGTATTTTTGAGAGAAATCTTCTTATATCATTAGCCAGAAAATCTGACCTGCCATAGTTTTCAAAACAGCATAATTTCACTCTTCTCAATGATTAATCTGTTGTATTACACAACCTTTGAGTATTTAGCTTTATCAATGACATGTACTTTACAAATGTTTTAGAGATCCTACCAGTCTTTGAAAACATCCTTGTTCCTTGTTCCAGTTCCAGTTTTATGTATATATTCTGCCTTGCACCTGATTATTCCAACATCTGATGGGTGGCCTTGGGAAACTAATTCTCATATTGATTGTTTTTGCTGATTGTCTCCCCTTGTAGCTGATTTCTTCATTATTGTGTAAATTTAGATCATGAGCTCATGTTTAGCTAAACAGCTGACATTGTAAAAGGCTTAAGTGTGAACGCTCGTAAGCTTCAGGAGAAAGTCGGCAAAGATTTTTTTGTGTCCCTCCGATGAGTTGCCCGCAAGGACCCCATTTTTTAGAAGTGTTGGTCCAATATTCCCTCTAGAGGCAGGGGATTCAGACAGGGCTGCTTTGCAACCCCCGATCTGGGGAAGCGGCTGTGGTCGACCTGTGGTCAGGGCAGGAACCTCTCCGCGTTGGTCCCAGTGACCCATCTGCCTGCGAACTTCGGTCACCTGGCAGGAAGGTACGATGCCCAGTCCTATGGTTAGCTGTGCAGCGAGGTGTACTGCGAGGACACGTTCCACACACACTTCAACAAAGAGGGCGGCCTGAGTGGAAATGTGAGTGTTTGGGAAGCTGTGCAGACAAAGAAGGCGCCCTTTGGCCTGGGCCAAATGCTTGTGACACTCCCCTGGTCCTGCCGGGCTCTGAGGGCCCTGCCCTGGGCCCCCTGCTCCCCTGCCCTTTGTTCAGTCACAGCAGAGATGGCCACACCCACTCCCTCAGTGAGGGCAGTGTTCCAACCTCCTTCAGCCCCACCCCCTCTCCGCAGGTTACCATGGACTACCGATGCTGCATTCTGAGGCCAGGGCGTTTCAAGAATGCCAAGGGCAGACATGATGACCTTCAATGATTTCCTCTTGTGTCAGTTTTGGTCAACTTTAGGAGCTAGGAAATGGTCCCCTTTACAGAAATGTTCAAATTTACTGGCATTTCATATATTCTCTGCTATAACATTGTCCTGATTCTTTCTGTATATTCTTTACATATGTTTATGTTTTCCTTAATCAAAGTGTGTCTTTTAAATCTTTTCAAAGAATATTCTTTGGACTTACTAAATCACCTCAATTTTATACGTTTTCTGTTGTATTCAGTTCTGCTCATATCTTTATTTATATTTTTTCTATGTTCTCAGGGTTTGTTGTTTTGATCATCTGATGTCAATTAAAACACTTGGTTATTCATTTTAATAAATCTTTTTACTTAGAAAGATTTGAACTTTTGAAGATTCCAGCTTCCTTGTAAGTTTCTAAGGGTCAGGTCCTCTCCATTGTTGCTGGCCTAAGGCTTAGTTCACCATATCGCAATGTATATATTGACATATTTTCCCCTCGACTTTCTGTGATTCCCTACATCTCACCTTTCTTTGCAGACAAGCCATTTGAAATACCCTTCACTTATTTCACAGCCAATAAGTCTTTGAAATAATGTGTATTTTTGAGAGAAATCTTCTTATATCATTAGGCAGAAAATCTGACCTGCCATAGTTTTCAAAACAGCATAATTTCACTCTTCTCAATGATTAATCTGTTGTATTACACAACCTTTGAGTATTTAGCTTTATCAATGACATGTACTTTACAAATGTTTTAGAGATCCTACCAGTCTTAGTAAACATCCTTGTTCCTTGTTTCAGTTCCAGTTTTATGTATATTTTCTGCCTTGCACCTGATTATTCCAACATCTGATGGATGGCCTTGGGAAACTAATTCTCATATTGATTGTTTTTGCTGATTGTCTCCACTTGTAGCTGATTTCTTCATTATTGTGTAAATTTAGATCATGAGCTCATGTTTAGCTAAACAGCTGACATTGTATCAGGCTTAAGTGTGAACGCTCGTAAGCTCCAGGAGAAAGTCGGCAAAGATTTTTTTGTGTCCCTCCGATGAGTTGCCCGCAAGGACCCCATTTTTTAGAAGTGTTGGTCCAATACTCCCTCTACAGGCAGGGGATTCAGACAGGGCTGCTTTGCAACCCCCGATCTGGGGCAGCGGCTGTGGTCGACCTGTGGTCAGGGCAGGAGCCTCTCCGCGTTGGTCCCAGTGACCCATCTGCCTGCGAACTTCGGTCACCTGGCAGGAAGGTACGATGCCCAGTCCTATGGTTAGCTGTGCAGCGAGGTGTACTGCGAGGACACGTTCCACACACACTTCAACAAAGAGGGCGGCCTGAGTGGAAATGTGAGTGTTTGGGAAGCTGTGCAGACAAAGAAGGCGCCCTTTGGCCTGGGCCAAATGCTTGTGACACTCCCCTGGTCCTGCCGGGCTCTGAGGGCCCTGCCCTGGGCTCCCTGCTCCCCTGCCCTTTGTTCAGTCACAGCAGAGATGGCCACACCCACTCCCTCAGTGAGGGCAGTGTTCCAACCTCCTTCAGCCCCACCCCCTCTCCGCAGGTTACCATGGACTACCGATGCTGCATTCTGAGGCCAGGGCGTTCCAAGAATGCCAAGGGCAGACATGATGACCTTCAATGATTTCCTCTTGTGTCAGTTTTGGTCAACTTTAGGAGCTAGGAAATGGTCCCCTTTACAGAAATGTTCAAATTTACTGGCATTTCATATATTCTCTGCTATAACATTGTCCTGATTCTTTCTGTATATTCTTTACATATGTTTATGTTTTCCTTAATCAAAGTGTGTCTTTTAAATCTTTTCAAAGAATATTCTTTGGACTTACTAAATCACCTCAATTTTATACGTTTTCTGTTGTATTAAGTTCTGCTCATATCTTTATTTATATTTTTTCTATGTTCTCAGGGTTTGTTGTTTTGATCATCTGATGTCAATTAAAACACTTGGTTATTCATTTTAATAAATCTTTTTACTTAGAAAGATTTGAACTTTTGAAGATTCCAGCTTACTTGTAAGTTTCTAAGGGTCAGATCCTCTCCATTGTTGCTGGCCTAAGGCTTAGTTCACCATATAGCAATGTATATATTGACATATTTTCCCCTCGACTTTCTGTGATTCCCTACATCTCACCTTTCTTTGTAGACAAGCCATTTGAAATACCCTTAACTTATTTCACAGCCAATAAGTCTTTGAAATAATGTGTATTTTTGAGAGAAATCTTCTTATATCATTAGGCAGAAAATCTGACCTGCCATAGTTTTCAAAACAGCATAATTTCACTCTTCTCAATGATTAATCTGTTGTATTACACAACCTTTGAGTATTTAGCTTTATCAATGACATGTACTTTACAAATGTTTTAGAGATCCTACCAGTCTTTGAAAACATCCTTGTTCCTTGTTCCAGTTCCAGTTTTATGTATATATTCTGCCTTGCACCTGATTATTCCAACATCTGATGGGTGGCCTTGGGAAACTAATTCTCATATTGATTGTTTTTGCTGATTGTCTCCCCTTGTAGCTGATTTCTTCATTATTGTGTAAATTTAGATCATGAGCTCATGTTTAGCTAAACAGCTGACATTGTAAAAGGCTTAAGTGTGAACGCTCGTAAGCTTCAGGAGAAAGTCGGCAAAGATTTTTTTGTGTCCCTCCGATGAGTTGCCCGCAAGGACCCCATTTTTTAGAAGTGTTGGTCCAATACTCCCTCTAGAGGCAGGGGATTCAGACAGGGCTGCTTTGCAACCCCCGATCTGGGGCAGCGGCCGTGGTTGACCTGTGGTCAGGGCAGGAGCCTCTCCGCGTTGGTCCCAGTGACCCATCTGCCTGCGAACTTCGGTCACCTGGCAGGAAGGTACGATGCCCAGTCCTATGGTTAGCTGTGCAGCGAGGTGTACTGCGAGGACACGTTCCACACACACTTCAACAAAGAGGGCGGCCTGAGTGGAAATGTGAGTGTTTGGGAAGCTGTGCGGACAAAGAAGGCGCCCTTTGGCCTGGGCCAAATGCTTGTGACACTCCCCTGGTCCTGCCGGGCTCTGAGGGCCCTGCCCTGGGCCCCCTGCTCCCCTGCCCTTTGTTCAGTCACAGCAGAGATGGCCACACCCACTCCCTCAGTGAGGGCAGTGTTCCAACCTCCTTCAGCCCCAACCCCTCTCCGCAGGTTACCATGGACTACCGATGCTGCATTCTGAGGCCAGGGCGTTCCAAGAATGCCAAGGGCAGACATGATGACCTTCAATGATTTCCTCTTGTGTCAGTTTTGGTCAACTTTAGGAGCTAGGAAATGGTCCCATTTACAGAAATGTTCAAATTTACCTGCATTTCATATATTCTCTGCTATAACATTGTCCTGATTCTTTCTGTATATTCTTTACATATGTTTATGTTTTCCTTAATCAAAGTGTGTCTTTTAAATCTTTTCAAAGAATATTCTTTGGACTTACTAAATCACCTCAATTTTATACGTTTTCTGTTGTATTAAGTTCTGCTCATATCTTTATTTATATTTTTTCTATGTTCTCAGGGTTTGTTGTTTTGATCATCTGATGTCAATTAAAACACTTGGTTATTCATTTTAATAAATCTTTTTACTTAGAAAGATTTGAACTTTTGAAGATTCCAGCTTCCTTGTAAGTTTCTAAGGGTCAGGTCCTCTCCATTGTTGCTGGCCTAAGGCTTAGTTCACCATATAGCAATGTATATACTGACATATTTTCCCCTCGACTTTCTGTGATTCCCTACATCTCACCTTTCTTTGCAGACAAGCCATTTGAAATACCCTTCACTTATTTCACAGCCAATAAGTCTTTGAAATAATGTGTATTTTTTAGAGAAATCTTCTTATATCATTAGGCAGAAAATCTGACCTGCCATAGTTTTCAAAACAGCATAATTTCACTCTTCTCAATGATTAATCTGTTGTGTTACACAACCTTTGAGTATTTAGCTTTATCAATGACATGTACTTTACAAATGTTTTAGAGATCCTACCAGTCTTAGTAAACATCCTTGTTTCTTGTTTCAGTTCCAGTTTTATGTATATTTTCTGCCTTGCACCTGATTATTCCAACATCTGATGGATGGCCTTGGGAAACTAATTCTCATATTGATTGTTTTTGCTGATTGTCTCCACTTGTAGCTGATTTCTTCATTATTGTGTAAATTTAGATCATGAACTCATGTTTAGCTAAACAGCTGACATTGTATCAGGCTTAAGTGTGAACGCTCGTAAGCTCCAGGAGAAAGTCGGCAACGATTTATTTGTGTCCCTCCGATTAGTTGCCCGCAAAGACCCCATTTTTTAGAAGTGTTGGTCCAATACTCCCTCTAGAGGCAGGGGATTCAGACAGGGCTGCTTTGCGGCCCCCGATCGGGGGCAGCGGCTGTGGTCGACCTGTGGTCAGGGCAGGAGCCTCTCCGCATCGGTCCCAGGGACCCATCTGCCTGCGAACTTCAGTCACCTGGCAGGAAGGTACGATGCCCAGTCCTATGGTTAGCTGTGCAGCGAGGTGTACTGCGAGGACACGTTCCACACACACTTCAACAAAGAGGGCGGCCTGAGTGGAAATGTGAGTGTTTGGGAAGCTGTGCGGACAAAGAAGGCGCCCTTTGGCCTGGGCCAAATGCTTGTGACACTCCCCTGGTCCTGCCGGGCTCTGAGGGCCCTGCCCTGGGCCCCCTGGTCCCCTGCCCTTTGTTCAGTCACAGCAGAGATGGCCACACCCACTCCCTCAGTGAGGGCAGTGTTCCAACCTCCTTCAGCCCCGCCCACTCTCCGCAGGTTACCATGGACTACCGATGCTGCATTCTGAGGCCAGGGCGTTCCGAGAATGCCAAGGGCAGACATGATGACCTTCAATGATTTCCTCTTGTGTCAGTTTTGGTCAACTTTAGGAGCTAGGAAATGGTCCCCTTTACAGAAATGTTCAAATTTACTGGCATTTCATATATTCTCTGCTATAACATTGTCCTGATTCTTTCTGTATATTCTTTACATATGTTTATGTTTTCCTTAATCAAAGTGTGTCTTTTAAATCTTTTCAAAGAATATTCTTTGGACTTACTAAATCACCTCAATTTTATACGTTTTCTGTTGTATTAAGTTCTGCTCATATCTTTATTTATATTTTTTCTATGTTCTCAGGGTTTGTTGTTTTGATCATCTTATGTCAATTAAAACACTTGGTTATTCATTTTAATAAACCTTTTTACTTAGAAAGATTTGAACTTTTGAAGATTCCAGCTTACTTGTAAGTTTCTAAGGGTCAGGTCCTCTCCATTGTTGCTGGCTTAAGGCTTAGTTCACCATATAGCAATGTATATATTGACATATTTTCCCCTCGACTTTCTGTGATTCCCTACATCTCACCTTTCTTTGCAGACAAGCCATTTGAAATACCCTTAACTTATTTCACAGCCAATAAGTCTTTGAAATAATGTGTATTTTTGAGAGAAATCTTCTTATATCATTAGGCAGAAAATCTGACCTGCCATAGTTTTCAAAACAGCATAATTTCACTCTTCTCAATGATTAATCTGTTGTATTACACAACCTTTGAGTATTTAGCATTATCAATGACATGTACTTTACAAATGTTTTAGAGATCCTACCAGTCTTTGAAAACATCCTTGTTCCTTGTTCCAGTTCCAGTTTTATGTATATATTCTGCCTTGCACCTGATTATTCCAACATCTGATGGGTGGCCTTGGGAAACTAATTCTCATATTGATTGTTTTTGCTGATTGTCTCCCCTTGTATCTGATTTCTTCATTATTGTGTAAATTTAGATCATGAGCTCATGTTTAGCTAAACAGCTGACATTGTAAAAGGCTTAAGTGTGAACGCTCGTAAGCTTCAGGAGAAAGTCGGCAAAGATTTTTTTGTGTCCCTCCGATGAGTTGCCCGCAAGGACCCCATTTTTTAGAAGTGTTGGTCCAATACTCCCTCTAGAGGCAGGGGATTCAGACAGGGCTGCTTTGCAACCCCCGATCTGGGGCAGCGGCTGTGGTCGACCTGTGGTCAGGGCAGGAGCCTCTCCGCGTTGGTCCCAGTGACCCATCTGCCTGGGAACTTCGGTCACCTGGCAGGAAGGTACGATGCCCAGTCCTATGGTTAGCTGTGCAGCGAGGTGTACTGCGAGGACACGTTCCACACACACTTCAACAAAGAGGGCGGCCTGAGTGGAAATGTGAGTGTTTGGGAAGCTGTGCGGACAAAGAAGGCGCCCTTTGGCCTGGGCCAAATGCTTGTGACACTCCCCTGGTCCTGCCGGGCTCTGAGGGCCCTGCCCTGGGCCCCCTGCTCCCCTGCCCTTTGTTCAGTCACAGCAGAGATGGCCACACCCACTCCCTCAGTGAGGGCAGTGTTCCAACCTCCTTCAGCCCCAACCCCTCTCCGCAGGTTACCATGGACTACCGATGCTGCATTCTGAGGCCAGGGCGTTCCAAGAATGCCAAGGGCAGACATGATGACCTTCAATGATTTCCTCTTGTGTCAGTTTTGGTCAACTTTAGGAGCTAGGAAATGGTCCCATTTACAGAAATGTTCAAATTTACTGGCATTTCATATATTATCTGCTATAACATTGTCCTGATTCTTTCTGTATATTCTTTACTTATGTTTTTGTTTTCCTTAATCAAAGTGTGTCTTTTAAACCTTTTCAAAGAATATTCTTTGGACTTACTAAATCACCTCAATTTTATACGTTTTCTGTTGTATTAAGTTCTGCTCATATCTTTATTTATATTTTTTCTATGTTCTCAGGGTTTGTTGTTTTGATCATCTGATGTCAATTAAAACACTTGGTTATTCATTTTAATAAATCTTTTTACTTAGAAAGATTTGAACTTTTGAAGATTCCAGCTTACTTGTAAGTTTCTAAGGGTCATGTCCTCTCCATTGTTGGTGGCCTAAGGCTTAGTTCACCATATAGCAATGTATATATTGACATATTTTCCCCTCGACTTTCTGTGATTCCCTACATCTCACCTTTCTTTGCAGACAAGCCATTTGAAATACCCTTCACTTATTTCACAGCCAATAAGTCTTTGAAATAATGTGTATTTTTTAGAGAAATCTTCTTATATCATTAGGCAGAAAATCTGACCTGCCATAGTTTTCAAAACAGCATAATTTCACTCTTCTCAATGATTAATCTGTTGTATTACACAACCTTGGGTATTTAGCTTTATCAATGACATGTACTTTACAAATGTTTTAGAGATCCTACCAGTCTTTGAAAACATCCTTGTTGCTTGTTTCAGTTACAGTTTTATGTATATTTTCTGCCTTGCACCTGATTATTCCAACATCTGATGGATGGCCTTGGGAAACTAATTCTCATATTGATTGTTTTTGCTGATTGTCTCCACTTGTAGCTGATTTCTTCATTATTGTGTAAATTTAGATCATGAGCTCATGTTTAGCTATACAGCTGACATTGTAACAGGCTTAAGTGTGAACGCTCGTAAGCTTCAAGAGAAAGTCGGCAAAGATTTATTTGTGTCCCTCCGATGAGATGCCCGCAAGGACCCCATTTTTTAGAAGTGTTGGTCCAATACTCCCTCTAGAGGCAGGGGATTCAGACAGGGCTGCTTTGCGGCCCCCGATCGGGGGCAGCGGCTGTGGTCGACCTGTGGTCAGGGCAGGAGCCTCTCCGCATTGGTCCCAGTGACCCATCTGCCTGCGAACTTCGGTCACCTGGCAGGAAGGTACGATGCCCAGTCCTATGGTTAGCTATGCAGCGAGGTGTACTGCGAGGACACGTTCCACACACACTTCAACAAAGAGGGCGGCCTGAGTGGAAATGTGAGTGTTTGGGAAGCTGTGCGGACAAAGAAGGTGCCCTTTGGCCTGGGCCAAATGCTTGTGACACACCCCTGGGCCTGCTGGCCTCTGAGGGCCCTGCCCTGGGCCCCCTGCTCCCCTGCCCTTTGTTCAGTCACAGCAGAGATGGCCACACCCACTCCCTCAGTGAGGGCAGTGTTCCAACCTCCTTCAGCCCCGCCCCCTCTCCGCAGGTTACCATGGACTACCGATGCTGCATTCTGAGGCCAGGGCGTTCCGAGAATGCCAAGGGCAGACATGATGACCTTCAATGATTTCCTCTTGTGTCAGTTTTGGTCAACTTTAGGAGCTAGGAAATGGTCCCCTTTACAGAAATGTTCAAATTTACTGGCATTTCATATATTCTCTGCTATAACATTGTCCTGATTCTTTCTGTATATTCTTTACATATGTTTATGTTTTCCTTAATCAAAGTGTGTCTTTTAAATCTTTTCAAAGAATATTCTTTGGACTTACTAAATCACCTCAATTTTATACGTTTTCTGTTGTATTAAGTTCTGCTCATATCTTTATTTATATTTTTTCTATGTTCTCAGGGTTTGTTGTTTTGATCATCTGATGTCAATTAAAACACTTGGTTATTCATTTTAATAAATCTTTTTACTTAGAAAGATTTGAACTTTTGAAGATTCCAGCTTACTTGAAAGTTTCTAAGGGTCAGGTCCTCTCCATTGTTGCTGGCCTAAGGCTTAGTTCACCATATAGCAATGTATATATTGACATATTTTCCCCTCGACTTTCTGTGATTCCCTACATCTCACCTTTCTTTGCAGACAAGCCATTTGAAATACCCTTCACTTATTTCACAGCCAATAAGTCTTTGAAATAATGTGTATTTTTGAGAGAAATCTTCTTATATCATTAGGCAGAAAATCTGACCTGCCATAGTTTTCAAAACAGCATAATTTCACTCTTCTCAATGATTAATCTGTTGTATTACACAACCTTTGAGTATTTAGCTTTATCAATGACATGTACTTTACAAATGTTTTAGAGATCCTACCAGTCTTTGAAAACATCCTTGTTCCTTGTTCCAGTTCCAGTTTTATGTATATATTCTGCCTTGCACCTGATTATTCCAACATCTGATGGGTGGCCTTGGGAAACTAATTCTCATATTGATTGTTTTTGCTGATTGTCTCCCCTTGTATCTGATTTCTTCATTATTGTGTAAATTTAGATCATGAGCTCATGTTTAGCTAAACAGCTGACATTGTAAAAGGCTTAAGTGTGAACGCTCGTAAGCTTCAGGAGAAAGTCGGCAAAGATTTTTTTGTGTCCCTCCGATGAGTTGCCCGCAAGGACCCCATTTTTTAGAAGTGTTGGTCCAATACTCCCTCTAGAGGCAGGGGATTCAGACAGGGCTGCTTTGCAACCCCCGATCTGGGGCAGCGGCTGTGGTCGACCTGTGGTCAGGGCAGGAGCCTCTCCGCGTTGGTCCCAGTGACCCATCTGCCTGCGAACTTCGGTCACCTGGCAGGAAGGTACGATGCCCAGTCCTATGGTTAGCTGTGCAGCGAGGTGTACTGCGAGGACACGTTCCACACACACTTCAACAAAGAGGGCGGCCTGAGTGGAAATGTGAGTGTTTGGGAAGCTGTGCAGACAAAGAAGGCGCCCTTTGGCCTGGGCCAAATGCTTGTGACACTCCCCTGGTCCTGCCGGGCTCTGAGGGCCCTGCCCTGGGCCCCCTGCTCCCCTGCCCTTTGTTCAGTCACAGCAGAGATGGCCACACCCACTCCCTCAGTGAGGGCAGTGTTCCAACCTCCTTCAGCCCCACCCCCTCTCCGCAGGTTACCATGGACTACGGATGCTGCATTCTGAGGCCAGGGCGTTCCAAGAATGCCAAGGGCAGACATGATGACCTTCAATGATTTCCTCTTGTGTCAGTTTTGGTCAACTTTAGGAGCTAGGAAATGGTCCCCTTTACAGAAATGTTCAAATTTACTGGCATTTCATATATTCTCTGCTATAACATTGTCCTGATTCTTTCTGTATATTCTTTACATATGTTTATGTTTTCCTTAATCAAAGTGTGTCTTTTAAATCTTTTCAAAGAATATTCTTTGGACTTACTAAATCACCTCAATTTTATACGTTTTCTGTTGTATTAAGTTCTGCTCATATCTTTATTTATATTTTTTCTATGTTCTCAGGGTTTGTTGTTTTGATCATCTGATGTCAATTAAAACACTTGGTTATTCATTTTAATAAATCTTTTTACTTAGAAAGATTTGAACTTTTGAAGATTCCAGCTTACTTGTAAGTTTCTAAGGGTCAGGTCCTCTCCATTGTTGCTGGCCTAAGGCTTAGTTCACCATATCGCAATGTATATATTGACATATTTTCCCCTCGACTTTCTGTGATTCCCTACATCTCACCTTTCTTTGCAGACAAGCCATTTGAAATACCCTTCACTTTTTTCACAGCCAATAAGTCTTTGAAATAATGTGTATTTTTGAGAGAAATCTTCTTATATCATTAGGCAGAAAATCTGACCTGCCATAGTTTTCAAAACAGCATAATTTCACTCTTCTCAATGATTAATCTGTTGTATTACACAACCTTTGAGTATTTAGCTTTATCAATGACATGTACTTTACAAATGTTTTAGAGATCCTACCAGTCTTAGTAAACATCCTTGTTCCTTGTTTCAGTTCCAGTTTTATGTATATTTTCTGCCTTGCACCTGATTATTCCAACATCTGATGGATGGCCTTGGGAAACTAATTCTCATATTGATTGTTTTTGCTGATTGTCTCCACTTGTAGCTGATTTCTTCATTATTGTGTAAATTTAGATCATGAGCTCATGTTTAGCTAAACAGCTGACAATGTATCAGGCTTAAGTGTGAACGCTCGTAATCTCCAGGAGAAAGTCGGCAAAGATTTTTTTGTGTCCCTCCGATGAGTTGCCCGCAAGGACCCCATTTTTTAGAAGTGTTGGTCCAATACTCCCTCTAGAGGCAGGGGATTCAGACAGGGCTGCTTTGCAACCCCCGATCTGGGGCAGCGGCTGTGGTCGACCTGTGGTCAGGGCAGGAGCCTCTCCGCGTTGGTCCCAGTGACCCATCTGCCTGCGAACTTCGGTCACCTGGCAGGAAGGTACGATGCCCAGTCCTATGGTTAGCTGTGCAGCGAGGTGTACTGCGAGGACACGTTCCACACACACTTCAACAAAGAGGGCGGCCTGAGTGGAAATGTGAGTGTTTGGGAAGCTGTGCAGACAAAGAAGGCGCCCTTTGGCCTGGGCCAAATGCTTGTGACACTCCCCTGGTCCTGCCGGGCTCTGAGGGCCCTGCCCTGGGCTCCCTGCTCCCCTGCCCTTTGTTCAGTCACAGCAGAGATGGCCACACCCACTCCCTCAGTGAGGGCAGTGTTCCAACCTCCTTCAGCCCCACCCCCTCTCCGCAGGTTACCATGGACTACCGATGCTGCATTCTGAGGCCAGGGCGTTCCAAGAATGCCAAGGGCAGAC
Organism: Hyperoodon ampullatus; assembly: GCF_949752795.1. NCBI lineage: Eukaryota > Metazoa > Chordata > Mammalia > Artiodactyla > Ziphiidae > Hyperoodon > Hyperoodon ampullatus. The sequence goes on from NW_027640881.1 coordinate 167,823, forward strand.
ATGATGACCTTCAATGATTTCCTCTTGTGTCAGTTTTGGTCAACTTTAGGAGCTAGGAAATGGTCCCCTTTACAGAAATGTTCAAATTTACTGGCATTTCATATATTCTCTGCTATAACATTGTCCTGATTCTTTCTGTATATTCTTTACATATGTTTATGTTTTCCTTAATCAAAGTGTGTCTTTTAAATCTTTTCAAAGAATATTCTTTGGACTTACTAAATCACCTCAATTTTATACGTTTTCTGTTGTATTAAGTTCTGCTCATATCTTTATTTATATTTTTTCTATGTTCTCAGGGTTTGTTGTTTTGATCATCTGATGTCAATTAAAACACTTGGTTATTCATTTTAATAAATCTTTTTACTTAGAAAGATTTGAACTTTTGAAGATTCCAGCTTACTTGTAAGTTTCTAAGGGTCAGGTCCTCTCCATTGTTGGTGGCCTAAGGCTTAGTTCACCATATAGCAATGTATATATTGACATATTTTCCCCTCGACTTTCTGTGATTCCCTACATCTCACCTTTCTTTGCAGACAAGCCATTTGAAATACCCTTCACTTATTTCACAGCCAATAAGTCTTTGAAATAATGTGTATTTTTTAGAGAAATCTTCTTATATCATTAGGCAGAAAATCTGACCTGCCATAGTTTTCAAAACAGCATAATTTCACTCTTCTCAATGATTAATCTGTTGTATTACACAACCTTGGGTATTTAGCTTTATCAATGACATGTACTTTACAAATGTTTTAGAGATCCTACCAGTCTTTGAAAACATCCTTGTTGCTTGTTTCAGTTCCAGTTTTATGTATATTTTCTGCCTTGCACCTGATTATTCCAACATCTGATGGATGGCCTTGGGAAACTAATTCTCATATTGATTGTTTTTGCTGATTGTCTCCCCTTGTAGCTGATTTCTTCATTATTGTGTAAATTTAGATCATGAGCTCATGTTTAGCTATACAGCTGACATTGTAACAGGCTTAAGTTTTAACGCTCGTAAGCTTCAGGAGAAAGTCGGCAAAGATTTATTTGTGTCCCCCCGATGAGATGCCCGCAAGGACCCCATTTTTTAGAAGTGTTGGTCCAATACTCCCTCTAGAGGCAGGGGATTCAGACAGGGCTGCTTTGCGGCCCCCGATCTGGGGCAGCGGCTGTGGTCGACCTGTGGTCAGGGCAGGAGCCTCTCCGCGTTGGTCCCAGTGACCCATCTGCCTGCGAACTTCGGTCACCTGGCAGGAAGTTACGATGCCCAGTCCTATGGTTAGCTGTGCAGCGAGGTGTACTGCGAGGACACGTTCAACACACACTTCAACAAAGAGGGCGGCCTGAGTGGAAATGTGAGTGTTTGGGAAGCTGTGCGGACAAAGAAGGTGCCCTTTGGCCTGGGCCAAATGCTTGTGACACACCCCTGGGCCTGCTGGCCTCTGAGGGCCCTGCCCTGGGCCCCCTGCTCCCCTGCCCTTTGTTCAGTCACAGCAGAGATGGCCACACCCACTCCCTCAGTGAGGGCAGTGTTCCAACCTCCTTCAGCCCCGCCCCCTCTCCGCAGGTTACCATGGACTACCGATGCTGCATTCTGAGGCCAGGGCGTTCCGAGAATGCCAAGGGCAGACATGATGACCTTCAATGATTTCCTCTTGTGTCAGTTTTGGTCAACTTTAGGAGCTAGGAAATGGTCCCCTTTACAGAAATGTTCAAATTTACTGGCATTTCATATATTCTCTGCTATAACATTGTCCTGATTCTTTCTGTATATTCTTTACTTATGTTTTTGTTTTCCTTAATCAAAGTGTGTCTTTTAAATCTTTTCAAAGAATATTCTTTGGACTTACTAAATCACCTCAATTTTATACGTTTTCTGTTGTATTAAGTTCTGCTCATATCTTTATTTATATTTTTTCTATGTTCTCAGGGTTTGTTGTTTTGATCATCTGATGTCAATTAAAACACTTGGTTATTCATTTTAATAAATCTTTTTACTTATAAAGATTTGAACTTTTGAAGATTCCAGCTTACTTGTAAGTTTCTAAGGGTCAGGTCCTCTCCATTGTTGCTGGCCTAAGGCTTAGTTCACCATATAGCAATGTATATATTGACATATTTTCCCCTCGACTTTCTGTGATTCCCTACATCTCACCTTTCTTTGCAGACAAGCCATTTGAAATACCCTTCACTTATTTCACAGCCAATAAGTCTTTGAAATAATGTGTATTTTTTAGAGAAATCTTCTTATATCATTAGGCAGAAAATCTGACCTGCCATAGTTTTCAAAACAGCATAATTTCACTCTTCTCAATGATTAATCTGTTGTATTCCACAACCTTTGAGTATTTAGCTTTATCAATGACATGTACTTTACAAATGTTTTAGAGATCCTACCAGTCTTTGAAAACATCCTTGTTCCTTGTTCCAGTTCCAGTTTTATGTATATATTCTGCCTTGCACCTGATTATTCCAACATCTGATGGGTGGCCTTGGGAAACTAATTCTCATATTGATTGTTTTTGCTGATTGTCTCCCCTTGTATCTGATTTCTTCATTATTGTGTAAATTTAGATCATGAGCTCATGTTTAGCTAAACAGCTGCCATTGTAAAAGGCTTAAGTGTGAACGCTCGTAAGCTTCAGGAGAAAGTCGGCAAAGATTTTTTTGTGTCCCTCCGATGAGTTGCCCGCAAGGACCCCATTTTTTAGAAGTGTTGGTCCAATACTCCCTCTAGAGGCAGGGGATTCAGACAGGGCTGCTTTGCAACCCCCGATCTGGGGCAGCGGCTGTGGTCGACCTGTGGTCAGGGCAGGAGCCTCTCCGCGTTGGTCCCAGTGACCCATCTGCCTGCGAACTTCGGTCACCTGGCAGGAAGGTACGATGCCCAGTCCTATGGTTAGCTGTGCAGCGAGGTGTACTGCGAGGACACGTTCCACACACACTTCAACAAAGAGGGCGGCCTGAGTGGAAATGTGAGTGTTTGGGAAGCTGTGCAGACAAAGAAGGCGCCCTTTGGCCTGGGCCAAATGCTTGTGACACTCCCCTGGTCCTGCCGGGCTCTGAGGGCCCTGCCCTGGGCCCCCTGCTCCCCTGCCCTTTGTTCAGTCACAGCAGAGATGGCCACACCCACTCCCTCAGTGAGGGCAGTGTTCCAACCTCCTTCAGCCCCACCCCCTCTCCGCAGGTTACCATGGACTACCGATGCTGCATTCTGAGGCCAGGGCGTTCCAAGAATGCCAAGGGCAGACATGATGACCTTCAATGATTTCCTCTTGTGTCAGTTTTGGTCAACTTTAGGAGCTAGGAAATGGTCCCCTTTACAGAAATGTTCAAATTTACTGGCATTTCATATATTCTCTGCTATAACATTGTCCTGATTCTTTCTGTATATTCTTTACATATGTTTATGTTTTCCTTAATCAAAGTGTGTCTTTTAAATCTTTTCAAAGAATATTCTTTGGACTTACTAAATCACCTCAATTTTATACGTTTTCTGTTGTATTAAGTTCTGCTCATATCTTTATTTATATTTTTTCTATGTTCTCAGGTTTTGTTGTTTTGATCATCTGATGTCAATTAAAACACTTGGTTATTCATTTTAATAAATCTTTTTACTTATAAAGATTTGAACTTTTGAAGATTCCAGCTTACTTGTAAGTTTCTAAGGGTCAGGTCCTCTCCATTGTTGCTGGCCTAAGGCTTAGTTCACCATATCGCAATGTATATATTGACATATTTTCCCCTCGACTTTCTGTGATTCCCTACATCTCACCTTTCTTTGCAGACAAGCCATTTGAAATACCCTTCACTTATTTCACAGCCAATAAGTCTTTGAAATAATGTGTATTTTTGAGAGAAATCTTCTTATATCATTAGGCAGAAAATCTGACCTGCCATAGTTTTCAAAACAGCATAATTTCACTCTTCTCAATGATTAATCTGTTGTATTACACAACCTTTGAGTATTTAGCTTTATCAATGACATGTACTTTACAAATGTTTTAGAGATCCTACCAGTCTTAGTAAACATCCTTGTTCCTTGTTTCAGTTCCAGTTTTATGTATATTTTCTGCCTTGCACCTGATTATTCCAACATCTGATGGATGGCCTTGGGAAACTAATTCTCATATTGATTGTTTTTGCTGATTGTCTCCACTTGTAGCTGATTTCTTCATTATTGTGTAAATTTAGATCATGAGCTCATGTTTAGCTAAACAGCTGACATTGTATCAGGCTTAAGTGTGAACGCTCGTAAGCTCCAGGAGAAAGTCGGCAAAGACATTTTTGTGTCCCTCTGATGAGTTGCCCGCAAGGACCCCATTTTTTAGAAGTGTTGGTCCAATACTCCCTCTAGAGGCAGGGGATTCAGACAGGGCTGCTTTGCAACCCCCGATCTGGGGCAGCGGCTGTGGTCGACCTGTGGTCAGGGCAGGAGCCTCTCCGCGTTGGTCCCAGTGACCCATCTGCCTGCGAACTTCGGTCACCTGGCAGGAAGGTACGATGCCCAGTCCTATGGTTAGCTGTGCAGCGAGGTGTACTGCGAGGACACGTTCCACACACACTTCAACAAAGAGGGCGGCCTGAGTGGAAATGTGAGTGTTTGGGAAGCTGTGCAGACAAAGAAGGCGCCCTTTGGCCTGAGCCAAATGCTTGTGACACTCCCCTGGTCCTGCCGGGCTCTGAGGGCCCTGCCCTGGGCTCCCTGCTCCCCTGCCCTTTGTTCAGTCACAGCAGAGATGGCCACACCCACTCCCTCAGTGAGGGCAGTGTTCCAACCTCCTTCAGCCCCGACCCCTCTCCGCAGGTTACCATGGACTACCGATGCTGCATTCTGAGGACAGGGCGTTCCGAGAATGCCAAGGGCAGACATGATGACCTTCAATGATTTCCTCTTGTGTCAGTTTTGGTCAACTTTACGAGCTAGGAAATGGTCCCCTTTACAGAAATGTTCAAATTTACTGGCATTTCATATATTCTCTGCTATAACATTGTCCTGATTCTTTCTGTATATTCTTTACTTATGTTTTTGTTTTCCTTAATCAAAGTGTGTCTTTTAAATCTTTTCAAAGAATATTCTTTGGACTTACTAAATCACCTCAATTTTATACGTTTTCTGTTGTATTAAGTTCTGCTCATATCTTTATTTATATTTTTTCTATGTTCTCAGGGTTTGTTGTTTTGATCATCTGATGTCAATTAAAACACTTGGTTATTCATTTTAATAAATCTTTTTACTTAGAAAGATTTGAACTTTTGAAGATTACAGATTACTTGTAAGTTTCTAAGGGTCAAGTCCTCTCCATTGTTGGTGGCCTAAGGCTTAGTTCACCATATAGCAATGTATATATTGACATATTTTCCCCTCGACTTTCTGTGATTCCCTACATCTCACCTTTCTTTGCAGACAAGCCATTTGAAATACCCTTCACTTATTTCACAGCCAATAAGTCTTTGAAATAATGTGTATTTTTTAGAGAAATCTTCTAATATCATTAGGCAGAAAATCTGACCTGCCATAGTTTTCAAAACAGCATAATTTCACTCTTCTCAATGATTAATCTGTTGTATTACACAACCTTGGGTATTTAGCTTTATCAATGACATGTACTTTACAAATGTTTTAGAGATCCTACCAGTCTTTGAAAACATCCTTGTTGCTTGTTTCAGTTCCAGTTTTATGTATATTTTCTGCCTTGCACCTGATTATTCCAACATCTGATGGATGGCCTTGGGAAACTAATTCTCATATTGATTGTTTTTGCTGATTGTCTCCACTTGTAGCTGATTTCTTCATTATTGTGTAAATTTAGATCATGAGCTCATCTTTAGCTATACAGCTGACATTGTAACAGGCTTAAGTGTGAACGCTCGTAAGCTTCAGGAGAAAGTCGGCAAAGATTTATTTGTGTCCCTCTGATGAGATGCCCGCAAGGACCCCATTTTTTAGAAGTGTTGGTCCAATATTCCCTCTAGAGGCAGGGGATTCAGACAGGGCTGCTTTGCGGCCCCCGATCGGGGGCAGCGGCTGTGGTCGACCTGTGGTCAGGGCAGGAGCCTCTCCGCGTTGGTCCCAGTGACCCATCTGCCTGCGAACTTCGGTCACCTGGCAGGAAGTTACGATGCCCAGTCCTATGGTTAGCTGTGCAGCGAGGTGTACTGCGAGGACACGTTCAACACACACTTCAACAAAGAGGGCGGCCTGAGTGGAAATGTGAGTGTTTGGGAAGCTGTGCGGACAAAGAAGGTGCCCTTTGGCCTGGGCCAAATGCTTGTGACACACCCCTGGGCCTGCTGGCCTCTGAGGGCCCTGCCCTGGGCCCCCTGCTCCCCTGCCCTTTGTTCAGTCACAGCAGAGATGGCCACACCCACTCCCTCAGTGAGGGCAGTGTTCCAACCTCCTTCAGCCCCGCCCCCTCTCCGCAGGTTACCATGGACTACCGATGCTGCATTCTGAGGCCAGGGCGTTCCGAGAATGCCAAGGGCAGACATGATGACCTTCAATGATTTCCTCTTGTGTCAGTTTTGGTCAACTTTAGGAGCTAGGAAATGGTCCCCTTTACAGAAATGTTCAAATTTACTGGCATTTCATATATTCTCTGCTATAACATTGTCCTGATTCTTTCTGTATATTCTTTACTTATGTTTTTGTTTTCCTTAATCAAAGTGTGTCTTTTAAATCTTTTCAAAGAATATTCTTTGGACTTACTAAATCACCTCAATTTTATACGTTTTCTGTTGTATTAAGTTCTGCTCATATCTTTATTTATATTTTTTCTATGTTCTCAGGGTTTGTTGTTTGGATCATCTGATGTCAATTAAAACACTTGGTTATTCATTTTAATAAATCTTTTTACTTATAAAGATTTGAACTTTTGAAGATTCCAGCTTACTTGTAAGTTTCTAAGGGTCAGGTCCTCTCCATTGTTGCTGGCCTAAGGCTTAGTTCACCATATAGCAATGTATATATTGACATATTTTCCCCTCGACTTTCTGTGATTCCCTACATCTCACCTTTCTTTGCAGACAAGCCATTTGAAATACCCTTCACTTATTTCACAGCCAATAAGTCTTTGAAATAATGTGTATTTTTGAGAGAAATCTTCTTATATCATTAGGCAGAAAATCTGACCTGCCATAGTTTTCAAAACAGCATAATTTCACTCTTCTCAATGATTAATCTGTTGTATTACACAACCTTTGAGTATTTAGCTTTATCAATGACATGTACTTTACAAATGTTTTAGAGATCCTACCAGTCTTTGAAAACATCCTTGTTCCTTGTTCCAGTTCCAGTTTTATGTATATATTCTGCCTTGCACCTGATTATTCCAACATCTGATGGGTGGCCTTGGGAAACTAATTCTCATATTGATTGTTTTTGCTGATTGTCTCCCCTTGTATCTGATTTCTTCATTATTGTGTAAATTTAGATCATGAGCTCATGTTTAGCTAAACAGCTGACATTGTAAAAGGCTTAAGTGTGAACGCTCGTAAGCTTCAGGAGAAAGTCGGCAAAGATTTTTTTGTGTCCCTCCGATGAGTTGCCCGCAAGGACCCCATTTTTTAGAAGTGTTGGTCCAATACTCCCTCTAGAGGCAGGGGATTCAGACAGGGCTGCTTTGCAACCCCCGATCTGGGGCAGCGGCTGTGGTCGACCTGTGGTCAGGGCAGGAGCCTCTCCGCGTTGGTCCCAGTGACCCATCTGCCTGCGAACTTCGGTCACCTGGCAGGAAGGTACGATGCCCAGTCCTATGGTTAGCTGTGCAGCGAGGTGTACTGCGAGGACACGTTCCACACACACTTCAACAAAGAGGGCGGCCTGAGTGGAAATGTGAGTGTTTGGCAAGCTGTGCGGACAAAGAAGGCGCCCTTTGGCCTGGGCCAAATGCTTGTGACACTCCCCTGGTCCTGCCGGGCTCTGAGGGCCCTGCCCTGGGCCCCCTGCTCCCCTGCCCTTTGTTCAGTCACAGCAGAGATGGCCACACCCACTCCCTCAGTGAGGGCAGTGTTCCAACCTCCTTCAGCCCCACCCCCTCTCCGCAGGTTACCATGGACTACCAGATGCTGCATTCTGAGGCCAGGGCGTTCCAAGAATGCCAAGGGCAGACATGATGACCTTCAATGATTTCCTCTTGTGTCAGTTTTGGTCAACTTTAGGAGCTAGGAAATGGTCCCCTTTACAGAAATGTTCAAATTTACTGGCATTTCATATATTCTCTGCTATAACATTGTCCTGATTCTTTCTGTATATTCTTTACATATGTTTATGTTTTCCTTAATCAAAGTGTGTCTTTTAAATCTTTTCAAAGAATATTCTTTGGACTTACTAAATCACCTCAATTTTATACGTTTTCTGTTGTATTAAGTTCTGCTCATATCTTTATTTATATTTTTTCTATGTTCTCAGGGTTTGTTGTTTTGATCATCTGATGTCAATTAAAACACTTGGTTATTCATTTTAATAAATCTTTTTACTTATAAAGATCTGAACTTTTGAAGATTCCAGCTTACTTGTAAGTTTCTAAGGGTCATGTCCTCTCCATTGTTGCTGGCCTAAGGCTTAGTTCACCATATAGCAATGTATATATTGACATATTTTCCCCTCGACTTTCTGTGATTCCCTACATCTCACCTTTCTTTGCAGACAAGCCATTTGAAATACCCTTCACTTATTTCACAGCCAATAAGTCTTTGAAATAATGTGTATTTTTGAGAGAAATCTTCTTATATCATTAGGCAGAAAATCTGACCTGCCATAGTTTTCAAAACAGCATAATTTCACTCTTCTCAATGATTAATCTGTTGTATTACACAACCTTTGAGTATTTAGCTTTATCAATGACATGTACTTTACAAATGTTTTAGAGATCCTACCAGTCTTTGAAAACATCCTTGTTCCTTGTTCCAGTTCCAGTTTTATGTATATATTCTGCCTTGCACCTGATTATTCCAACATCTGATGGGTGGCCTTGGGAAACTAATTCTCATATTGATTGTTTTTGCTGATTGTCTCCCCTTGTAGCTGATTTCTTCATTATTGTGTAAATTTAGATCATGAGCTCATGTTTAGCTAAACAGCTGACATTGTATCAGGCTTAAGTGTGAACGCTCGTAAGCTTCAGGAGAAAGTCGGCAAAGATTTTTTTGTGTCCCTCCGATGAGTTGCCCGCAAGGACCCCATTTTTTAGAAGTGTTGGTCCAATACTCCCTCTAGAGGCAGGGGATTCAGACAGGGCTGCTTTGCAACCCCCGATCTGGGGCAGCGGCTGTGGTCGACCTGTGGTCAGGGCAGGAGCCTCTCCGCGTTGGTCCCAGTGACCCATCTGCCTGCGAACTTCGGTCACCTGGCAGGAAGGTACGATGCCCAGTCCTATGGTTAGCTGTGCAGCGAGGTGTACTGCGAGGACACGTTCCACACACACTTCAACAAAGAGGGCGGCCTGAGTGGAAATGTGAGTGTTTGGCAAGCTGTGCAGACAAAGAAGGTGCCCTTTGGCCTGGGCCAAATGCTTGTAACACACCCCTGGGCCTGCTGGCCTCTGAGGGCCCTGCCCTGGGCCCCCTGCTCCCCTGCCCTTTGTTCAGTCACAGCAGAGATGGCCACACCCACTCCCTCAGTGAGGGCAGTGTTCCAACCTCCTTCAGCCCCGCCCCCTCTCCGCAGGTTACCATGGACTACCCATGCTGCATTCTGAGGCCAGGGCGTTCCGAGAATGCCAAGGGCAGACATGATGACCTTCAATGATTTCCTCTTGTGTCAGTTTTGGTCAACTTTAGGAGCTAGGAAATGGTCCCCTTTACAGAAATGTTCAAATTTACTGGCATTTCATATATTCTCTGCTATAACATTGTCCTGATTCTTTCTGTATATTCTTTACTTATGTTTTTGTTTTCCTTAATCAAAGTGTGTCTTTTAAATCTTTTCAAAGAATATTCTTTGGACTTACTAAATCACCTCAATTTTATACGTTTTCTGTTGTATTCAGTTCTGCTCATATCTTTATTTATATTTTTTCTATGTTCTCAGGGTTTGTTGTTTTGATCATCTGATGTCAATTAAAACACTTGGTTATTCATTTTAATAAATCTTTTTACTTAGAAAGATTTGAACTTTTGAAGATTCCAGCTTACTTGTAAGTTTCTAAGGGTCAGGTCCTCTCCATTGTTGCTGGCCTAAGGCTTAGTTCACCATATAGCAATGTATATATTGACATATTTTCCCCTCGACTTTCTGTGATTCCCTACATCTCACCTTTATTTGCAGACAAGCCATTTGAAATACCCTTCACTTATTTCACAGCCAATAAGTCTTTGAAATAATGTGTATTTTTGAGAGAAATCTTCTTATATCATTAGGCAGAAAATCTGACCTGCCATAGTTTTCAAAACAGCATAATTTCACTCTTCTCAATGAATAATCTGTTGTATTACACAACCTTTGAGTATTTAGCTTTATCAATGACATGTACTTTACAAATGTTTTAGAGATCCTACCAGTCTTTGAAAACATCCTTGTTCCTTGTTCCAGTTCCAGTTTTATGTATATATTCTGCCTTGCACCTGATTATTCCAACATCTGATGTGTGGCCTTGGGAAACTAATTCTCATATTGATTGTTTTTGCTGATTGTCTCCCCTTGTAGCTGATTTCTTCATTATTGTGTAAATTTAGATCATGAGCTCATGTTTAGCTAAACAGCTGACATTGTAAAAGGCTTAAGTGTGAACGCTCGTAAGCTTCAGGAGAAAGTCGGCAAAGATTTTTTTGTGTCCCTCCGATGAGTTGCCCGCAAGGACCCCATTTTTTAGAAGTGTTGGTCCAATACTCCCTCTAGAGGCAGGGGATTCAGACAGGGCTGCTTTGCAACCCCCGATCTGGGGCAGCGGCTGTGGTCGACCTGTGGTCAGGGCAGGAGCCTCTCCGCGTTGGTCCCAGTGACCCATCTGCCTGCGAACTTCGGTCACCTGGCAGGAAGGTACGATGCCCAGTCCTATGGTTAGCTGTGCAGCGAGGTGTACTGTGAGGACACGTTCCACACACACTTCAACAAAGAGGGCGGCCTGAGTGGAAATGTGAGTGTTTGGGAAGCTGTGCAGACAAAGAAGGCGCCCTTTGGCCTGGGCCAAATGCTTGTGACACTCCCCTGGTCCTGCCGGGCTCTGAGGGCCCTGCCCTGGGCCCCCTGCTCCCCTGCCCTTTGTTCAGTCACAGCAGAGATGGCCACACCCACTCCCTCAGTGAGGGCAGTGTTCCAACCTCCTTCAGCCCCACCCCCTCTCCGCAGGTTACCATGGACTACCGATGCTGCATTCTGAGGCCAGGGCGTTCCAAGAATGCCAAGGGCAGACATGATGACCTTCAATGATTTCCTCTTGTGTCAGTTTTGGTCAACTTTAGGAGCTAGGAAATGGTCCCCTTTACAGAAATGTTCAAATTTACTGGCATTTCATATATTCTCTGCTATAACATTGTCCTGATTCTTTCTGTATATTCTTTACATATGTTTATGTTTTCCTTAATCAAAGTGTGTCTTTTAAATCTTTTCAAAGAATATTCTTTGGACTTACTAAATCACCTCAATTTTATACGTTTTCTGCTGTATTCAGTTCTGCTCATATCTTTATTTATATTTTTTCTATGTTCTCAGGGTTTGTTGTTTTGATCATCTGATGTCAATTAAAACACTTGGTTATTCATTTTAATAAATCTTTTTACTTATAAAGATTTGAACTTTTGAAGATTCCAGCTTACTTGTAAGTTTCTAAGGGTCAGGTCCTCTCCATTGTTGCTGGCCTAAGGCTTAGTTCACCATATAGCAATGTATATATTGACATATTTTCCCCTCGACTTTCTGTGATTCCCTACATCTCACCTTTCTTTGCAGACAAGCCATTTGAAATACCCTTAACTTATTTCACAGCCAATAAGTCTTTGAAATAATGTGTATTTTTGAGAGAAATCTTCTTATATCATTAGGCAGAAAATCTGACCTGCCATAGTTTTCAAAACAGCATAATTTCACTCTTCTCAATGATTAATCTGTTGTATTACACAACCTTTGAGTATTTAGCTTTATCAATGACATGTACTTTACAAATGTTTTAGAGATCCTACCAGTCTTAGTAAACATCCTTGTTCCTTGTTTCATTTCCAGTTTTATGTATATTTTCTGCCTTGCACCTGATTATTCCAACATCTGATGGATGGCCTTGGGAAACTAATTCTCATATTGATTGTTTTTGCTGATTGTCTCCACTTGTAGCTGATTTCTTCATTATTGTGTAAATTTAGATCATGAGCTCATGTTTAGCTAAACAGCTGACATTGTATCAGGCTTAAGTGTGAACGCTCGTAAGCTCCAGGAGAAAGTCGGCAACGATTTATTTGTGTCCCTCCGATGAGTTGCCTGCAAGGACCCCATTTTTTAGAAGTGTTGGTCCAATACTCCCTCTAGAGGCAGGGGATTCAGACAGGGCTGCTTTGCGGCCCCCGATCGGGGGCAGCGGCTGTGGTCGACCTGTGGTCAGGGCAGGAGCCTCTCCGCGTTGGTCCCAGGGACCCATCTGCCTGCGAACTTCGGTCACGTGGCAGGAAGGTACGATGCCCAGTCCTGTGGTTAGCTGTGCAGCGAGGTGTACTGCGAGGACACGTTCCACACACACTTCAGCAAAGAGGGCGGCCAGAGTGGAAAGGTGAGTGTTTGGGAAGCTGTGCGGACAAAGAAGGCGCCCTTTGGCCTGGGCCAAATGCTTGTGACACACCCCTGGGCCTGCCAGACTCTGAGGGCCCTGCCCTGGGCCCCCTGCTCCCCTGCCCTTTGTTCAGTCACAGCAGAGATGGCCACACCCACTCCCTCAGTGAGGGCAGTGTTCCAACCTCCTTCAGCCCCGCCCCCTCTCCGCAGGTTACCATGGACTACCAATGCTGCATTCTGAGGCCAGGGCGTTCCAAGAATGCCAAGGGCAGACATGATGACCTTCAATGATTTCCTCTTGTGTCAGTTTTGGTCAACTTTAGGAGCTAGGAAATGGTCCCCTTTACAGAAATGTTCAAATTTACTGGCATTTCATATATTCTCTGCTATAACATTGTCCTGATTCTTTCTGTATATTCTTTACTTATGTTTTTGTTTTCCTTAATCAAAGTGTGTCTTTTAAATCTTTTCAAAGAATATTCTTTGGACTTACTAAATCACCTCAATTTTATACGTTTTCTGTTGTATTAAGTTCTGCTCATATCTTTATTTATATTTTTTCTATGTTCTCAGGGTTTGTTGTTTTGATCATCTGATGTCAATTAAAACACTTGGTTATTCATTTTAATAAATCTTTTTACTTAGAAAGATTTGAACTTTTGAAGATTCCAGCTTACTTGTAAGTTTCTAAGGGTCAGGTCCTCTCCATTGTTGCTGGCCTAAGGCTTAGTTCACCATATCGCAATGTATATATTGACATATTTTCCCCTCGACTTTCTGTGATTCCCTACATCTCACCTTTCTTTGCAGACAAGCCATTTGAAATACCCTTCACTTATTTCACAGCCAATAAGTCTTTGAAATAATGTGTATTTTTGAGAGAAATCTTCTTATATCATTAGGCAGAAAATCTGACCTGCCATAGTTTTCAAAACAGCATAATTTCACTCTTCTCAATGATTAATCTGTTGTATTACACAACCTTTGAGTATTTAGCTTTATCAATGACATGTACTTTACAAATGTTTTAGAGATCCTACCAGTCTTTGAAAACATCCTTGTTCCTTGTTCCAGTTCCAGTTTTATGTATATATTCTGCCTTGCACCTGATTATTCCAACATCTGATGGGTGGCCTTGGGAAACTAATTCTCATATTGATTGTTTTTGCTGATTGTCTCCCCTTGTATCTGATTTCTTCATTATTGTGTAAATTTAGATCATGAGCTCATGTTTAGCTAAACAGCTGACATTGTAAAAGGCTTAAGTGTGAACGCTCGTAAGCTTCAGGAGAAAGTCGGCAAAGATTTTTTTGTGTCCCTCCGATGAGTTGCCCGCAAGGACCCCATTTTTTAGAAGTGTTGGTCCAATACTCCCTCTAGAGGCAGGGGATTCAGACAGGGCTGCTTTGCAACCCCCGATCTGGGGCAGCGGCTGTGGTCGACCTGTGGTCAGGGCAGGAGCCTCTCCGCGTTGGTCCCAGTGACCCATCTGCCTGCGAACTTCGGTCACCTGGCAGGAAGGTACGATGCCCAGTCCTATGGTTAGCTGTGCAGCGAGGTGTACTGCGAGGACACGTTCCACACACACTTCAACAAAGAGGGCGGCCTGAGTGGAAATGTGAGTGTTTGGGAAGCTGTGCAGACAAAGAAGGCGCCCTTTGGCCTGGGCCAAATGCTTGTGACACTCCCCTGGGCCTGCCGGGCTCTGAGGGCCCTGCCCTGGGCCCCCTGCTCCCCTGCCCTTTGTTCAGTCACAGCAGAGATGGCCACACCCACTCCCTCAGTGAGGGCAGTGTTCCAACCTCCTTCAGCCCCGCCCCCTCTCCGCAGGTTACCATGGACTACCGATGCTTCATTCTGAGGCCAGGGCGTTCCAAGAATGCCAAGGGCAGACATGATGACCTTCAATGATTTCCTCTTGTGTCAGTTTTGGTCAACTTTAGGAGCTAGGAAATGGTCCCCTTTACAGAAATGTTCAAATTTACTGACATTTCATATATTCTCTGCTATAACATTGTCCTGATTCTTTCTGTATATTCTTTACATATGTTTATGTTTTCCTTAATCAAAGTGTGTCTTTTAAATCTTTTCAAAGAATATTCTTTGGACTTACTAAATCACCTCAATTTTATACGTTTTCTGTTGTATTAAGTTCTGCTCATATCTTTATTTATATTTTTTCTATGTTCTCAGGGTTTGTTGTTTTGATCATCTGATGTCAATTAAAACACTTGGTTATTCATTTTAATAAACCTTTTTACTTATAAAGATTTGAACTTTTGAAGATTCCAGCTTACTTGTAAGTTTCTAAGGGTCAGGTCCTCTCCATTGTTGCTGGCTTAAGGTTTAGTTCACCATATAGCAATGTATATATTGACATATTTTCCCCTCGACTTTCTGTGATTCCCTACATCTCACCTTTCTTTGCAGACAAGCCATTTGAAATACCCTTCACTTATTTCACAGCCAATAAGTCTTTGAAATAATGTGTATTTTTGAGAGAAATCTTCTTATATCATTAGGCAGAAAATCTGACCTGCCATAGTTTTCAAAACAGCATAATTTCACTCTTCTCAATGATTAATCTGTTGTATTACACAACCTTTGAGTATTTAGCTTTATCAATGACATGTACTTTACAAATGTTTTAGAGATCCTACCAGTCTTTGAAAACATCCTTGTTCCTTGTTCCAGTTCCAGTTTTATGTATATATTCTGCCTTGCACCTGATTATTCCAACATCTGATTGGTGGCCTTGGGAAACTAATTCTCATATTGATTGTTTTTGCTGATTGTCTCCCCTTGTATCTGATTTCTTCATTATTGTGTAAATTTAGATCATGAGCTCATGTTTAGCTAAACAGCTGACATTGTAAAAGGCTTAAGTGTGAACACTCGTAAGCTTCAGGAGAAAGTCGGCAAAGATTTTTTTGTGTGCCTCCGATGAGTTGCCCGCAAGGACCCCATTTTTTAGAAGTGTTGGTCCAATACTCCCTCTAGAGGCAGGGGATTCAGACAGGGCTGCTTTGCAACCCCCGATCTGGGGCAGCGGCTGTGGTCGACCTGTGGTCAGGGCAGGAGCCTCTCCGCGTTGGTCCCAGTGACCCATCTGCCTGCGAACTTCGGTCACCTGGCAGGAAGGTACGATGCCCAGTCCTATGGTTAGCTGTGCAGCGAGGTGTACTGCGAGGACACGTTCCACACACACTTCAACAAAGAGGGCAGCCTGAGTGGAAATGTGAGTGTTTGGCAAGCTGTGCGGACAAAGAAGGCGCCCTTTGGCCTGGGCCAAATGCTTGTGACACTCCCCTGGTCCTGCCGTGCTCTGAGGGCCCTGCTCTGGGCCCCCTGCTCCCCTGCCCTTTGTTCAGTCACAGCAGAGATGGCCACACCCACTCCCTCAGTGAGGGCATTGTTCCAACCTCCTTCAGCCCCGCCCCCTCTCCGCAGGTTACCATGGACTACCGATGCTGCATTCTGAGGACAGGGCGTTCCGAGAATGCCAAGGGCAGACATGATGACCTTCAATGATTTCCTCTTGTGTCAGTTTTGGTCAACTTTAGGAGCTAGGAAATGGTCCCCTTTACAGAAATGTTCAAATTTACTGGCATTTCATATATTCTCTGCTATAACATTGTCCTGATTCTTTCTGTATATTCTTTACATATGTTTATGTTTTCCTTAATCAAAGTGTGTCTTTTAAATCTTTTCAAAGAATATTCTTTGGACTTACTAAATCACCTCAATTTTATACGTTTTCTGTTGTATTAAGTTCTGCTCATATCTTTATTTATATTTTTTCTATGTTCTCAGGGTTTGTTGTTTTCATCATCTGATGTCAATTAAAACACTTGGTTATTCATTTTAATAAACCTTTTTACTTAGAAAGATTTGAAATTTTGAAGATTCCAGCTTACTTGTAAGTTTCTAAGGGTCAGGTCCTCTCCATTGTTGCTGGCCTAAGGCTTAGTTCACCATATAGCAATGTATATATTGACATATTTTCCCCTCGACTTTCTGTGATTCCCTACATCTCACCTTTCTTTGCAGACAAGCCATTTGAAATACCCTTCACTTATTTCACAGCCAATAAGTCTTTGAAATAATGTGTATTTTTGAGAGAAATCTTCTTATATCATTAGGCAGAAAATCTGACCTGCCATAGTTTTCAAAACAGCATAATTTCACTCTTCTCAATGATTAATCTGTTGTATTACACAACCTTTGAGTATTTAGCTTTATCAATGACATGTACTTTACAAATGTTTTAGAGATCCTACCAGTCTTTGAAAACATCCTTGTTCCTTGTTCCAGTTCCAGTTTTTTGTATATATTCTGCCTTGCACCTGATTATTCCAACATCTGATGGGTGGCCTTGGGAAACTAATTCTCATATTGATTGTTTCTGCTGATTGTCTCCCCTTGTAGCTGATTTCTTCATTATTGTGTAAATTTAGATCATGAGCTCATGTTTAGCTAAACAGCTGACATTGTAAAAGGCTTAAGTGTGAACGCTCGTAAGCTTCAGGAGAAAGTCGGCAAAGATTTTTTTGTGTCCCTCCGATGAGTTGCCCGCAAGGACCCCATTTTTTAGAAGTGTTGGTCCAATACTCCCTCTAGAGGCAGGGGATTCAGACAGGGCTGCTTTGCAACCCCCGATCTGGGGCAGCGGCTGTGGTCGACCTGTGGTCAGGGCAGGAGCCTCTCCGCGTTGGTCCCAGTGACCCATCTGCCTGCGAACTTCGGTCACCTGGCAGGAAGGTACGATGCCCAGTCCTATAGTTAGCTGTGCAGCGAGGTGTACTGTGAGGACACGTTCCACACACACTTCAACAAAGAGGGCGGCCTGAGTGGAAATGTGAGTGTTTGGGAAGCTGTGCAGACAAAGAAGGCGCCCTTTGGCCTGGGCCAAATGCTTGTGACACTCCCCTGGTCCTGCCGGGCTCTGAGGGCCCTGCCCTGGGCCCCCTGCTCCCCTGCCCTTTGTTCAGTCACAGCAGAGATGGCCACACCCACTCCCTCAGTGAGGGCAGTGTTCCTACCTCCTTCAGCCCCACCCCCTCTCCGCAGGTTACCATGGACTAACGATGCTGCATTCTGAGGCCAGGGCGTTCCAAGAATGCCAAGGGCAGACATGATGACCTTCAATGATTTCCTCTTGTGTCAGTTTTGGTCAACTTTAGGAGCTAGAAAATGGTCCCCTTTACAGAAATGTTCAAATTTACTGGCATTTCATATATTCTCTGCTATAACATTGTCCTGATTCTTTCTGTATATTCTTTACATATGTTTATATTTTCCTTAATCAAAGTGTGTCTTTTAAATCTTTTCAAAGAATATTCTTTGGACTTACTAAATCACCTCAATTTTATACGTTTTCTGTTGTATTAAGTTCTGCTCATATCTTTATTTATATTTTTTCTATGTTCTCAGGGTTTGTTGTTTTGATCATCTGATGTCAATTAAAACACTTGGTTATTCATTTTAATAAATCTTTTTACTTATAAAGATTTGAACTTTTGAAGATTCCAGCTTACTTGTAAGTTTCTAAGGGTCAGGTCCTCTCCATTGTTGCTGGCCTAAGGCTTAGTTCACCATATAGCAATGTATATATTGACATATTTTCCGCTCGACTTTCTGTGATTCCCTACATCTCACCTTTCTTTGCAGACAAGCCATTTGAAATACCCTTCACTTATTTCACAGCCAATAAGTCTTTGAAATAATGTGTATTTTTGAGAGAAATCTTCTTATATCATTAGGCAGAAAATCTGACCTGCCATAGTTTTCAAAACAGCATAATTTCACTCTTCTCAATGATTAATCTGTTGTATTACACAACCTTTGAGTATTTAGCTTTATCAATGACATGTACTTTACAAATGTTTTAGAGATCCTACCAGTCTTTGAAAACATCCTTGTTCCTTGTTCCAGTTCCAGTTTTTTGTATATATTCTGCCTTGCACCTGATTATTCCAACATCTGATGGGTGGCCTTGGGAAACTAATTCTCATATTGATTGTTTCTGCTGATTGTCTCCCCTTGTAGCTGATTTCTTCATTATTGTGTAAATTTAGATCATGAGCTCATGTTTAGCTAAACAGCTGACATTGTAAAAGGCTTAAGTGTGAACGCTCGTAAGCTTCAGGAGAAAGTCGGCAAAGATTTTTTTGTGTCCCTCCGATGAGTTGCCCGCAAGGACCCCATTTTTTAGAAGTGTTGGTCCAATACTCCCTCTAGAGGCAGGGGATTCAGACAGGGCTGCTTTGCAACCCCCGATCTGGGGCAGCGGCTGTGGTCGACCTGTGGTCAGGGCAGGAGCCTCTCCGCGTTGGTCCCAGTGACCCATCTGCCTGCGAACTTCGGTCACCTGGCAGGAAGGTACGATGCCCAGTCCTATGGTTAGCTGTGCAGCGAGGTGTACTGTGAGGTCACGTTCCACACACACTTCAACAAAGAGGGCGGCCTGAGTGGAAATGTGAGTGTTTGGGAAGCTGTGCAGACAAAGAAGGCGCCCTTTGGCCTGGGCCAAATGCTTGTGACACACCCCTGGGCCTGCTGGCCTCTGAGGGCCCTGCCCTGGGCCCCCTGCTCCCCTGCCCTTTGTTCAGTCACAGCAGAGATGGCCACACCCACTCCCTCAGTGAGGGCAGTGTTCCAACCTCCTTCAGCCCCGCCCCCTCTCCGCAGGTTACCATGGACTACCGATGCTGCATTCTGAGGCCAGGGCGTTCCAAGAATGCCAAGGGCAGACATGATGACCTTCAATGATCTCCTCTTGTGTCAGTTTTGGTCAACTTTAGGAGCTAGGAAATGGTCCCCTTTACAGAAATGTTCAAATTTACTGGCATTTCATATATTCTCTGCTATAACATTGTCCTGATTCTTTCTGTATATTCTTTACTTATGTTTTTGTTTTCCTTAATCAAAGTGTGTCTTTTAAATCTTTTCAAAGAATATTCTTTGGACTTACTAAATCACCTCAATTTTATACGTTTTCTGTTGTATTAAGTTCTGCTCATATCTTTATTTATATTTTTTCTATGTTCTCAGGGTTTGTTGTTTTGATCATCTGATGTCAATTAAAAC
The DNA here is from genome assembly GCF_949752795.1 of Hyperoodon ampullatus. Classification (NCBI taxonomy): domain Eukaryota; kingdom Metazoa; phylum Chordata; class Mammalia; order Artiodactyla; family Ziphiidae; genus Hyperoodon; species Hyperoodon ampullatus. The sequence goes on from NW_027640881.1 coordinate 187,597, forward strand.
ACTTGGTTATTCATTTTAATAAATCTTTTTACTTAGAAAGATTTGAACTTTTGAAGATTCCAGCTTACTTGTAAGTTTCTAAGGGTCAGGTCCTCTCCATTGTTGCTGGCCTAAGGCTTAGTTCACCATATAGCAATGTATATATTGACATATTTTCCCCTCGACTTTCTGTGATTCCCTACATCTCACCTTTCTTTGCAGACAAGCCATTTGAAATACCCTTCACTTATTTCACAGCCAATAAGTCTTTGAAATAATGTGTATTTTTGAGAGAAATCTTCTTATATCATTAGGCAGAAAATCTGACCTGCCATAGTTTTCAAAACAGCATAATTTCACTCTTCTCAATGATTAGTCTGTTGTATTACACAACCTTTGAGTATTTAGCTTTATCAATGACATGTACTTTACAAATGTTTTAGAGATCCTACCAGTCTTTGAAAACATCCTTGTTCCTTGTTCCAGTTCCAGTTTTATGTATATATTCTGCCTTGCACCTGATTATTCCAACATCTGATGGGTGGCCTTGGGAAACTAATTCTCATATTGATTGTTTTTGCTGATTGTCTCCCCTTGTATCTGATTTCTTCATTATTGTGTAAATTTAGATCATGAGCTCATGTTTAGCTAAACAGCTGACATTGTAAAAGGCTTAAGTGTGAACGCTCGTAAGCTTCAGGAGAAAGTCGGCAAAGATTTTTTTGTGTCCCTCCGATGAGTTGCCCGCAAGGACCCCATTTTTTAGAAGTGTTGGTCCAATACTCCCTCTAGAGGCAGGGGATTCAGACAGGGCTGCTTTGCAACCCCCGATCTGGGGCAGCGGCTGTGGTCGACCTGTGGTCAGGGCAGGAGCCTCTCCGCGTTGGTCCCAGTGACCCATCTGCCTGCGAACTTCGGTCACCTGGCAGGAAGGTACGATGCCCAGTCCTATGGTTAGCTGTGCAGCGAGGTGTACTGCGAGGACACGTTCCACACACACTTCAACAAAGAGGGCGGCCTGAGTGGAAATGTGAGTGTTTGGGAAGCTGTGCAGACAAAGAAGGCGCCCTTTGGCCTGGGCCAAATGCTTGTGACACTCCCCTGGTCCTGCCGGGCTCTGAGGGCCCTGCCCTGGGGACACTGCTCCCCTGCCCTTTGTTCAGTCACAGCAGAGATGGCCACACCCACTCCCTCAGTGAGGGCAGTGTTCCAACCTCCTTCAGCCCCACCCCATCTCCGCAGGTTACCATGGACTACCGATGCTGCATTCTGAGGCCAGGGCGTTCCAAGAATTCCAAGGGCAGACATGATGACCTTCAATGATTTCCTCTTGTGTCAGTTTTGGTCAACTTTAGGAGCTAGGAAATGGTCCCCTTTACAGAAATGTTCAAATTTACTGGCATTTCATATATTCTCTGCTATAACATTGTCCTGATTCTTTCTGTATATTCTTTACATATGTTTATGTTTTCCTTAATCAAAGTGTGTCTTTTAAATCTTTTCAAAGAATATTCTTTGGACTTACTAAATCACCTCAATTTTATACGTTTTCTGTTGTATTAAGTTCTGCTCATATCTTTATTTATATTTTTTCTATGTTCTCAGGGTTTGTTGTTTTGATCATCTGATGTCAATTAAAACACTTGGTTATTCATTTTAATAAATCTTTTTACTTATAAAGATTTGAACTTTTGAAGATTCCAGCTTACTTGTAAGTTTCTAAGGGTCAGGTCCTCTCCATTGTTGCTGGCCTAAGGCTTAGTTCACCATATATCAATGTATATATTGACATATTTTCCCCTCGACTTTCTGTGATTCCCTACATCTCACCTTTCTTTGCAGACAAGCCATTTGAAATACCCTTAACTTATTTCACAGCCAATATGTCTTTGAAATAATGTGTATTTTTGAGAGAAATCTTCTTATATCATTAGGCAGAAAATCTGACCTGCCATAGTTTTCAAAACAGCATAATTTCACTCTTCTCAATGATTAATCTGTTGTATTACACAACCTTTGAGTATTTAGCTTTATCAATGACATGTACTTTACAAATGTTTTAGAGATCCTACTAGTCTTTGAAAACATCCTTGTTCCTTGTTCCAGTTCCAGTTTTATGTATATATTCTGCCTTGCACCTGATTATTCCAACATCTGATGGGTGGCCTTGGGAAACTAATTCTCATATTGATTGTTTTTGCTGATTGTCTCCCCTTGTAGCTGATTTCTTCATTATTGTGTAAATTTAGATCATGAGCTCATGTTTAGCTAAACAGCTGACATTGTAAAAGGCTTAAGTGTGAACGCTCGTAAGCTTCAGGAGAAAGTCGGCAAAGATTTTTTTGTGTCCCTCCGATGAGTTGCCCGCAAGGACCCCATTTTTTAGAAGTGTTGGTCCAATACTCCCTCTAGAGGCAGGGGATTCAGACAGGGCTGCTTTGCAACCCCCGATCTGGGGCAGCGGCTGTGGTCGACCTGTGGTCAGGGCAGGAGCCTCTCCGCGTTGGTCCCAGTGACCCATCTGCCTGCGAACTTCGGTCACCTGGCAGGAAGGTACGATGCCCAGTCCTATGGTTAGCTGTGCAGCGAGGTGTACTGTGAGGACACGTTCCACACACACTTCAACAAAGAGGGCGGCCTGAGTGGAAATGTGAGTGTTTGGGAAGCTGTGCAGACAAAGAAGGCGCCCTTTGGCCTGGGCCAAATGCTTGTGACACACCCCTGGGCCTGCCAGACTCTGAGGGCCCTGCCCTGGGCCCCCTGCTCCCCTGCCCTTTGTTCAGTCACAGCAGAGATGGCCACACCCACTCCCTCAGTGAGGGCAGTGTTCCAACCTCCTTCAGCCCCGCCCCCTCTCCGCAGGTTACCAAGGACTACCGATGCTGCATTCTGAGGCCAGGGCGTTCCAAGAATGCCAAGGGCAGACATGATGACCTTCAATGATCTCCTCTTGTGTCAGTTTTGGTCAACTTTAGGAGCTAGGAAATGGTCCCCTTTACAGAAATGTTCAAATTTACTGGCATTTCATATATTCTCTGCTATAACATTGTCCTGATTCTTTCTGTATATTCTTTACTTATGTTTTTGTTTTCCTTAATCAAAGTGTGTCTTTTAAATCTTTTCAAAGAATATTCTTTGGACTTACTAAATCACCTCAATTTTATACGTTTTCTGTTGTATTAAGTTCTGCTCATATCTTTATTTATATTTTTTCTATGTTCTCAGGGTTTGTTGTTTTGATCATCTGATGTCAATTAAAACACTTGGTTATTCATTTTAATAAACCTTTTTACTTAGAAAGATTTGAACTTTTGAAGATTCCAGCTTACTTGTAAGTTTCTAAGGGTCAGGTCCTCTCCATTGTTGCTGGCCTAAGGCTTAGTTCACCATATAGCAATGTATATATTGACATATTTTCCCCTCGACTTTCTGTGATTCCCTACATCTCACCTTTCTTTGCAGACAAGCCATTTGAAATACCCTTCACTTATTTCACAGCCAATAAGTCTTTGAAATAATGTGTATTTTTGAGAGAAATCTTCTTATATCATTAGGCAGAAAATCTGACCTGCCATAGTTTTCAAAACAGCATAATTTCACTCTTCTCAATGATTAATCTGTTGTATTACACAACCTTTGAGTATTTAGCTTTATCAATGACATGTACTTTACAAATGTTTTAGAGATCCTACCAGTCTTTGAAAACATCCTTGTTCCTTGTTCCAGTTCCAGTTTTATGTATATATTCTGCCTTGCACCTGATTATTCCAACATCTGATAGGTGGCCTTGGGAAACTAATTCTCATATTGATTGTTTTTGCTGATTGTCTCCACTTGTAGCTGATTTCTTCATTATTGTGTAAATTTAGATCATGAGCTCATGTTTAGCTAAACAGCTGACATTGTAAAAGGCTTAAGTGTGAACGCTCGTAAGCTTCAGGAGAAAGTCGGCAAAGATTTATTTGTGTCCCTCCGATGAGTTGCCCGCAAGGACCCCATTTTTTAGAAGTGTTGGTCCAATACTCCCTCTAGAGGCAGGGGATTCAGACAGGGCTGCTTTGCAACCCCCGATCTGGGGCAGCGGCTGTGGTCGACCTGTGGTCAGGGCAGGAGCCTCTCCGCGTTGGTCCCAGTGACCCATCTGCCTGCGAACTTCGGTCACCTGGCAGGAAGGTACGATGCCCAGTCCTATGGTTAGCTGTGCAGCGAGGTGTACTGCGAGGACACGTTCCACACACACTTCAACAAAGAGGGCGGCCTGAGTGGAAATGTGAGTGTTTGGGAAGCTGTGCAGACAAAGAAGGCGCCCTTTGGCCTGGGCCAAATGCTTGTGACACTCCCCTGGTCCTGCCGGGCTCTGAGCGCCCTGCCTTGGGCCCCCTGCTCCCCTGCCATTTGTTCAGTCACAGCAGAGATGGCCACACCCACTCCCTCAGTGAGGGCAGTGTTCCAACATCCTTCAGCCCCACCCCCTCTCCGCAGGTTACCATGGACTACCGATGCTGCATTCTGAGGCCAGGGCGTTCGAAGAATGCCAAGGGCAGACATGATGACCTTCAATGATTTCCTCTTGTGTCAGTTTTGGTCAACTTTAGGAGCTAGGAAATGGTCCCCTTTACAGAAATGTTCAAATTTACTGGCATTTCATATATTCTCTGCTATAACATTGTCCTGATTCTTTCTGTATATTCTTTACATATGTTTATGTTTTCCTTAATCAAAGTGTGTCTTTTAAATCTTTTCAAAGAATATTCTTTGGACTTACTAAATCACCTCAATTTTATACGTTTTCTGTTGTATTAAGTTCTGCTCATATCTTTATTTATATTTTTTCTATGTTCTCAGGGTTTGTTGTTTTGATCATCTGATGTCAATTAAAACACTTGGTTATTCATTTTAATAAACCTTTTTACTTAGAAAGATTTGAACTTTTGAAGATTCCAGCTTACTTGTAAGTTTCTAAGGGTCATGTCCTCTCCATTGTTGCTGGCCTAAGGCTTAGTTCACCATATAGCAATGTATATATTGACATATTTTCCCCTCGACTTTCTGTGATTCCCTACATCTCACCTTTCTTTGCAGACAAGCCATTTGAAATACCCTTCACTTATTTCACAGCCAATAAGTCTTTGAAATAATGTGTATTTTTGAGAGAAATCTTCTTATATCATGAGGCAGAAAATCTGACCTGCCATAGTTTTCAAAACAGCATAATTTCACTCTTCTCAATGATTAATCTGTTGTATTACACAACCTTTGAGTATTTAGCTTTATCAATGACATGTACTTTACAAATGTTTTAGAGATCCTACCAGTCTTTGAAAACATCCTTGTTCCTTGTTCCAGTTCCAGTTTTATGTATATATTCTGCCTTGCACCTGATTATTCCAACATCTGATGGGTGGCCTTGGGAAACTAATTCTCATATTGATTGTTTTTGCTGATTGTCTCCCCTTGTATCTGATTTCTTCATTATTGTGTAAATTTAGATCATGAGCTCATGTTTAGCTAAACAGCTGACATTGTAAAAGGCTTAAGTGTGAACGCTCGTAAGCTTCAGGAGAAAGTCGGCAAAGATTTTTTTGTGTCCCTCCGATGAGTTGCCCGCAAGGACCCCATTTTTTAGAAGTGTTGGTCCAATACTCCCTCTAGAGGCAGGGGATTCAGACAGGGCTGCTTTGCAACCCCCGATCTGGGGCAGCGGCTGTGGTCGACCTGTGGTCAGGGCAGGAGCCTCTCCGCGTTGGTCCCAGTGACCCATCTGCCTGCGAACTTCGGTCACCTGGCAGGAAGGTACGATGCCCAGTCCTATGGTTAGCTGTGCAGCGAGGTGTACTGCGAGGACACGTTCCACACACACTTCAACAAAGAGGGCGGCCTGAGTGGAAATGTGAGTGTTTGGGAAGCTGTGCAGACAAAGAAGGCGCCCTTTGGCCTGGGCCAAATGCTTGTGACACTCCCCTGGTCCTGCCGGGCTCTGAGTGCCCTGCCCTGGGCTCCCTGCTCCCCTGCCCTTTGTTCAGTCACAGCAGAGATGGCCACACCCACTCCCTCAGTGAGGGCAGTGTTCCAACCTCCTTCAGCCCCACCCCCTCTCCGCAGGTTACCATGGACTACCGATGCTGCATTCTGAGGCCAGGGCATTCCAAGAATGCCAAGGGCAGACATGATGACCTTCAATGATTTCCTCTTGTGTCAGTTTTGGTCAACTTTAGGAGCTAGGAAATGGTCCCCTTTACAGAAATGTTCAAATTTACTGGCATTTCATATATTCTCTGCTATAACATTGTCCTGATTCTTTCTGTATATTCTTTACATATGTTTATGTTTTCCTTAATCAAAGTGTGTCTTTTAAATCTTTTCAAAGAATATTCTTTGGACTTACTAAATCACCTCAATTTTATACGTTTTCTGTTGTATTAAGTTCTGCTCATATCTTTATTTATATTTTTTCTATGTTCTCAGGGTTTGTTGTTTTGATCATCTGATGTCAATTAAAACACTTGGTTATTCATTTTAATAAATCTTTTTACTTAGAAAGATTTGAACTTTTGAAGATTCCAGCTTACTTGTAAGTTTCTAAGGGTCATGTCCTCTCCATTGTTGCTGGCCTAAGGCTTAGTTCACCATATAGCAATGTATATATTGACATATTTTCCCCTCGACTTTCTGTGATTCCCTACATCTCACCTTTCTTTGCAGACAAGCCATTTGAAATACCCTTCACTTATTTCACAGCCAATAAGTCTTTGAAATAATGTGTATTTTTGAGAGAAATCTTCTTATATCATTAGGCAGAAAATCTGACCTGCCATAGTTTTCAAAACAGCATAATTTCACTCTTCTCAATGATTAGTCTGTTGTATTACACAACCTTGGGTATTTAGCTTTATCAATGACATGTACTTTACAAATGTTTTAGAGATCCTACCAGTCTTTGAAAACATCCTTGTTGCTTGTTTCAGTTCCAGTTTTATGTATATTTTCTGCCTTGCACCTGATTATTCCAACATCTGATGGATGGCATTGGGAAACTAATTCTCATATTGATTGTTTTTGCTGATTGTCTCCACTTGTAGCTGATTTCTTCATTATTGTGTAAATTTAGATCATGAGCTCATGTTTAGCTATACAGCTGACATTGTAACAGGCTTAAGTGTGAACGATCGTAAGCTTCAGGAGAAAGTCGGCAACGATTTATTTGTGTCCCTCCGATGAGATGCCCGCAAGGACCCCATTTTTTAGAAGTGTTGGTCCAATACTCCCTCTAGAGGCAGGGGATTCAGACAGGGCTGCTTTGCGGCCCCCGATCTGGGGCAGCGGCTGTGGTCGACCTGTGGTCAGGGCAGGAGCCTCTCCGCGTTGGTCCCAGTGACCCATCTGCCTGCGAACTTCGGTCACATGGCAGGAAGGTACGATGCCCAGTCCTATGGTTAGCTGTGCAGCGAGGTGTACTGCGAGGACACGTTCCACACACACTTCAACAAAGAGGGCGGCCTGAGTGGAAAGGTGAGTGTTTGGGAAGCTGTGCGGACAAAGAAGGCGCCCTTTGGCCTGGGCCAAATGCTTGTGACACACCCCTGGGCCTGCCAGACTCTGAGGGCCCTGCCCTGGGCCCCCTGCTCCCCTGCCCTTTGTTCAGTCACAGCAGAGATGGCCACACCCACTCCCTCAGTGAGGGCAGTGTTCCAACCTCCTTCAGCCCCGCCCCCTCTCCGCAGTTTACCATGGACTACCCATGCTGCATTCTGAGGCCAGGGCGTTCCGAGAATGCCAAGGGCAGACATGATGACCTTCAATGATTTCCTCTTGTGTCAGTTTTGGTCAACTTTAGGAGCTAGGAAATGGTCCCCTTTACAGAAATGTTCAAATTTACTGGCATTTCATATATTCTCTGCTATAACATTGTCCTGATTCTTTCTGTATATTCTTTACTTATGTTTTTGTTTTCCTTAATCAAAGTGTGTCTTTTAAATCTTTTCAAAATATATTCTTTGGACTTACTAAATCACCTCAATTTTATACGTTTTCTGTTGTATTAAGTTCTGCTCATATCTTTATTTATATTTTTTCTATGTTCTCAGGGTTTGTTGTTTTGATCATCTGATGTCAATTAAAACACTTGGTTATTCATTTTAATAAATCTTTTTACTTATAAAGATTTGAACTTTTGAAGATTCCAGCTTACTTGTAAGTTTCTAAGGGTCAGGTCCTCTCCATTGTTGCTGGCCTAAGGCTTAGTTCACCATATAGCAATGTATATATTGACATATTTTCCCCTCGACTTTCTGTGATTCCCTACATCTCACCTTTCTTTGCAGACAAGCCATTTGAAATACCCTTCACTTATTTCACAGCCAATAAGTCTTTGAAATAATGTGTATTTTTGAGAGAAATCTTCTTATATCATTAGGCAGAAAATCTGACCTGCCATAGTTTTCAAAACAGCATAATTTCACTCTTCTCAATGATTAATCTGTTGTATTACACAACCTTTGAGTATTTAGCTTTATCAATGACATGTACTTTACAAATGTTTTAGAGATCCTACCAGTCTTAGTAAACATCCTTGTTCCTTGTTTCAGTTCCAGTTTTATGTATATTTTCTGCCTTGCACCTGATTATTCCAACATCTGATGGATGGCCTTGGGAAACTAATTCTCATATTGATTGTTTTTGCTGATTGTCTCCACTTGTAGCTGATTTCTTCATTATTGTGTAAATTTAGATCATGAGCTCATGTTTAGCTAAACAGCTGACATTGTATCAGGCTTAAGTGTGAACGCTCGTAAGCTCCAGGAGAAAGTCGGCAACGATTTATTTGTGTCCCTCCGATGAGTTACCCACAAGGACCCCATTTTTTAGAAGTGTTGGTCCAATACTCCCTCTAGAGGCAGGGGATTCAGACAGGGCTGCTTTGCGGCCCCCGATCGGGGGCAGCGGCTGTGGTCGACCTGTGGTCAGGGCAGGAGCCTCTCCGCGTTGGTCCCAGGGACCCATCTGCCTGCGAACTTCGGTCACCTGGCAGGAAGGTACGATGCCCAGTCCTATGGTTAGCTGTGCAGCGAGGTGTACTGCGAGGACACGTTCCACACACACTTCAACAAAGAGGGCGGCCTGAGTGGAAAGGTGAGTGTTTGGGAAGCTGTGCGGACAAAGAAGGTGCCCTTTGGCCTGGGCCAAATGCTTGTGACACACCCCTGGGCTTGCTGGCCTCTGAGGGCCCTGCCCTGGGCCCCCTGGTCCCCTGCCCTTTGTTCAGTCACAGCAGAGATGGCCACACCCACTCCCTCAGTGAGGGCAGTGTTCCAACCTCCTTCAGCCCCGCCCCCTCTCCGCAGGTTACCATGGACTACCGATGCTGCATTCTGAGGCCAGGGCGTTCCGAGAATGCCAAGGGCAGACATGATGACCTTCAATGATTTCCTCTTGTGTCAGTTTTGGTCAACTTTAGGAGCTAGGAAATGGTCCCCTTTACAGAAATGTTCAAATTTACTGGCATTTCATATATTCTCTGCTATAACATTGTCCTGATTCTTTCTGTATATTCTTTACTTATGTTTTTGTTTTCCTTAATCAAAGTGTGTCTTTTAAATCTTTTCAAAGAATATTCTTTGGACTTACTAAATCACCTCAATTTTATACGTTTTCTGTTGTATTAAGTTCTGCTCATATCTTTATTTATATTTTTTCTATGTTCTCAGGGTTTGTTGTTTTGATCATCTGATGTCAATTAAAACACTTGGTTATTCATTTTAATAAATCTTTTTACTTAGAAAGATTTGAACTTTTGAAGATTCCAGCTTACTTGTAAGTTTCTAAGGGTCAGGTCCTCTCCATTGTTGCTGGCCTAAGGCTTAGTTCACCATATAGCAATGTATATATTGAAATATTTTCCCCTCGACTTTCTGTGATTCCCTACATCTCACCTTTCTTTGCAGACAAGCCATTTGAAATACCCTTCACTTATTTCACAGCCAATAAGTCTTTGAAATAATGTGTATTTTTGAGAGAAATCTTCTTATATCATTAGGCAGAAAATCTGACCTGCCATAGTTTTCAAAACAGCATAATTTCACTCTTCTCAATGATTAATCTGTTGTATTACACAACCTTTGAGTATTTAGCTTTATCAATGACATGTACTTTACCAATGTTTTAGAGATCCTACCAGTCTTTGAAAACATCCTTGTTCCTTGTTCCAGTTCCAGTTTTATGTATATATTCTGCCTTGCACCTGATTATTCCAACATCTGATGGGTGGCCTTGGGAAACTAATTCTCATATTGATTGTTTTTGCTGATTGTCTCCCCTTGTAGCTGATTTCTTCATTATTGTGTAAATTTAGATCATGAGCTCATGTTTAGCTAAACAGCTGACATTGTAAAAGGCTTAAGTGTGAACGCTCGTAAGCTTCAGGAGAAAGTCGGCAAAGATTTTTTTGTGTCCCTCCGATGAGTTGCCCGCAAGGACCCCATTTTTTAGAAGTGTTGGTCCAATACTCCCTCTAGAGGCAGGGGATTCAGACAGGGCTGCTTTGCAACCCCCGATCTGGGGCAGCGGCTGTGGTCGACCTGTGGTCAGGGCAGGAGCCTCTCCGCGTTGGTCCCAGTGACCCATCTGCCTGCGAACTTCGGTCACCTGGCAGGAAGGTACGATGCCCAGTCCTATGGTTAGCTGTGCAGCGAGGTGTACTACGAGGACACGTTCCACACACACTTCAACAAAGAGGGCGGCCTGAGTGGAAATGTGAGTGTTTGGGAAGCTGTGCGGACAAAGAAGGCGCCCTTTGGCCTGGGCCAAATGCTTGTGACACTCCCCTGGTCCTGCCGGGCTCTGAGGGCCCTGCCCTGGGCCCCCTGGTCCCCTGCCCTTTGTTCAGTCACAGCAGAGATGGCCACACCCACTCCCTCAGTGAGGGCAGTGTTCCAACCTCCTTCAGCCCCGCCCCCTCTCCGTAGGTTACCATGGACTACCGATGCTGCATTCTGAGGCCAGGGCGTTCCGAGAATGCCAAGGGCAGACATGATGACCTTCAATGATTTCCTCTTGTGTCAGTTTTGGTCAACTTTAGGAGCTAGGAAATGGTCCCCTTTACAGAAATGTTCAAATTTACTGGCATTTCATATATTCTCTGCTATAACATTGTCCTGATTCTTTCTGTATATTCTTTACATATGTTTATGTTTTCCTTAATCAAAGTGTGTCTTTTAAATCTTTTCAAAGAATATTCTTTGGACTTACTAAATCACCTCAATTTTATACGTTTTCTGTTGTATTAAGTTCTGCTCATATCTTTATTTATATTTTTTCTATGTTCTCAGGGTTTGTTGTTTTGATCATCTGATGTCAATTAAAACACTTGGTTATTCATTTTAATAAATCTTTTTACTTAGAAAGATTTGAACTTTTGAAGATTCCAGCTTACTTGTAAGTTTCTTAGGGTCAGGTCCTCTCCATTGTTGCTGGCCTAAGGCTTAGTTCACCATATAGCAATGTATATATTGACATATTTTCCCCTCGACTTTCTGTGATTCCCTACATCTCACCTTTCTTTGCAGACAAGCCATTTGAAATACCCTTCACTTATTTCACAGCCAATAAGTCTTTGAAATAATGTGTATTTTTGAGAGAAATCTTCTTATATCATTAGGCAGAAAATCTGACCTGCCATAGTTTTCAAAACAGCATAATTTCACTCTTCTCAATGATTAATCTGTTGTATTACACAACCTTTGAGTATTTAGCTTTATCAATGACATGTACTTTACAAATGTTTTAGAGATCCTACCAGTCTTTGAAAACATCCTTGTTCCTTGTTCCAGTTCCAGTTTTATGTATATATTCTGCCTTGCACCTGATTATTCCAACATCTGATGGGTGGCCTTGGGAAACTAATTCTCATATTGATTGTTTTTGCTGATTGTCTCCCCTTGTAGCTGATTTCTTCATTATTGTGTAAATTTAGATCATGAGCTCATGTTTAGCTAAACAGCTGACATTGTAAAAGGCTTAAGTGTGAACGCTCGTAAGCTTCAGGAGAAAGTCGGCAAAGATTTTTTTGTGTCCCTCCGATGAGTTGCCCGCAAGGCCCCCATTTTTTAGAAGTGTTGGTCCAATACTCCCTCTAGAGGCAGGGGATTCAGACAGGGCTGCTTTGCAACCCCCGATCTGGGGCAGCGGCTGTGGTCGACCTGTGGTCAGGGCAGGAGCCTCTCCGCGTTGGTCCCAGTGACCCATCTGCCTGCGAACTTCGGTCACCTGGCAGGAAGGTACGATGCCCAGTCCTATGGTTAGCTGTGCAGCGAGGTGTACTGCGAGGACACGTTCCACACACACTTCAACAAAGAGGGCGGCCTGAGTGGAAAGGTGAGTGTTTGGGAAGCTGTGCAGACAAAGAAGGCGCCCTTTGGCCTGGGCCAAATGCTTGTGACACTCCCCTGGTCCTGCCGGGCTCTGAGGGCCCTGCCCTGGGCCCCCTGCTCCCCTGCCCTTTGTTCAGTCACAGCAGAGATGGCCACACCCACTCCCTCAGTGAGGGCAGTGTTCCAACCTCCTTCAGCCCCACCCCCTCTCCGCAGGTTACCATGGACTACCGATGCTGCATTCTGAGGCCAGGGCGTTCCAAGAATGCCAAGGGCAGACATGATGACCTTCAATGATTTCCTCTTGTGTCAGTTTTGGTCAACTTTAGGAGCTAGGAAATGGTCCCCTTTACAGAAATGTTCAAATTTACTGGCATTTCATATATTCTCTGCTATAACATTGTCCTGATTCTTTCTGTATATTCTTTACATATGTTTATGTTTTCCTTAATCAAAGTGTGTCTTTTAAATCTTTTCAAAGAATATTCTTTGGACTTACTAAATCACCTCAATTTTATACGTTTTCTGTTGTATTCAGTTCTGCTCATATCTTTATTTATATTTTTTCTATGTTCTCAGGGTTTGTTGTTTTGATCATCTGATGTCAATTAAAACACTTGGTTATTCATTTTAATAAATCTTTTTACTTATAAAGATTTGAACTTTTGAAGATTCCAGCTTACTTGTAAGTTTCTAAGGGTCAGGTCCTCTCCATTGTTGCTGGCCTAAGGCTTAGTTCACCATATCGCAATGTATATATTGACATATTTTCCCCTCGACTTTCTGTGATTCCCTACATCTCACCTTTCTTTGCAGACAAGCCATTTGAAATACCCTTCACTTATTTCACAGCCAATAAGTCTTTGAAATAATGTGTATTTTTGAGAGAAATCTTCTTATATCATTAGGCAGAAAATCTGACCTGCCATAGTTTTCAAAACAGCATAATTTCACTCTTCTCAATGATTAATCTGTTGTATTACACAACCTTTGAGTATTTAGCTTTATCAATGACATGTACTTTACAAATGTTTTAGAGATCCTACCAGTCTTAGTAAACATCCTTGTTCCTTGTTTCAGTTCCAGTTTTATGTATATTTTCTGCCTTGCACCTGATTATTCCAACATCTGATGGATGGCCTTGGGAAACTAATTCTCATATTGATTGTTTTTGCTGATTGTCTCCACTTGTAGCTGATTTCTTCATTATTGTGTAAATTTAGATCATGAGCTCATGTTTAGCTAAACAGCTGACATTGTATCAGGCTTAAGTGTGAACGCTCGTAAGCTCCAGGAGAAAGTCGGCAACGATTTATTTGTGTCCCTCCGATGAGTTGCCCGCAAGGACCCCATTTTTTAGAAGTGTTGGTCCAATACTCCCTATAGAGGCAGGGGATTCAGACAGGGCTGCTTTGCGGCCCCCGATCGGGGGCAGCGGCTGTGGTCGACCTGTGGTCAGGGCAGGAGCCTCTCCGCGTTGGTCCCAGGGACCCATCTGCCTGCGAACTTCAGTCACCTGGCAGGAAGGTATGATGCCCAGTCCTATGGTTAGCTGTGCAGCGAGGTGTACTGCGAGGACACGTTCCACACACACTTCAACAAAGAGGGCGGCCTGAGTGGAAATGTGAGTGTTTGGGAAGCTGTGCGGACAAAGAAGGTGCCCTTTGGCCTGGGCCAAATGCTTGTGACACACCCCTGGGCCTGCCGGCCTCTGAGGGCCCTGCCCTGGGCCCCCTGCTCCCCTGCCCTTTGTTCAGTCACAGCAGAGATGGCCACACCCACTCCCTCAGTGAGGGCAGTGTTCCAACCTTCTTCAGCCCCGCCCCCTCTCCGCAGGTTACCATGGACTACCAGATGCTGCATTCTGAGGCCAGGGCGTTCCGAGAATGCCAAGGGCAGACATGATGACCTTCAATGATTTCCTCTTGTGTCAGTTTTGGTCAACTTTAGGAGCTAGGAAATGGTCCCCTTTACAGAAATGTTCAAATTTACTGGCATTTCATATATTCTCTGCTATAACATTGTCCTGATTCTTTCTGTATATTCTTTACATATGTTTATGTTTTCCTTAATCAAAGTGTGTCTTTTAAATCTTTTCAAAGAATATTCTTTGGACTTACTAAATCACCTCAATTTTATACGTTTTCTGTTGTATTAAGTTCTGCTCATATCTTTATTTATATTTTTTTCTATGTTCTCAGGGTTTGTTGTTTTGATCATCTGATGTCAATTAAAACACTTGGTTATTCATTTTAATAAATCTTTTTACTTATAAAGATTTGAACTTTTGAAGATTCCAGCTTACTTGTAAGTTTCTAAGGGTCAGGTCCTCTCCATTGTTGCTGGCCTAAGGCTTAGTTCACCATATAGCAATGTATATATTGACATATTTTCCCCTCGACTTTCTGTGATTCCCTACATCTCACCTTTCTTTGCAGACAAGCCATTTGAAATACCCTTCACTTATTTCACAGCCAATAAGTCTTTGAAATAATGTGTATTTTTGAGAGAAATCTTCTTATATCATTAGGCAGAAAATCTGACCTGCCATAGTTTTCAAAACAGCATAATTTCACTCTTCTCAATGATTAATCTGTTGTATTACACAACCTTTGAGTATTTAGCTTTATCAATGACATGTACTTTACAAATGTTTTAGAGATCCTACCAGTCTTTGAAAACATCCTTGTTCCTTGTTCCAGTTCCAGTTTTATGTATATATTCTGCCTTGCACCTGATTATTCCAACATCTGATGGGTGGCCTTGGGAAACTAATTCTCATATTGATTGTTTTTGCTGATTGTCTCCCCTTGTAGCTGATTTCTTCATTACTGTGTAAATTTAGATCATGAGCTCATGTTTAGCTAAACAGCTGACATTGTATCAGGCTTAAGTGTGAACGCTCGTAAGCTTCAGGAGAAAGTCGGCAAAGATTTTTTTGTGTCCCTCCGATGAGTTGCCCGCAAGGACCCCATTTTTTAGAAGTGTTGGTCCAATACTCCCTCTAGAGGCAGGGGATTCAGACAGGGCTGCTTTGCGGCCCCCGATCGGGGGCAGCGGCTGTGGTCGACCTGTGTTCAGGGCAGGAGCCTCTCCGCGTTGGTCCCAGTGACCCATCTGCCTGCGAACTTCGGTCACCTGGCAGGAAGGTACGATGCCCAGTCCTATGGTTAGCTGTGCAGCGAGGTGTACTGCGAGGACACGTTCCACACACACTTCAACAAAGAGGGCGACCTGAGTGGAAATGTGAGTGTTTGGCAAGCTGTGCAGACAAAGAAGGCGCCCTTTGGCCTGGGCCAAATGCTTGTGACACTCCCCTGGTCCTGCCGGGCTCTGAGGGCCCTGCCCTGGGCCCCCTGCTCCCCTGCCCTTTGTTCAGTCACTGCAGAGATGGCCACACCCACTCCCTCAGTTAGGGCAGTGTTCCAACCTCCTTCAGCCCCACCCCCTCTCCGCAGGTTACCATGGACTACCAGATGCTGCATTCTGAGGCCAGGGCGTTCCGAGAATGCCAAGGGCAGACATGATGACCTTCAATGATTTCCTCTTGTGTCAGTTTTGGTCAACTTTAGGAGCTAGGAAATGGTCCCCTTTACAGAAATGTTCAAATTTACTGGCATTTCATATATTCTCTGCTATAACATTGTCCTGATTCTTTCTGTATATTCTTTACATATGTTTATGTTTTCCTTAATCAAAGTGTGTCTTTTAAATCTTTTCAAAGAATATTCTTTGGACTTACTAAATCACCTCAATTTTATACGTTTTCTGTTGTATTAAGTTCTGCTCATATCTTTATTTATATTTTTTCTATGTTCTCAGGGTTTGTTGTTTTGATCATCTGATGTCAATTAAAACACTTGGTTATTCATTTTAATAAATCTTTTTACTTATAAAGATTTGAACTTTTGAAGATTCCAGCTTACTTGTAAGTTTCTAAGGGTCAGGTCCTCTCCATTGTTGCTGGCCTAAGGCTTAGTTCACCATATCGCAATGTATATATTGACATATTTTCCCCTCGACTTTCTGTGATTCCCTACATCTCACCTTTCTTTGCAGACAAGCCATTTGAAATACCCTTCACTTATTTCACAGCCAATAAGTCTTTGAAATAATGTGTATTTTTGAGAGAAATCTTCTTATATCATTAGGCAGAAAATCTGACCTGCCATAGTTTTCAAAACAGCATAATTTCACTCTTCTCAATGATTAATCTGTTGTATTACACAACCTTTGAGTATTTAGCTTTATCAATGACATGTACTTTACAAATGTTTTAGAGATCCTACCAGTCTTAGTAAACATCCTTGTTCCTTGTTTCAGTTCCAGTTTTATGTATATTTTCTGCCTTGCACCTGATTATTCCAACATCTGATGGATGGCCTTGGGAAACTAATTCTCATATTGATTGTTTTTGCTGATTGTCTCCACTTGTAGCTGATTTCTTCATTATTGTGTAAATTTAGATCATGAGCTCATGTTTAGCTAAACAGCTGACATTGTATCAGGCTTAAGTGTGAACGCTCGTAAGCTCCAGGAGAAAGTCGGCAACGATTTATTTGTGTCCCTCCGATGAGTTGCCCGCAAGGACCCCATTTTTTAGAAGTGTTGGTCCAATTCTCCCTATAGAGGCAGGGGATTCAGACAGGGCTGTTTTGCGGCCCCCGATCCGGGGCAGCGGCTGTGGTCGACCTGTGGGCAGGGCAGGAGCCTCTCCGCGTTGGTCCCAGGGACCCATCTGCCTGCGAACTTCAGTCACCTGGCAGGAAGGTACGATGCCCAGTCCTATGGTTAGCTGTGCAGCGAGGTGTACTGCGAGGACACGTTCCACACACACTTCAACAAAGAGGGCGGCCTGAGTGGAAAGGTGAGTGTTTGGGAAGCTGTGCGGACAAAGAAGGTGCCCTTTGGCCTGGGCCAAATGCTTTTGACACACCCCTGGGCCTGCAGGCCTCTGAGGGCCCTGCCGTGGGCCACCTGCTCCCCTGCCCTTTGTTCAGTCACAGCAGAGATGGCCACACCCACTCCCTCAGTGAGGGCAGTGTTCCAACCTCCTTCAGCCCCGCCCCCTCTCCGCAGGTTACCATGGACTACCGATGCTGCATTCTGAGGCCAGGGCGTTCCGAGAATGCCAAGGGCAGACATGATGACCTTCAATGATTTCCTCTTGTGTCAGTTTTGGTCAACTTTAGGAGCTAGGAAATGGTCCCCTTTACAGAAATGTTCAAATTTACTGGCATTTCATATATTCTCTGCTATAACATTGTCCTGATTCTTTCTGTATATTCTTTACTTATGTTTTTGTTTTCCTTAATCAAAGTGTGTCTTTTAAATCTTTTCAAAGAATATTCTTTGGACTTACTAAATCACCTCAATTTTATACGTTTTCTGTTGTATTAAGTTCTGCTCATATCTTTATTTATATTTTTTCTATGTTCTCAGGGTTTGTTGTTTTGATCATCTGATGTCAATTAAAACACTTGGTTATTCATTTTAATAAATCTTTTTACTTATAAAGATTTGAACTTTTGAAGATTCCAGCTTCCTTGTAAGTTTCTAAGGGTCAGGTCCTCTCCATTGTTGCTGGCCTAAGGCTTAGTTCACCATATAGCAATGTATATATTGACATATTTTCCCCTCGACTTTCTGTGATTCCCTACATCTCACCTTTCTTTGCAGACAAGCCATTTGAAATACCCTTCACTTATTTCACAGCCAATAAGTCTTTGAAATAATGTGTATTTTTGAGAGAAATCTTCTTATATCATTAGGCAGAAAATCTGACCTGCCATAGTTTTCAAAACAGCATAATTTCACTCTTCTCAATGATTAATCTGTTGTATTACACAACCTTTGAGTATTTAGCTTTATCAATGACATGTACTTTACAAATGTTTTAGAGATCCTACCAGTCTTTGAAAACATACTTGTTCCTTGTTCCAGTTCCAGTTTTATGTATATATTCTGCCTTGCACCTGATTATTCCAACATCTGATGGGTGGCCTTGGGAAACTAATTCTCATATTGATTGTTTTTGCTGATTGTCTCCCCTTGTAGCTGATTTCTTCATTATTGTGTAAATTTAGATCATGAGCTCATGTTTAGCTAAACAGCTGACATTGTAAAAGGCTTAAGTGTGAACGCTCGTAAGCTTCAGGAGAAAGTTGGCAAAGATTTTTTTGTGTCCCTCCGATGAGTTGCCCGCAAGGACCCCATTGTTTAGAAGTGTTGGTCCAATACTCCCTCTAGAGGCAGGGGATTCAGACAGGGCTGCTTTGCAACCCCCGATCTGGGGCAGCGGCTGTGGTCGACCTGTGGTCAGGGCAGGAGCCTCTCCGCGTTGGTCCCAGTGACCCATCTGCCTGCGAACTTCGGTCACCTGGCAGGAAGGTACGATGCCCAGGCCTATGGTTAGCTGTGCAGCGAGGTGTACTGCGAGGACACGTTCCACACACACTTCAACAAAGAGGGCGGCCTGAGTGGAAAGGTGAGTGTTTGGGAAGCTGTGCGGACAAAGAAGGCGCCCTTTGGCCTGGGCCAAATGCTTGTGACACTCCCCTGGTCCTGCCGGGCTCTGAGGGCCCTGCCCTGGGCCCCCTGCTCCCCTGCCCTTTGTTCAGCCACAGCAGAGATGGCCACACCCACTCCCTCAGTGAGGGCAGTGTTCCAACCTCCTTCAGCCCCACCCCCTCTCCGCAGGTTACCATGGACTACGGATGCTGCATTCTGAGGCCAGGGCGTTCCAAGAATGCCAAGGGCAGACATGATGACCTTCAATGATTTCCTCTTGTGTCAGTTTTGGTCAACTTTAGGAGCTAGGAAATGGTCCCCTTTACAGAAATGTTCAAATTTACTGGCATTTCATATATTCTCTGCTATAACATTGTCCTGATTCTTTCTGTATATTCTTTACATATGTTTATGTTTTCCTTAATCAAAGTGTGTCTTTTAAATCTTTTCAAAGAATATTCTTTGGACTTACTAAATCACCTCAATTTTATACGTTTTCTGTTGTATTAAGTTCTGCTCATATCTTTATTTATATTTTTTCTATGTTCTCAGGGTTTGTTGTTTTGATCGTCTGATGTCAATTAAAACACTTGGTTATTCATTTTAATAAAACTTTTTACTTAGAAAGATTTGAAATTTTGAAGATTCCAGCTTACTTGTAAGTTTCTAAGGGTCATGTCCTCTCCATTGTTGCTGGCCTAAGGCTTAGTTCACCATATAGCAATGTATATATTGACATATTTTCCCCTCGACTTTCTGTGATTCCCTACATCTCACCTTTCTTTGCAGACAAGCCATTTGAAATACGCTTAACTTATTTCACAGCCAATAAGTCTTTGAAATAATGTGTATTTTTGAGAGAAATCTTCTTATATCATTAGGCAGAAAATCTGACCTGCCATAGTTTTCAAAACAGCATAATTTCACTCTTCTCAATGATTAATCTGTTGTATTACACAACCTTTGAGTATTTAGCTTTATCAATGACATGTACTTTACAAATGTTTTAGAGATCCTATCAGTCTTAGTAAACATCCTTGTTCCTTGTTTCAGTTCCAGTTTTATGTATATTTTCTGCCTTGCACCTGATTATTCCAACATCTGATGGATGGCCTTGGGAAACTAATTCTCATATTGATTGTTTTTGCTGATTGTCTCCCCTTGTAGCTGATTTCTTCATTATTGTGTAAATTTAGATCATGAGCTCATGTTTAGCTAAACAGCTGACATTGTAACAGGCTTAAGTGTGAACGCTCGTAAGCTTCAGGAGAAAGTCGGCAAAGATTTTTTTGTGTCCCTCCGATGAGTTGCCCGCAAGGACCCCATTTTTTAGAAGTGTTGGTCCAATACTCCCTCTAGAGGCAGGGGATTCAGACAGGGCTGCTTTGCGGCCCCCGATCGGGGGCAGCGGCTGTGGTCGAACTGTGGTCAGGGCAGGAGCCTCTCCGCGTTGGTCCCAGGGACCCATCTGCCTGCAAATTTCGGTCACCTGGCAGGAAGGTACGATGCCCAGTCCTATGGTTAGCTGTGCAGCGAGGTGTACTGCGAGGACACGTTCCACACACACTTCAACAAAGAGGGCGGCCTGAGTGGAAAGGTGAGTGTTTGGGAAGCTGTGTGGACAAAGAAGGCGCCCTTTGGCCTCGGCCAAATGCTTGTGACACACCCCTGGGCCTGCCGGCCTCTGAGGGCCCTGCCATGGGTCCCCTGCTCCCCTGCCCTTAGTTCAGTCACAGCAGAGATGGCCACACCCACTCCCTCAGTGAGGGCAGTGTTCCAACCTCCTTCAGCCCCGCCCCCTCTCCGCAGGTTACCATGGACTAGCCGTGCTGCATTCTGAGGCCAGGGCGTTCCGAGAATGCCAAGGGCAGACATGATGACCTTCAATGATTTCCTCTTGTGTCAGTTTTGGTCAACTTTAGGAGCTAGGAAATGGTCCCCTTTACAGAAATGTTCAAATTTACTGGCATTTCATATATTCTCTGCTATAACATTGTCCTGATTCTTTCTGTATATTCTTTACTTATGTTTTTGTTTTCCTTAATCAAAGTGTGTCTTTTAAATCTTTTCAAAGAATATTCTTTGGACTTACTAAATCACCTCAATTTTATACGTTTTCTGTTGTATTAAGTTCTGCTCATATCTTTATTTATATTTTTTCTATGTTCTCAGGGTTTGTTGTTTTGATCATCTGATGTCAATTAAAACACTTGGTTATTCATTTTAATAAATCTTTTTACTTATAAATATTTGAACTTTTGAAGATTCCAGCTTACTTGTAAGTTTCTAAGGGTCAGGTCCTCTCCATTGTTGCTGGCCTAAGGCTTAGTTCACCATATAGCAATGTATATATTGACATATTTTCCCCTCGACTTTCTGTGATTCCCTACATCTCACCTTTCTTTGCAGACAAGCCATTTGAAATACCCTTCACTTATTTCACAGCCAATAAGTCTTTGAAATAATGTGTATTTTTGAGAGAAATCTTCTTATATCATTAGGCAGAAAATCTGACCTGCCATAGTTTTCAAAACAGCATAATTTCACTCTTCTCAATGATTAATCTGTTGTATTACACAACCTTTGAGTATTTAGCTTTATCAATGACATGTACTTTACAAATGTTTTAGAGATCCTACCAGTCTTTGAAAACATCCTTGTTCCTTGTTCCAGTTCCAGTTTTTTGTATATATTCTGCCTTGCACCTGATTATTCCAACATCTGATGGGTGGCCTTGGGAAACTAATTCTCATATTGATTGTTTTTGCTGATTGTCTCCCCTTGTAGCTGATTTCTTCATTATTGTGTAAATTTAGATCATGAGCTCATGTTTAGCTAAACAGCTGACATTGTAAAAGGCTTAAGTGTGAACGCTCGTAAGCTTCAGGAGAAAGTCGGCAAAGATTTTTTTGTGTCCCTCCGATGAGTTGCCCGCAAGGACCCCATTTTTTAGAAGTGTTGGTCCAATACTCCCTCTAGAGGCAGGGGATTCAGACAGGGCTGCTTTGCAACCCCCGATGTGGGGCAGCGGCTGTGGTTGACCTGTGGTCAGGGCAGGAGCCTCTCCGCGTTGGTCCCAGTGACCCATCTGCCTGCGAACTTCGGTCACCTGGCAGGAAGGTACGATGCCCAGTCCTATGGTTAGCTGTGCAGCGAGGTGTACTGCGAGGACACGTTCCACACACACTTCAACAAAGAGGGCGGCCTGAGTGGAAATGTGAGTGTTTGGGAAGCTGTGCAGACAAAGAAGGCGCCCTTTGGCCTGGGCCAAATGCTTGTGACACTCCCCTGGTCCTGCCGGGCTCTGAGGGCCCTGCCCTGGGCCCCCTGCTCCCCTGCCCTTTGTTCAGTCACAGCAGAGATGGCCACACCCACTCCCTCAGTGAGGGCAGTGTTCCAACCTCCCTCAGCCCCACCCCCTCTCCGCAGGTTACCATGGACTACCGATGCTGCATTCTGAGGCCAGGGCGTTCCAAGAATGCCAAGGGCAGACATGATGACCTTCAATGATTTCCTCTTGTGTCAGTTTTGGTCAACTTTAGGAGCTAGGAAATGGTCCCCTTTACAGAAATGTTCAAATTTACTGGCATTTCATATATTCTCTGCTATAACATTGTCCTGATTCTTTCTGTATATTCTTTACATATGTTTATGTTTTCCTTAATCAAAGTGTGTCTTTTAAATCTTTTCAAAGAATATTCTTTGGACTTACTAAATCACCTCAATTTTATACGTTTTCTGTTGTATTAAGTTCTGCTCATATCTTTATTTATATTTTTTCTATGTTCTCAGGGTTTGTTGTTTTGATCATCTGATGTCAATTAAAACACTTGGTTATTCATTTTAATAAATCTTTTTACTTAGAAAGATTTGAACTTTTGAAGATTCCAGCTTACTTGTAAGTTTCTAAGGGTCAGGTCCTCTCCATTGTTGCTGGCCTAAGGCTTAGTTCACCATATAGCAATGTATATATTGACATATTTTCCCCTCGACTTTCTGTGATTCCCTACATCTCACCTTTCTTTGCAGACAAGCCATTTGAAATACCCTTAACTTATTTCACAGCCAATAAGTCTTTGAAATAATGTGTATTTTTGAGAGAAATCTTCTTATATCATTAGGCAGAAAATCTGACCTGCCATAGTTTTCAAAACAGCATAATTTCACTCTTCTCAATGATTAATCTGTTGTATTACACAACCTTTGAGTATTTAGCTTTTTCAATGACATGTACTTTACAAATGTTTTAGAGATCCTACCAGTCTTAGTAAACATCCTTGTTCCTTGTTTCAGTTCCAGTTTTATGTATATTTTCTGCCTTGCACCTGATTATTCCAACATCTGATGGATGCCTTGGGAAACTAATTCTCATATTGATTGTTTTTGCTGATTGTCTCCACTTGTAGCTGATTTCTTCATTATTGTGTAAATTTAGATCATGAGCTCATGTTTAGCTAAACAGCTGACATTGTAAAAGGCTTAAGTGTGAACGCTCGTAAGCTTCAGGAGAATGTCGGCAAAGATTTTTTTGTGTCCCTCCGATGAGTTGCCCGCAAGGACCCCATTTTTTAGAAGTGTTGGTCCAATACTCCCTCTAGAGGCAGGGGATTCAGACAGGGCTGCTTTGCAACCCCCGATCTGGGGCAGCGGCTGTGGTCGACCTGTGGTCAGGGCAGGAGCCTCTCCGCGTTGGTCCCAGTGACCCATCTGCCTGCGAACTTCGGTCACCTGGCAGGAAGGTACGATGCCCAGTCCTATGGTTAGCTGTGCAGCGAGGTGTACTGCGAGGACACGTTCCACACACACTTCAACAAAGAGGGCGGCCTGAGTGGAAATGTGAGTGTTTGGGAAGCTGTGCAGACAAAGAAGGCGCCCTTTGGCCTGGGCCAAATGCTTGTGACACTCCCCTGGTCCTGCCGGGCTCTGAGGGCCCTGCCCTGGGCCCCCTGCTCCCCTGCCCTTTGTTCAGTCACAGCAGAGATGGCCACACCCACTCCCTCAGTGAGGGCAGTGTTCCAACCTCCTTCAGCCCCGCCCCCTCTCCGCAGGTTACCATGGACTACCGATGCTGCATTCTGAGGCCAGGGCGTTCCAAGAATGCCAAGGGCAGACATGATGACCTTCAATGATTTCCTCTTGTGTCAGTTTTGGTCAACTTTAGGAGCTAGGAAATGGTCCCCTTTACAGAAATGTTCAAATTTACTGGCATTTCATATATTCTCTGCTATAACATTGTCCTGATTCTTTCTGTATATTCTTTACTTATGTTTTTGTTTTCCTTAATCAAAGTGTGTCTTTTAAATCTTTTCAAAGAATATTCTTTGGACTTACTAAATCACCTCAATTTTATACGTTTTCTGTTGTATTAAGTTCTGCTCATATCTTTATTTATATTTTTTCTATGTTCTCAGGGTTTGTTGTTTTGATCATCTGATGTCAATTAAAACACTTGGTTATTCATTTTAATAAATCTTTTTACTTATAAAGATTTGAACTTTTGAAGATTCCAGCTTCCTTGTAAGTTTCTAAGGGTCAGGTCCTCTCCATTGTTGCTGGCCTAAGGCTTAGTTCACCATATAGCAATGTATATATTGACATATTTTCCCCTCGACTTTCTGTGATTCCCTACATCTCACCTTTCTTTGCAGACAAGCCATTTGAAATACCCTTCACTTATTTCACAGCCAATAAGTCTTTGAAATAATGTGTATTTTTGAGAGAAATCTTCTTATATCATTAGGCAGAAAATCTGACCTGCCATAGTTTTCAAAACAGCATAATTTCACTCTTCTCAATGATTAATCTGTTGTATTACACAACCTTTGAGTATTTAGCTTTATCAATGACATGTACTTTACAAATGTTTTAGAGATCCTACCAGTCTTAGTAAACATCCTTGTTCCTTGTTTCAGTTCCAGTTTTATGTATATTTTCTGCCTTGCACCTGATTATTCCAACATCTGATGGATGGCCTTGGGAAACTAATTCTCATATTGATTGTTTTTGCTGATTGTCTCCACTTGTAGCTGATTTCTTCATTATTGTGTAAATTTAGATCATGAGCTCATGTTTAGCTAAACAGCTGACATTGTAAAAGGCTTAAGTGTGAACGCTCGTAAGCTTCAGGAGAATGTCGGCAAAGATTTTTTTGTGTCCCTCCGATGAGTTGCCCGCAAGGACCCCATTTTTTACAAGTGTTGGTCCAATACTCCCTCTAGAGGCAGGGGATTCAGACAGGGCTGCTTTGCAACCCCCAATCTGGGGCAGCGGCTGTGGTCGACCTGTGGTCAGGGCAGGAGCCTCTCCGCGTTGGTCCCAGTGACCCATCTGCCTGCGAACTTCGGTCACCTGGCAGGAAGGTACAATGCCCAGTCCTATGGTTAGCTGTGCAGCGAGGTGTACTGCGAGGACACGTTCCACACACACTTCAACAAAGAGGGCGGCCTGAGTGGAAATGTGAGTGTTTGGGAAGCTGTGCAGACAAAGAAGGCGCCCTTTGGCCTGGGCCAAATGCTTGTGACACTCCCCTGGTCCTGCCGGGCTCTGAGGGCCCTGCCCTGGGCCCCCTGCTCCCCTGCCCTTTGTTCAGTCACAGCAGAGATGGCCACACCCACTCCCTCAGTGAGGGCAGTGTTCCAACCTCCTTCAGCCCCGCCCCCTCTCCGCAGGTTACCATGGACTACCGATGCTGCATTCTGAGGCCAGGGCGTTCCAAGAATGCCAAGGGCAGACATGATGACCTTCAATGATTTCCTCTTGTGTCAGTTTTGGTCAACTTTAGGAGCTAGGAAATGGTCCCCTTTACAGAAATGTTCAAATTTACTGGCATTTCATATATTCTCTGCTATAACATTGTCCTGATTCTTTCTGTATATTCTTTACTTATGTTTTTGTTTTCCTTAATCAAAGTGTGTCTTTTAAATCTTTTCAAAGAATATTCTTTGGACTTACTAAATCACCTCAATTTTATACGTTTTCTGTTGTATTAAGTTCTGCTCATATCTTTATTTATATTTTTTCTATGTTCTCAGGGTTTGTTGTTTTGATCATCTGATGTCAATTAAAACACTTGGTTATTCATTTTAATAAATCTTTTTACTTATAAAGATTTGAACTTTTGAAGATTCCAGCTTCCTTGTAAGTTTCTAAGGGTCAGGTCCTCTCCATTGTTGCTGGCCTAAGGCTTAGTTCACCATATAGCAATGTATATATTGACATATTTTCCCCTCGACTTTCTGTGATTCCCTACATCTCACCTTTCTTTGCAGACAAGCCATTTGAAATACCCTTCACTTATTTCACAGCCAATAAGTCTTTGAAATAATGTGTATTTTTGAGAGAAATCTTCTTATATCATTAGGCAGAAAATCTGACCTGCCATAGTTTTCAAAACAGCATAATTTCACTCTTCTCAATGATTAATCTGTTGTATTACACAACCTTTGAGTATTTAGCTTTATCAATGACATGTACTTTACAAATGTTTTAGAGATCCTACCAGTCTTTGAAAACATCCTTGTTCCTTGTTCCAGTTCCAGTTTTTTGTATATATTCTGCCTTGCACCTGATTATTCCAACATCTGATGGGTGGCCTTGGGAAACTAATTCTCATATTGATTGTTTTTGCTGATTGTCTCCCCTTGTAGCTGATTTCTTCATTATTGTGTAAATTTAGATCATGAGCTCATGTTTAGCTAAACAGCTGACATTGTAAAAGGCTTAAGTGTGAACGCTCGTAAGCTTCAGGAGAAAGTCGGCAAAGATTTTTTTGTGTCCCTCCGATGAGTTGCCCGCAAGGACCCCATTTTTTAGAAGTGTTGGTCCAATACTCCCTCTAGAGGCAGGGGATTCAGACAGGGCTGCTTTGCAACCCCCGATCTGGGGCAGCGGCTGTGGTTGACCTGTGGTCAGGGCAGGAGCCTCTCCGCGTTGGTCCCAGTGACCCATCTGCCTGCGAACTTCGGTCACCTGGCAGGAAGGTACGATGCCCAGTCCTATGGTTAGCTGTGCAGCGAGGTGTACTGCGAGGACACGTTCCACACACACTTCAACAAAGAGGGCGGCCTGAGTGGAAATGTGAGTGTTTGGGAAGCTGTGCAGACAAAGAAGGCGCCCTTTGGCCTGGGCCAAATGCTTGTGACACTCCCCTGGTCCTGCCGGGCTCTGAGGGCCCTGCCCTGGGCCCCCTGCTCCCCTGCCCTTTGTTCAGTCACAGCAGAGATGGCCACACCCACTCCCTCAGTGAGGGCAGTGTTCCAACCTCCCTCAGCCCCACCCCCTCTCCGCAGGTTACCATGGACTACCGATGCTGCATTCTGAGGCCAGGGCGTTCCAAGAATGCCAAGGGCAGACATGATGACCTTCAATGATTTCCTCTTGTGTCAGTTTTGGTCAACTTTAGGAGCTAGGAAATGGTCCCCTTTACAGAAATGTTCAAATTTACTGGCATTTCATATATTCTCTGCTATAACATTGTCCTGATTCTTTCTGTATATTCTTTACTTATGTTTTTGTTTTCCTTAATCAAAGTGTGTCTTTTAAATCTTTTCAAAGAATATTCTTTGGACTTACTAAATCACCTCAATTTTATACGTTTTCTGTTGTATTAAGTTCTGCTCATATCTTTATTTATATTTTTTCTATGTTCTCAGGGTTTGTTGTTTTGATCATCTGATGTCAATTAAAACACTTGGTTATTCATTTTAATAAATCTTTTTACTTATAAAGATTTGAACTTTTGAAGATTCCAGCTTCCTTGTAAGTTTCTAAGGGTCAGGTCCTCTCCATTGTTGCTGGCCTAAGGCTTAGTTCACCATATAGCAATGTATATATTGACATATTTTCCCCTCGACTTTCTGTGATTCCCTACATCTCACCTTTCTTTGCAGACAAGCCATTTGAAATACCCTTCACTTATTTCACAGCCAATAAGTCTTTGAAATAATGTGTATTTTTGAGAGAAATCTTCTTATATCATTAGGCAGAAAATCTGACCTGCCATAGTTTTCAAAACAGCATAATTTCACTCTTCTCAATGATTAATCTGTTGTATTACACAACCTTTGAGTATTTAGCTTTATCAATGACATGTACTTTACAAATGTTTTAGAGATCCTACCAGTCTTTGAAAACATACTTGTTCCTTGTTCCAGTTCCAGTTTTATGTATATATTCTGCCTTGCACCTGATTATTCCAACATCTGATGGGTGGCCTTGGGAAACTAATTCTCATATTGATTGTTTTTGCTGATTGTCTCCCCTTGTAGCTGATTTCTTCATTATTGTGTAAATTTAGATCATGAGCTCATGTTTAGCTAAACAGCTGACATTGTAAAAGGCTTAAGTGTGAACGCTCGTAAGCTTCAGGAGAAAGTTGGCAAAGATTTTTTTGTGTCCCTCCGATGAGTTGCCCGCAAGGACCCCATTGTTTAGAAGTGTTGGTCCAATACTCCCTCTAGAGGCAGGGGATTCAGACAGGGCTGCTTTGCAACCCCCGATCTGGGGCAGCGGCTGTGGTCGACCTGTGGTCAGGGCAGGAGCCTCTCCGCGTTGGTCCCAGTGACCCATCTGCCTGCGAACTTCGGTCACCTGGCAGGAAGGTACGATGCCCAGGCCTATGGTTAGCTGTGCAGCGAGGTGTACTGCGAGGACACGTTCCACACACACTTCAACAAAGAGGGCGGCCTGAGTGGAAAGGTGAGTGTTTGGGAAGCTGTGCGGACAAAGAAGGCGCCCTTTGGCCTGGGCCAAATGCTTGTGACACTCCCCTGGTCCTGCCGGGCTCTGAGGGCCCTGCCCTGGGCCCCCTGCTCCCCTGCCCTTTGTTCAGCCACAGCAGAGATGGCCACACCCACTCCCTCAGTGAGGGCAGTGTTCCAACCTCCTTCAGCCCCACCCCCTCTCCGCAGGTTACCATGGACTACGGATGCTGCATTCTGAGGCCAGGGCGTTCCAAGAATGCCAAGGGCAGACATGATGACCTTCAATGATTTCCTCTTGTGTCAGTTTTGGTCAACTTTAGGAGCTAGGAAATGGTCCCCTTTACAGAAATGTTCAAATTTACTGGCATTTCATATATTCTCTGCTATAACATTGTCCTGATTCTTTCTGTATATTCTTTACATATGTTTATGTTTTCCTTAATCAAAGTGTGTCTTTTAAATCTTTTCAAAGAATATTCTTTGGACTTACTAAATCACCTCAATTTTATACGTTTTCTGTTGTATTAAGTTCTGCTCATATCTTTATTTATATTTTTTCTATGTTCTCAGGGTTTGTTGTTTTGATCGTCTGATGTCAATTAAAACACTTGGTTATTCATTTTAATAAAACTTTTTACTTAGAAAGATTTGAAATTTTGAAGATTCCAGCTTACTTGTAAGTTTCTAAGGGTCATGTCCTCTCCATTGTTGCTGGCCTAAGGCTTAGTTCACCATATAGCAATGTATATATTGACATATTTTCCCCTCGACTTTCTGTGATTCCCTACATCTCACCTTTCTTTGCAGACAAGCCATTTGAAATACGCTTAACTTATTTCACAGCCAATAAGTCTTTGAAATAATGTGTATTTTTGAGAGAAATCTTCTTATATCATTAGGCAGAAAATCTGACCTGCCATAGTTTTCAAAACAGCATAATTTCACTCTTCTCAATGATTAATCTGTTGTATTACACAACCTTTGAGTATTTAGCTTTATCAATGACATGTACTTTACAAATGTTTTAGAGATCCTATCAGTCTTAGTAAACATCCTTGTTCCTTGTTTCAGTTCCAGTTTTATGTATATTTTCTGCCTTGCACCTGATTATTCCAACATCTGATGGATGGCCTTGGGAAACTAATTCTCATATTGATTGTTTTTGCTGATTGTCTCCCCTTGTAGCTGATTTCTTCATTATTGTGTAAATTTAGATCATGAGCTCATGTTTAGCTAAACAGCTGACATTGTAACAGGCTTAAGTGTGAACGCTCGTAAGCTTCAGGAGAAAGTCGGCAAAGATTTTTTTGTGTCCCTCCGATGAGTTGCCCGCAAGGACCCCATTTTTTAGAAGTGTTGGTCCAATACTCCCTCTAGAGGCAGGGGATTCAGACAGGGCTGCTTTGCGGCCCCCGATCGGGGGCAGCGGCTGTGGTCGAACTGTGGTCAGGGCAGGAGCCTCTCCGCGTTGGTCCCAGGGACCCATCTGCCTGCAAATTTCGGTCACCTGGCAGGAAGGTACGATGCCCAGTCCTATGGTTAGCTGTGCAGCGAGGTGTACTGCGAGGACACGTTCCACACACACTTCAACAAAGAGGGCGGCCTGAGTGGAAAGGTGAGTGTTTGGGAAGCTGTGTGGACAAAGAAGGCGCCCTTTGGCCTCGGCCAAATGCTTGTGACACACCCCTGGGCCTGCCGGCCTCTGAGGGCCCTGCCATGGGTCCCCTGCTCCCCTGCCCTTAGTTCAGTCACAGCAGAGATGGCCACACCCACTCCCTCAGTGAGGGCAGTGTTCCAACCTCCTTCAGCCCCGCCCCCTCTCCGCAGGTTACCATGGACTAGCCGTGCTGCATTCTGAGGCCAGGGCGTTCCGAGAATGCCAAGGGCAGACATGATGACCTTCAATGATTTCCTCTTGTGTCAGTTTTGGTCAACTTTAGGAGCTAGGAAATGGTCCCCTTTACAGAAATGTTCAAATTTACTGGCATTTCATATATTCTCTGCTATAACATTGTCCTGATTCTTTCTGTATATTCTTTACTTATGTTTTTGTTTTCCTTAATCAAAGTGTGTCTTTTAAATCTTTTCAAAGAATATTCTTTGGACTTACTAAATCACCTCAATTTTATACGTTTTCTGTTGTATTAAGTTCTGCTCATATCTTTATTTATATTTTTTCTATGTTCTCAGGGTTTGTTGTTTTGATCATCTGATGTCAATTAAAACACTTGGTTATTCATTTTAATAAATCTTTTTACTTATAAATATTTGAACTTTTGAAGATTCCAGCTTACTTGTAAGTTTCTAAGGGTCAGGTCCTCTCCATTGTTGCTGGCCTAAGGCTTAGTTCACCATATAGCAATGTATATATTGACATATTTTCCCCTCGACTTTCTGTGATTCCCTACATCTCACCTTTCTTTGCAGACAAGCCATTTGAAATACCCTTCACTTATTTCACAGCCAATAAGTCTTTGAAATAATGTGTATTTTTGAGAGAAATCTTCTTATATCATTAGGCAGAAAATCTGACCTGCCATAGTTTTCAAAACAGCATAATTTCACTCTTCTCAATGATTAATCTGTTGTATTACACAACCTTTGAGTATTTAGCTTTATCAATGACATGTACTTTACAAATGTTTTAGAGATCCTACCAGTCTTTGAAAACATCCTTGTTCCTTGTTCCAGTTCCAGTTTTTTGTATATATTCTGCCTTGCACCTGATTATTCCAACATCTGATGGGTGGCCTTGGGAAACTAATTCTCATATTGATTGTTTTTGCTGATTGTCTCCCCTTGTAGCTGATTTCTTCATTATTGTGTAAATTTAGATCATGAGCTCATGTTTAGCTAAACAGCTGACATTGTAAAAGGCTTAAGTGTGAACGCTCGTAAGCTTCAGGAGAAAGTCGGCAAAGATTTTTTTGTGTCCCTCCGATGAGTTGCCCGCAAGGACCCCATTTTTTAGAAGTGTTGGTCCAATACTCCCTCTAGAGGCAGGGGATTCAGACAGGGCTGCTTTGCAACCCCCGATGTGGGGCAGCGGCTGTGGTTGACCTGTGGTCAGGGCAGGAGCCTCTCCGCGTTGGTCCCAGTGACCCATCTGCCTGCGAACTTCGGTCACCTGGCAGGAAGGTACGATGCCCAGTCCTATGGTTAGCTGTGCAGCGAGGTGTACTGCGAGGACACGTTCCACACACACTTCAACAAAGAGGGCGGCCTGAGTGGAAATGTGAGTGTTTGGGAAGCTGTGCAGACAAAGAAGGCGCCCTTTGGCCTGGGCCAAATGCTTGTGACACTCCCCTGGTCCTGCCGGGCTCTGAGGGCCCTGCCCTGGGCCCCCTGCTCCCCTGCCCTTTGTTCAGTCACAGCAGAGATGGCCACACCCACTCCCTCAGTGAGGGCAGTGTTCCAACCTCCCTCAGCCCCACCCCCTCTCCGCAGGTTACCATGGACTACCGATGCTGCATTCTGAGGCCAGGGCGTTCCAAGAATGCCAAGGGCAGACATGATGACCTTCAATGATTTCCTCTTGTGTCAGTTTTGGTCAACTTTAGGAGCTAGGAAATGGTCCCCTTTACAGAAATGTTCAAATTTACTGGCATTTCATATATTCTCTGCTATAACATTGTCCTGATTCTTTCTGTATATTCTTTACATATGTTTATGTTTTCCTTAATCAAAGTGTGTCTTTTAAATCTTTTCAAAGAATATTCTTTGGACTTACTAAATCACCTCAATTTTATACGTTTTCTGTTGTATTAAGTTCTGCTCATATCTTTATTTATATTTTTTCTATGTTCTCAGGGTTTGTTGTTTTGATCATCTGATGTCAATTAAAACACTTGGTTATTCATTTTAATAAATCTTTTTACTTAGAAAGATTTGAACTTTTGAAGATTCCAGCTTACTTGTAAGTTTCTAAGGGTCAGGTCCTCTCCATTGTTGCTGGCCTAAGGCTTAGTTCACCATATAGCAATGTATATATTGACATATTTTCCCCTCGACTTTCTGTGATTCCCTACATCTCACCTTTCTTTGCAGACAAGCCATTTGAAATACCCTTAACTTATTTCACAGCCAATAAGTCTTTGAAATAATGTGTATTTTTGAGAGAAATCTTCTTATATCATTAGGCAGAAAATCTGACCTGCCATAGTTTTCAAAACAGCATAATTTCACTCTTCTCAATGATTAATCTGTTGTATTACACAACCTTTGAGTATTTAGCTTTTTCAATGACATGTACTTTACAAATGTTTTAGAGATCCTACCAGTCTTAGTAAACATCCTTGTTCCTTGTTTCAGTTCCAGTTTTATGTATATTTTCTGCCTTGCACCTGATTATTCCAACATCTGATGGATGCCTTGGGAAACTAATTCTCATATTGATTGTTTTTGCTGATTGTCTCCACTTGTAGCTGATTTCTTCATTATTGTGTAAATTTAGATCATGAGCTCATGTTTAGCTAAACAGCTGACATTGTAAAAGGCTTAAGTGTGAACGCTCGTAAGCTTCAGGAGAATGTCGGCAAAGATTTTTTTGTGTCCCTCCGATGAGTTGCCCGCAAGGACCCCATTTTTTAGAAGTGTTGGTCCAATACTCCCTCTAGAGGCAGGGGATTCAGACAGGGCTGCTTTGCAACCCCCGATCTGGGGCAGCGGCTGTGGTCGACCTGTGGTCAGGGCAGGAGCCTCTCCGCGTTGGTCCCAGTGACCCATCTGCCTGCGAACTTCGGTCACCTGGCAGGAAGGTACGATGCCCAGTCCTATGGTTAGCTGTGCAGCGAGGTGTACTGCGAGGACACGTTCCACACACACTTCAACAAAGAGGGCGGCCTGAGTGGAAATGTGAGTGTTTGGGAAGCTGTGCAGACAAAGAAGGCGCCCTTTGGCCTGGGCCAAATGCTTGTGACACTCCCCTGGTCCTGCCGGGCTCTGAGGGCCCTGCCCTGGGCCCCCTGCTCCCCTGCCCTTTGTTCAGTCACAGCAGAGATGGCCACACCCACTCCCTCAGTGAGGGCAGTGTTCCAACCTCCTTCAGCCCCGCCCCCTCTCCGCAGGTTACCATGGACTACCGATGCTGCATTCTGAGGCCAGGGCGTTCCAAGAATGCCAAGGGCAGACATGATGACCTTCAATGATTTCCTCTTGTGTCAGTTTTGGTCAACTTTAGGAGCTAGGAAATGGTCCCCTTTACAGAAATGTTCAAATTTACTGGCATTTCATATATTCTCTGCTATAACATTGTCCTGATTCTTTCTGTATATTCTTTACTTATGTTTTTGTTTTCCTTAATCAAAGTGTGTCTTTTAAATCTTTTCAAAGAATATTCTTTGGACTTACTAAATCACCTCAATTTTATACGTTTTCTGTTGTATTAAGTTCTGCTCATATCTTTATTTATATTTTTTCTATGTTCTCAGGGTTTGTTGTTTTGATCATCTGATGTCAATTAAAACACTTGGTTATTCATTTTAATAAATCTTTTTACTTATAAAGATTTGAACTTTTGAAGATTCCAGCTTCCTTGTAAGTTTCTAAGGGTCAGGTCCTCTCCATTGTTGCTGGCCTAAGGCTTAGTTCACCATATAGCAATGTATATATTGACATATTTTCCCCTCGACTTTCTGTGATTCCCTACATCTCACCTTTCTTTGCAGACAAGCCATTTGAAATACCCTTCACTTATTTCACAGCCAATAAGTCTTTGAAATAATGTGTATTTTTGAGAGAAATCTTCTTATATCATTAGGCAGAAAATCTGACCTGCCATAGTTTTCAAAACAGCATAATTTCACTCTTCTCAATGATTAATCTGTTGTATTACACAACCTTTGAGTATTTAGCTTTATCAATGACATGTACTTTACAAATGTTTTAGAGATCCTACCAGTCTTAGTAAACATCCTTGTTCCTTGTTTCAGTTCCAGTTTTATGTATATTTTCTGCCTTGCACCTGATTATTCCAACATCTGATGGATGGCCTTGGGAAACTAATTCTCATATTGATTGTTTTTGCTGATTGTCTCCACTTGTAGCTGATTTCTTCATTATTGTGTAAATTTAGATCATGAGCTCATGTTTAGCTAAACAGCTGACATTGTAAAAGGCTTAAGTGTGAACGCTCGTAAGCTTCAGGAGAATGTCGGCAAAGATTTTTTTGTGTCCCTCCGATGAGTTGCCCGCAAGGACCCCATTTTTTACAAGTGTTGGTCCAATACTCCCTCTAGAGGCAGGGGATTCAGACAGGGCTGCTTTGCAACCCCCAATCTGGGGCAGCGGCTGTGGTCGACCTGTGGTCAGGGCAGGAGCCTCTCCGCGTTGGTCCCAGTGACCCATCTGCCTGCGAACTTCGGTCACCTGGCAGGAAGGTACAATGCCCAGTCCTATGGTTAGCTGTGCAGCGAGGTGTACTGCGAGGACACGTTCCACACACACTTCAACAAAGAGGGCGGCCTGAGTGGAAATGTGAGTGTTTGGGAAGCTGTGCAGACAAAGAAGGCGCCCTTTGGCCTGGGCCAAATGCTTGTGACACTCCCCTGGTCCTGCCGGGCTCTGAGGGCCCTGCCCTGGGCCCCCTGCTCCCCTGCCCTTTGTTCAGTCACAGCAGAGATGGCCACACCCACTCCCTCAGTGAGGGCAGTGTTCCAACCTCCTTCAGCCCCGCCCCCTCTCCGCAGGTTACCATGGACTACCGATGCTGCATTCTGAGGCCAGGGCGTTCCAAGAATGCCAAGGGCAGACATGATGACCTTCAATGATTTCCTCTTGTGTCAGTTTTGGTCAACTTTAGGAGCTAGGAAATGGTCCCCTTTACAGAAATGTTCAAATTTACTGGCATTTCATATATTCTCTGCTATAACATTGTCCTGATTCTTTCTGTATATTCTTTACTTATGTTTTTGTTTTCCTTAATCAAAGTGTGTCTTTTAAATCTTTTCAAAGAATATTCTTTGGACTTACTAAATCACCTCAATTTTATACGTTTTCTGTTGTATTAAGTTCTGCTCATATCTTTATTTATATTTTTTCTATGTTCTCAGGGTTTGTTGTTTTGATCATCTGATGTCAATTAAAACACTTGGTTATTCATTTTAATAAATCTTTTTACTTATAAAGATTTGAACTTTTGAAGATTCCAGCTTCCTTGTAAGTTTCTAAGGGTCAGGTCCTCTCCATTGTTGCTGGCCTAAGGCTTAGTTCACCATATAGCAATGTATATATTGACATATTTTCCCCTCGACTTTCTGTGATTCCCTACATCTCACCTTTCTTTGCAGACAAGCCATTTGAAATACCCTTCACTTATTTCACAGCCAATAAGTCTTTGAAATAATGTGTATTTTTGAGAGAAATCTTCTTATATCATTAGGCAGAAAATCTGACCTGCCATAGTTTTCAAAACAGCATAATTTCACTCTTCTCAATGATTAATCTGTTGTATTACACAACCTTTGAGTATTTAGCTTTATCAATGACATGTACTTTACAAATGTTTTAGAGATCCTACCAGTCTTTGAAAACATCCTTGTTCCTTGTTCCAGTTCCAGTTTTTTGTATATATTCTGCCTTGCACCTGATTATTCCAACATCTGATGGGTGGCCTTGGGAAACTAATTCTCATATTGATTGTTTTTGCTGATTGTCTCCCCTTGTAGCTGATTTCTTCATTATTGTGTAAATTTAGATCATGAGCTCATGTTTAGCTAAACAGCTGACATTGTAAAAGGCTTAAGTGTGAACGCTCGTAAGCTTCAGGAGAAAGTCGGCAAAGATTTTTTTGTGTCCCTCCGATGAGTTGCCCGCAAGGACCCCATTTTTTAGAAGTGTTGGTCCAATACTCCCTCTAGAGGCAGGGGATTCAGACAGGGCTGCTTTGCAACCCCCGATCTGGGGCAGCGGCTGTGGTTGACCTGTGGTCAGGGCAGGAGCCTCTCCGCGTTGGTCCCAGTGACCCATCTGCCTGCGAACTTCGGTCACCTGGCAGGAAGGTACGATGCCCAGTCCTATGGTTAGCTGTGCAGCGAGGTGTACTGCGAGGACACGTTCCACACACACTTCAACAAAGAGGGCGGCCTGAGTGGAAATGTGAGTGTTTGGGAAGCTGTGCAGACAAAGAAGGCGCCCTTTGGCCTGGGCCAAATGCTTGTGACACTCCCCTGGTCCTGCCGGGCTCTGAGGGCCCTGCCCTGGGCCCCCTGCTCCCCTGCCCTTTGTTCAGTCACAGCAGAGATGGCCACACCCACTCCCTCAGTGAGGGCAGTGTTCCAACCTCCCTCAGCCCCACCCCCTCTCCGCAGGTTACCATGGACTACCGATGCTGCATTCTGAGGCCAGGGCGTTCCAAGAATGCCAAGGGCAGACATGATGACCTTCAATGATTTCCTCTTGTGTCAGTTTTGGTCAACTTTAGGAGCTAGGAAATGGTCCCCTTTACAGAAATGTTCAAATTTACTGGCATTTCATATATTCTCTGCTATAACATTGTCCTGATTCTTTCTGTATATTCTTTACATATGTTTATGTTTTCCTTAATCAAAGTGTGTCTTTTAAATCTTTTCAAAGAATATTCTTTGGACTTACTAAATCACCTCAATTTTATACGTTTTCTGTTGTATTAAGTTCTGCTCATATCTTTATTTATATTTTTTCTATGTTCTCAGGGTTTGTTGTTTTGATCATCTGATGTCAATTAAAACACTTGGTTATTCATTTTAATAAATCTTTTTACTTAGAAAGGTTTGAACTTTTGAAGATTCCAGCTTACTTGTAAGTTTCTAAGGGTCAGGTCCTCTCCATTGTTGTTGGCCTAAGGCTTAGTTCACCATATAGCAGTGTATATACTGACATATTTTCCCCTCGACTTTCTGTGATTCCCTACATCTTGCCTTTCTTTGCAGACAAGCCATTTGAAATACCCTTAACTTATTTCACAGCCAATAAGTCTTTGAAATAATGTGTATTTTTGAGAGAAATCTTCTTATATCATTAGGCAGAAAATCTGACCTGCCATAGTTTTCAAAACAGCATAATTTCACTCTTCTCAATGATTAATCTGTTGTATTACACAACCTTTGAGTATTTAGCTTTATCAATGACATGTACTTTACAAATGTTTTAGAGATCCTACCAGTCTTAGTAAACATCCTTGTTCCTTGTTTCAGTTCCAGTTTTATGTATATTTTCTGCCTTGCACCTGATTATTCCAACATCTGATGGATGGCCTTGGGAAACTAATTCTCATATTGATTGTTTTTGCTGATTGTCTCCACTTGTAGCTGATTTCTTCATTATTGTGTAAATTTAGATCATGAGCTCATGTTTACCTAAACAGCTGACATTGTATCAGGCTTAAGTGTGAACGCTCGTAAGCTAGAGGAGAAAGTCGGCAACGATTTATTTGTGTCCCTCTGATGAGTTGCCCGCAAGGACCCCATTTTTTAGAAGTGTTGGTCCAATACTCCCTCTAGAGGCAGGGGCTTCAGACAGGGCTGCTTTGCGGCCCCCGATCGGGGGCAGCGGCTGTGGTCGACCTGTGGTCAGGGCAGGAGCCTCTCCGCGTTGGTCCCAGGGACCCATCTGCCTGCGAAGTTCAGTCACCTGGCAGGAAGGTACGATGCCCAGTCCTATGGTTAGCTGTGCAGCGAGGTGTACTGCGAGGACATGTTCCACACACACTTCAACAAAGAGGGCGGCCTGAGTGGAAATGTGAGTGTTTGGGAAGCTGTGCAGACAAAGAAGGTGCCCTTTGGCCTGGGCCAAATGCTTGTGACACACCCCTGGGCCTGCTGGCCTCTGAGGGCCCTGCCCTGGGCCCCCTGCTCCCCTGCCCTTTGTTCAGTCACAGCAGAGACGGCCACACCCACTCCCTCAGTGAGGGCAGTGTTCCAACCTTCTTCAGCCCCGCCCCCTGTCCGCAGGTTACCATGGACTACCGATGCTGCATTCTGAGGCCAGGGCGTTCCGAGAATGCCAAGGGCAGACATGATGACCTTCAATGATTTCCTCTTGTGTCAGTTTTGGTCAACTTTAGGAGCTAGGAAATGGTCCCCTTTACAGAAATGTTCAAATTTACTGGCATTTCATATATTCTCTGCTATAACATTGTCCTGATTCTTTCTGTATATTCTTTACATATGTTTATGTTTTCCTTAATCAAAGTGTGTCTTTTAAATCTTTTCAAAGAATATTCTTTGGACTTACTAAATCACCTCAATTTTATACGTTTTCTGTTGTATTAAGTTCTGCTCATATCTTTATTTATATTTTTTCTATGTTCTCAGGGTTTGTTGTTTTGATCATCTGATGTCAATTAAAACACTTGGTTATTCATTTTAATAAACCTTTTTACTTAGAAAGATTTGAACTTTTGAAGATTCCAGCTTACTTGTAAGTTTCTAAGGGTCAGGTCCTCTCCATTGTTGCTGGCCTAAGGCTTAGTTCACCATATAGCAATGTATATATTGACATATTTTCCCCTCGACTTTCTGTGATTCCCTACATCTCACCTTTCTTTGCAGACAAGCCATTTGAAATACCCTTAACTTATTTCACAGCCAATAAGTCTTTGAAATAATGTGTATTTTTGAGAGAAATCTTCTTATATCATTAGGCAGAAAATCTGACCTGCCATAGTTTTCAAAACAGCATAATTTCACTCTTCTCAATGATTAATCTGTTGTATTACACAACCTTTGAGTATTTAGCTTTATCAATGACATGTACTTTACAAATGTTTTAGAGATCCTACCAGTCTTTGAAAACATCCTTGTTCCTTGTT
Organism: Hyperoodon ampullatus; assembly: GCF_949752795.1. Classification (NCBI taxonomy): domain Eukaryota; kingdom Metazoa; phylum Chordata; class Mammalia; order Artiodactyla; family Ziphiidae; genus Hyperoodon; species Hyperoodon ampullatus. The sequence goes on from NW_027640881.1 coordinate 226,938, forward strand.
CCAGTTCCAGTTTTATGTATATATTCTGCCTTGCACCTGATTATTCCAACATCTGATGGGTGGCCTTGGGAAACTAATTCTCATATTGATTGTTTTTGCTGATTGTCTCCACTTGTAGCTGATTTCTTCATTATTGTGTAAATTTAGATCATGAGCTCATGTTTAGCTAAACAGCTGACATTGTAAAAGGCTTAAGTGTGAACGCTCGTAAGCTTCAGGAGAATGTCGGCAAAGATTTTTTTGTGTCCCTCCGATGAGTTGCCCGCAAGGACCCCATTTTTTACAAGTGTTGGTCCAATACTCCCTCTAGAGGCAGGGGATTCAGACAGGGCTGCTTTGCAACCCCCAATCTGGGGCAGCGGCTGTGGTCGACCTGTGGTCAGGGCAGGAGCCTCTCCGCGTTGGTCCCAGTGACCCATCTGCCTGCGAACTTCGGTCACCTGGCAGGAAGGTACGATGCCCAGTCCTATGGTTAGCTGTGCAGCGAGGTGTACTGCGAGGACACGTTCCACACACACTTCAACAAAGAGGGCGGCCTGAGTGGAAATGTGAGTGTTTGGGAAGCTGTGCAGACAAAGAAGGCGCCCTTTGGCCTGGGCCAAATGCTTGTGACACTCCCCTGGTCCTGCCGGGCTCTGAGGGCCCTGCCCTGGGCCCCCTGCTCCCCTGCCCTTTGTTCAGTCACAGCAGAGATGGCCACACCCACTCCCTCAGTGAGGGCAGTGTTCCAACCTCCTTCAGCCCCGCCCCCTCTCCGCAGGTTACCATGGACTACCGATGCTGCATTCTGAGGCCAGGGCGTTCCAAGAATGCCAAGGGCAGACATGATGACCTTCAATGATTTCCTCTTGTGTCAGTTTTGGTCAACTTTAGGAGCTAGGAAATGGTCCCCTTTACAGAAATGTTCAAATTTACTGGCATTTCATATATTCTCTGCTATAACATTGTCCTGATTCTTTCTGTATATTCTTTACATATGTTTATGTTTTCCTTAATCAAAGTGTGTCTTTTAAATCTTTTCAAAGAATATTCTTTGGACTTACTAAATCACCTCAATTTTATACGTTTTCTGTTGTATTAAGTTCTGCTCATATCTTTATTTATATTTTTTCTATGTTCTCAGGGTTTGTTGTTTTGATCATCTGATGTCAATTAAAACACTTGGTTATTCATTTTAATAAATCTTTTTACTTAGAAAGATTTGAACTTTTGAAGATTCCAGCTTACTTGTAAGTTTCTAAGGGTCAGGTCCTCTCCATTGTTGCTGGCCTAAGGCTTAGTTCACCATATAGCAATGTATATATTGACATATTTTCCCCTCGACTTTCTGTGATTCCCTACATCTCACCTTTCTTTGCAGACAAGCCATTTGAAATACTCTTAACTTATTTCACAGCCAATAAGTCTTTGAAATAATGTGTATTTTTGAGAGAAATCTTCTTATATCATTAGGCAGAAAATCTGACCTGCCATAGTTTTCAAAACAGCATAATTTCACTCTTCTCAATGATTAATCTGTTGTATTACACAACCTTTGAGTATTTAGCTTTTTCAATGACATGTACTTTACAAATGTTTTAGAGATCCTACCAGTCTTAGTAAACATCCTTGTTCCTTGTTTCAGTTCCAGTTTTATGTATATTTTCTGCCTTGCACCTGATTATTCCAACATCTGATGGATGCCTTGGGAAACTAATTCTCATATTGATTGTTTTTGCTGATTGTCTCCACTTGTAGCTGATTTCTTCATTATTGTGTAAATTTAGATCATGAGCTCATGTTTAGCTAAACAGCTGACATTGTAAAAGGCTTAAGTGTGAACGCTCGTAAGCTTCAGGAGAATGTCGGCAAAGATTTTTTTGTGTCCCTCCGATGAGTTGCCCGCAAGGACCCCATTTTTTAGAAGTGTTGGTCCAATACTCCCTCTAGAGGCAGGGGATTCAGACAGGGCTGCTTTGCAACCCCCGATCTGGGGCAGCGGCTGTGGTCGACCTGTGGTCAGGGCAGGAGCCTCTCCGCGTTGGTCCCAGTGACCCATCTGCCTACGAACTTCGGTCACCTGGCAGGAAGGTACGATGCCCAGTCCTATGGTTAGCTGTGCAGCGAGGTGTACTGCGAGGACACGTTCCACACACACTTCAACAATGAGGGCGGCCTGAGTGGAAATGTGAGTGTTTGGGAAGCTGTGCAGACAAAGAAGGCGCCCTTTGGCCTGGGCCAAATGCTTGTGACACTCCCCTGGTCCTGCCGGGCTCTGAGGGCCCTGCCCTGGGCCCCCTGCTCCCCTGCCCTTTGTTCAGTCACAGCAGAGATGGCCACACCCACTCCCTCAGTGAGGGCAGTGTTCCAACCTCCTTCAGCCCCGCCCCCTCTCCGCAGGTTACCATGGACTACCGATGCTGCATTCTGAGGCCAGGGCGTTCCGAGAATGCCAAGGGCAGACATGATGACCTTCAATGATTTCCTCTTGTGTCAGTTTTGGTCAACTTTAGGAGCTAGGAAATGGTCCCCTTTACAGAAATGTTCAAATTTACTGGCATTTCATATATTCTCTGCTATAACATTGTCCTGATTCTTTCTGTATATTCTTTACTTATGTTTTTGTTTTCCTTAATCAAAGTGTGTCTTTTAAATCTTTTCAAAGAATATTCTTTGGACTTACTAAATCACCTCAATTTTATACGTTTTCTGTTGTATTAAGTTCTGCTCATATCTTTATTTATATTTTTTCTATGTTCTCAGGGTTTGTTGTTTTGATCATCTGATGTCAATTAAAACACTTGGTTATTCATTTTAATAAATCTTTTTACTTAGAAAGATTTGAACTTTTGAAGATTCCAGCTTACTTGTAAGTTTCTAAGGGTCAGGTCCTCTCCATTGTTGCTGGCCTAAGGCTTAGTTCACCATATAGCAATGTATATATTGACATATTTTCCCCTCGACTTTCTGTGATTCCCTACATCTCACCTTTCTTTGCAGACAAGCCATTTGAAATACCCTTCACTTATTTCACAGCCAATAAGTCTTTGAAATAATGTGTATTTTTGAGAGAAATCTTCTTATATCATTAGGCAGAAAATCTGACCTGCCATAGTTTTCAAAACAGCATAATTTCACTCTTCTCAATGATTAATCTGTTGTATTACACAACCTTTGAGTATTTAGCTTTTTCAATGACATGTACTTTACAAATGTTTTAGAGATCCTACCAGTCTTAGTAAACATCCTTGTTCCTTGTTTTAGTTCCAGTTTTATGTATATTTTCTGCCTTGCACCTGATTATTCCAACATCTGATGGATGGCCTTGGGAAACTAATTCTCATATTGATTGTTTTTGCTGATTGTCTCCACTTGTAGCTGATTTCTTCATTATTGTGTAAATTTAGATCATGAGCTCATGTTTAGCTAAACAGCTGACATTGTAAAAGGCTTAAGTGTGAACGCTCGTAAGCTTCAGGAGAATGTCGGCAAAGATTTTTTTGTGTCCCTCCGATGAGTTGCCCGCAAGGACCCCATTTTTTAGAAGTGTTGGTCCAATACTCCCTCTAGAGGCAGGGGATTCAGACAGGGCTGCTTTGCAACCCCCGATCTGGGGCAGCGGCTGTGGTCGACCTGTGGTCAGGGCAGGAGCCTCTCCGCGTTGGTCCCAGTGACCCATCTGCCTACGAACTTCGGTCACCTGGCAGGAAGGTACGATGCCCAGTCCTATGGTTAGCTGTGCAGCGAGGTGTACTGCGAGGACACGTTCCACACACACTTCAACAATGAGGGCGGCCTGAGTGGAAATGTGAGTGTTTGGGAAGCTGTGCAGACAAAGAAGGCGCCCTTTGGCCTGGGCCAAATGCTTGTGACACTCCCCTGGTCCTGCCGGGCTCTGAGGGCCCTGCCCTGGGCCCCCTGCTCCCCTGCCCTTTGTTCAGTCACAGCAGAGATGGCCACACCCACTCCCTCAGTGAGGGCAGTGTTCCAACCTCCTTCAGCCCCGCCCCCTCTCCGCAGGTTACCATGGACTACCGATGCTGCATTCTGAGGCCAGGGCGTTCCGAGAATGCCAAGGGCAGACATGATGACCTTCAATGATTTCCTCTTGTGTCAGTTTTGGTCAACTTTAGGAGCTAGGAAATGGTCCCCTTTACAGAAATGTTCAAATTTACTGGCATTTCATATATTCTCTGCTATAACATTGTCCTGATTCTTTCTGTATATTCTTTACTTATGTTTTTGTTTTCCTTAATCAAAGTGTGTCTTTTAAATCTTTTCAAAGAATATTCTTTGGACTTACTAAATCACCTCAATTTTATACGTTTTCTGTTGTATTAAGTTCTGCTCATATCTTTATTTATATTTTTTCTATGTTCTCAGGGTTTGTTGTTTTGATCATCTGATGTCAATTAAAACACTTGGTTATTCATTTTAATAAATCTTTTTACTTAGAAAGATTTGAACTTTTGAAGATTCCAGCTTACTTGTAAGTTTCTAAGGGTCAGGTCCTCTCCATTGTTGCTGGCCTAAGGCTTAGTTCACCATATAGCAATGTATATATTGACATATTTTCCCCTCGACTTTCTGTGATTCCCTACATCTCACCTTTCTTTGCAGACAAGCCATTTGAAATACCCTTCACTTATTTCACAGCCAATAAGTCTTTGAAATAATGTGTATTTTTGAGAGAAATCTTCTTATATCATTAGGCAGAAAATCTGACCTGCCATAGTTTTCAAAACAGCATAATTTCACTCTTCTCAATGATTAATCTGTTGTATTACACAACCTTTGAGTATTTAGCTTTTTCAATGACATGTACTTTACAAATGTTTTAGAGATCCTACCAGTCTTAGTAAACATCCTTGTTCCTTGTTTTAGTTCCAGTTTTATGTATATTTTCTGCCTTGCACCTGATTATTCCAACATCTGATGGATGGCCTTGGGAAACTAATTCTCATATTGATTGTTTTTGCTGATTGTCTCCACTTGTAGCTGATTTCTTCATTATTGTGTAAATTTAGATCATGAGCTCATGTTTAGCTAAACAGCTGACATTGTAAAAGGCTTAAGTGTGAACGCTCGTAAGCTTCAGGAGAATGTCGGCAAAGATTTTTTTGTGTCCCTCCGATGAGTTGCCCGCAAGGACCCCATTTTTTAGAAGTGTTGGTCCAATACTCCCTCTAGAGGCAGGGGATTCAGACAGGGCTGCTTTGCAACCCCCGATCTGGGGCAGCGGCTGTGGTGGACCTGTGGTCAGGGCAGGAGCCTCTCCGCGTTGGTCCCAGTGACCCATCTGCCTGCGAACTTCGGTCACCTGGCAGGAAGGTACGATGCCCAGTCCTATGGTTAGCTGTGCAGCGAGGTGTACTGCGAGGACACGTTCCACACACACTTCAACAAAGAGGGCGGCCTGAGTGGAAATGTGAGTGTTTGGGAAGCTGTGCAGACAAAGAAGGCGCCCTTTGGCCTGGGCCAAATGCTTGTGACACTCCCCTGGTCCTGCCGGGCTCTGAGGGCCCTGCCCTGGGCCCCCTGCTCCCCTGCCCTTTGTTCAGTCACAGCAGAGATGGCCACACCCACTCCCTCAGTGAGGGCAGTGTTCCAACCTCCTTCAGCCCCGCCCCCTCTCCGCAGGTTACCATGGACTACCGATGCTGCATTCTGAGGCCAGGGCGTTCCAAGAATGCCAAGGGCAGACATGATGACCTTCAATGATTTCCTCTTGTGTCAGTTTTGGTCAACTTTAGGAGCTAGGAAATGGTCCCCTTTACAGAAATGTTCAAATTTACTGGCATTTCATATATTCTCTGCTATAACATTGTCCTGATTCTTTCTGTATATTCTTTACATATGTTTATGTTTTCCTTAATCAAAGTGTGTCTTTTAAATCTTTTCAAAGAATATTCTTTGGACTTACTAAATCACCTCAATTTTATACGTTTTCTGTTGTATTAAGTTCTGCTCATATCTTTATTTATATTTTTTCTATGTTCTCAGGGTTTGTTGTTTTGATCGTCTGATGTCAATTAAAACACTTGGTTATTCATTTTAATAAAACTTTTTACTTAGAAAGATTTGAACTTTTGAAGATTCCAGCTTACTTGTAAGTTTCTAAGGGTCATGTCCTCTCCATTGTTGCTGGCCTAAGGCTTAGTTCACCATATAGCAATGTATATATTGACATATTTTCCCCTCGACTTTCTGTGATTCCCTACATCTCACCTTTCTTTGCAGACAAGCCATTTGAAATACCCTTCACTTATTTCACAGCCAATAAGTCTTTGAAATAATGTGTATTTTTGAGAGAAATCTTCTTATATCATTAGGCAGAAAATCTGACCTGCCATAGTTTTCAAAACAGCATAATTTCACTCTTCTCAATGATTAATCTGTTGTATTACACAACCTTTGAGTATTTAGCTTTATCAATGACATGTACTTTACAAATGTTTTAGAGATCCTATCAGTCTTAGTAAACATCCTTGTTCCTTGTTTCAGTTCCAGTTTTATGTATATTTTCTGCCTTGCACCTGATTATTCCAACATCTGATGGATGGCCTTGGGAAACTAATTCTCATATTGATTGTTTTTGCTGATTGTCTCCCCTTGTAGCTGATTTCTTCATTATTGTGTAAATTTAGATCATGAGCTCATGTTTAGCTAAACAGCTGACATTGTAAAAGGCTTAAGTGTGAACGCTCGTAAGCTTCAGGAGAAAGTCGGCAAAGATTTTTTTGTGTCCCTCCGATGAGTTGCCCGCAAGGACCCCATTTTTTAGAAGTGTTGGTCCAATACTCCCTCTAGAGGCAGGGGATTCAGACAGGGCTGCTTTGCAACCCCTGATCTGGGGCAGCGGCTGTGGTTGACCTGTGGTCAGGGCAGGAGCCTCTCCGCATTGGTCCCAGTGACCCATCTGCCTGCGAACTTCGGTCACCTGGCAGGAAGGTACGATGCCCAGTCCTATGGTTAGCTGTGCAGCGAGGTGTACTGCGAGGACACGTTCCACACACACTTCAACAAAGAGGGCGGCCTGAGTGGAAATGTGAGTGTTTGGGAAGCTGTGCAGACAAAGAAGGCGCCCTTTGGCCTGGGCCAAATGCTTGTGACACTCCCCTGGTCCTGCCGGGCTCTGAGGGCCCTGCCCTGGGCCCCCTGCTCCCCTGCCCTTTGTTCAGTCACAGCAGAGATGGCCACACCCACTCCCTCAGTGAGGGCAGTGTTCCAACCTCCCTCAGCCCCACCCCCTCTCCGCAGGTTACCATGGACTACCGATGCTGCATTCTGAGGCCAGGGCGTTCCAAGAATGCCAAGGGCAGACATGATGACCTTCAATGATTTCCTCTTGTGTCAGTTTTGGTCAACTTTAGGAGCTAGGAAATGGTCCCCTTTACAGAAATGTTCAAATTTACTGGCATTTCATATATTCTCTGCTATAACATTGTCCTGATTCTTTCTGTATATTCTTTACATATGTTTATGTTTTCCTTAATCAAAGTGTGTCTTTTAAATCTTTTCAAAGAATATTCTTTGGACTTACTAAATCACCTCAATTTTATACGTTTTCTGTTGTATTAAGTTCTGCTCATATCTTTATTTATATTTTTTCTATGTTCTCAGGGTTTGTTGTTTTGATCATCTGATGTCAATTAAAACACTTGGTTATTCATTTTAATAAATCTTTTTACTTAGAAAGATTTGAACTTTTGAAGATTCCAGCTTACTTGTAAGTTTCTAAGGGTCAGGTCCTCTCCATTGTTGTTGGCCTAAGGCTTAGTTCACCATATAGCAATGTATATACTGACATATTTTCCCCTCGACTTTCTGTGATTCCCTACATCTCGCCTTTCTTTGCAGACAAGCCATTTGAAATACACTTCACTTATTTCACAGCCAATAAGTCTTTGAAATAATGTGTATTTTTGAGAGAAATCTTCTTATATCATTAGGCAGAAAATCTGACCTGCCATAGTTTTCAAAACAGCATAATTTCACTCTTCTCAATGATTAATCTGTTGTATTACACAACCTTTGAGTATTTAGCTTTATCAATGACATGTACTTTACAAATGTTTTAGAGATCCTACCAGTCTTAGTAAACATCCTTGTTCCTTGTTTCAGTTCCAGTTTTATGTATATTTTCTGCCTTGCACCTGATTATTCCAACATCTGATGGATGGCCTTGGGAAACTAATTCTCATATTGATTGTTTTTGCTGATTGTCTCCACTTGTAGCTGATTTCTTCATTATTGTGTAAATTTAGATCATGAGCTCATGTTTAGCTAAACAGCTGACATTGTATCAGGCTTAAGTGTGAACGCTCGTAAGCTCCAGGAGAAAGTCGGCAACGATTTATTTGTGTCCCTCTGATGAGTTGCCCGCAAGGACCCCATTTTTTAGAAGTGTTGGTCCAATACTCCCTCTAGAGGCAGGGGATTCAGACAGGGCTGCTTTGCGGCCCCCGATCGGGGGCAGCGGCTGTGGTCGACCTGTGGTCAGGGCAGGAGCCTCTCCGCATTGGTCCCAGGGACCCATCTGCCTGCGAACTTCAGTAACCTGGCAGGAAGGTACGATGCCCAGTCCTATGGTTAGCTGTGCAGCGAGGTGTACTGCGAGGACACGTTCCACACACACTTCAACAAAGAGGGCGGCCTGAGTGGAAATGTGAGTGTTTGGGAAGCTGTGCGGACAAAGAAGGTGCCCTTTGGCCTGGGCCAAATGCTTGTGACACACCCCTGGGCCTGCTGGCCTCTGAGGGCCCTGCCCTGGGCCCCCTGCTCCCCTGCCCTTTGTTCAGTCACAGCAGAGATGGCCACACCCACTCCCTCAGTGAGGGCAGTGTTCCAACCTCCTTCAGCCCCGCCCCCTCTCCGCAGGTTACCATGGACTACCGATGCTGCATTCTGAGGCCAGGGCGTTCCGAGAATGCCAAGGGCAGACATGATGACCTTCAATGATTTCCTCTTGTGTCAGTTTTGGTCAACTTTAGGAGCTAGGAAATGGTCCCCTTTACAGAAATGTTCAAATTTACTGGCATTTCATATATTCTCTGCTATAACATTGTCCTGATTCTTTCTGTATATTCTTTACTTATGTTTTTGTTTTCCTTAATCAAAGTGTGTCTTTTAAATCTTTTCAAAGAATATTCTTTGGACTTACTAAATCACCTCAATTTTATACGTTTTCTGTTGTATTAAGTTCTGCTCATATCTTTATTTATATTTTTCTATGTTCTCAGGGTTTGTTGTTTTGATCATCTGATGTCAATTAAAACACTTGGTTATTCATTTTAATAAATCTTTTTACTTATAAAGATTTGAACTTTTGAAGATTCCAGCTTACTTGTAAGTTTCTAAGGGTCAGGTCCTCTCCATTGTTGCTGGCCTAAGGCTTAGTTCACCATATAGCAATGTATATATTGACATATTTTCCCCTCGACTTTCTGTGATTCCCTACATCTCACCTTTCTTTGCAGACAAGCCATTTGAAATACCCTTCACTTATTTCACAGCCAATAAGTCTTTGAAATAATGTGTATTTTTGAGAGAAATCTTCTTATATCATTAGGCAGAAAATCTGACCTGCCATAGTTTTCAAAACAGCATAATTTCACTCTTCTCAATGATTAATCTGTTGTATTACACAACCTTTGAGTATTTAGCTTTATCAATGACATGTACTTTACAAATGTTTTAGAGATCCTACCAGTCTTTGAAAACATCCTTGTTCCTTGTTCCAGTTCCAGTTTTTTGTATATATTCTGCCTTGCACCTGATTATTCCAACATCTGATGGGTGGCCTTGGGAAACTAATTCTCATATTGATTGTTTTTGCTGATTGTCTCCCCTTGTAGCTGATTTCTTCATTATTGTGTAAATTTAGATCATGAGCTCATGTTTAGCTAAACAGCTGACATTGTAAAAGGCTTAAGTGTGAACGCTCGTAAGCTTCAGGAGAAAGTCGGCAAAGATTTTTTTGTGTCCCTCCGATGAGTTGCCCGCAAGGACCCCATTTTTTAGAAGTGTTGGTCCAATACTCCCTCTAGAGGCAGGGGATTCAGACAGGGCTGCTTTGCAACCCCCGATCTGGGGCAGCGGCTGTGGTCGACCTGTGGTCAGGGCAGGAGCCTCTCCGCGTTGGTCCCAGTGACCCATCTGCCTGCGAACTTCGGTCACCTGGCAGGAAGGTACGATGCCCAGTCCTATGGTTAGCTGTGCAGCGAGGTGTACTGCGAGGACACGTTCCACACACACTTCAACAAAGAGGGCGGCCTGAGTGGAAATGTGAGTGTTTGGGAAGCTGTGCAGACAAAGAAGGCGCCCTTTGGCCTGGGCCAAATGCTTGTGACACTCCCCTGGTCCTGCCGGGCTCTGAGGGCCCTGCCCTGGGCCCCCTGCTCCCCTGCCCTTTGTTCAGTCACAGCAGAGATGGCCACACCCACTCCCTCAGTGAGGGCAGTGTTCCAACCACTTTCAGCCCCACCCCCTCTCCGCAGGTTACCATGGACTACTGATGCTGCATTCTGAGGCCAGGGCGTTCCAAGAATGCCAAGGGCAGACATGATGACCTTCAATGATTTCCTCTTGTGTCAGTTTTGGTCAACTTTAGGAGCTAGGAAATGGTCCCCTTTACAGAAATGTTCAAATTTACTGGCATTTCATATATTCTCTGCTATAACATTGTCCTGATTCTTTCTGTATATTCTTTACATATGTTTATGTTTTCCTTAATCAAAGTGTGTCTTTTAAATCTTTTCAAAGAATATTCTTTGGACTTACTAAATCACCTCAATTTTATACGTTTTCTGTTGTATTAAGTTCTGCTCATATCTTTATTTATATTTTTTCTATGTTCTCAGGGTTTGTTGTTTTGATCATCTGATGTCAATTAAAACACTTGGTTATTCATTTTAATAAATCTTTTTACTTATAAAGATTTGAACTTTTGAAGATTCCAGCTTACTTGTAAGTTTCTAAGGGTCAGGTCCTCTCCATTGTTGCTGGCCTAAGGCTTAGTTCACCATATCGCAATGTATATATTGACATATTTTCCCCTCGACTTTCTGTGATTCCCTACATCTCACTTTTCTTTGCAGACAAGCCATTTGAAATACCCTTCACTTATTTCACAGCCAATAAGTCTTTGAAATAATGTGTATTTTTGAGAGAAATCTTCTTATATCATTAGGCAGAAAATCTGACCTGCCATAGTTTTCAAAACAGCATAATTTCACTCTTCTCAATGATTAATCTGTTGTATTACACAACCTTTGAGTATTTAGCTTTATCAATGACATGTACTTTACAAATGTTTTAGAGATCCTACCAGTCTTAGTAAACATCCTTGTTCCTTGTTTCAGTTCCAGTTTTATGTATATTTTCTGCCTTGCACCTGATTATTCCAACATCTGATGGATGGCCTTGGGAAACTAATTCTCATATTGATTGTTTTTGCTGATTGTCTCCCCTTGTAGCTGATTTCTTCATTATTGTGTAAATTTAGATCATGAGCTCATGTTTAGCTATACAGCTGACATTGTAACAGGCTTAAGTGTGAACGCTCGTAAGCTTCAGGAGAAAGTCGGCAAAGATTTTTTTGTGTCCCTCCGATGAGTTGCCCGCAAGGACCCCATTTTTAGAAGTGTTGGTCCAATACTCCCTCTAGAGGCAGGGGATTCAGACAGGGCTGCTTTGCGGCCCCCGATCTGGGGCAGCGGCTGTGGTCGACCTGTGGTCAGGGCAGGAGCCTCTCCGCGTTGGTCCCAGTGACCCATCTGCCTGCGAACTTCGGTCACCTGGCAGGAAGGTACGATGCCCAGTCCTATGGTTAGCTGTGCAGCGAGGTGTACTGCGCGGACACGTTCCACACACACTTCAACAAAGAGGGCGGCCTGAGTGGAAATGTGAGTGTTTGGCAAGCTGTGCAGACAAAGAAGGCGCCCTTTGGCCTGGGCCAAATGCTTGTGACACTCCCCTGGTCCTAGCGGGCTCTGAGGGCCCTGCCCTGGGCCCCCTGCTCCCCTGCCCTTTGTTCAGTCACAGCAGAGATGGCCACACCCACTCCCTCAGTGAGGGCAGTGTTCCAACCTCCTTCAGCCCCGCCCCCTCTCCGCAGGTTACCATGGACTACCGATGCTGCATTCTGAGGCCAGGGCGTTCCGAGAATGCCAAGGGCAGACATGATGACCTTCAATGATTTCCTCTTGTGTCAGTTTTGGTCAACTTTAGGAGCTAGGAAATGGTCCCCTTTACAGAAATGTTCAAATTTACTGGCATTTCATATATTCTCTGCTATAACATTGTCCTGATTCTTTCTGTATATTCTTTACTTATGTTTTTGTTTTCCTTAATCAAAGTGTGTCTTTTAAATCTTTTCAAAGAATATTCTTTGGACTTACTAAATCACCTCAATTTTATACGTTTTCTGTTGTATTAAGTTCTGCTCATATCTTTATTTATATTTTTTCTATGTTCTCAGGGTTTGTTGTTTTGATCATCTGATGTCAATTAAAACACTTGGTTATTCATTTTAATAAATCTTTTTACTTATAAAGATTTGAACTTTTGAAGATTCCAGCTTACTTGTAAGTTTCTAAGGGTCAGGTCCTCTCCATTGTTGCTGGCCTAAGGCTTAGTTCACCATATCGCAATGTATATATTGACATATTTTCCCCTCGACTTTCTGTGATTCCCTACATCTCACTTTTCTTTGCAGACAAGCCATTTGAAATACCCTTAACTTATTTCACAGCCAATAAGTCTTTGAAATAATGTGTATTTTTGAGAGAAATCTTCTTATATCATTAGGCAGAAAATCTGACCTGCCATAGTTTTCAAAACAGCATAATTACACTCTTCTCAATGATTAATCTGTTGTATTACACAACCTTGGGTATTTAGCTTTATCAATGACATGTACTTTACAAATGTTTTAGAGATCCTACCAGTCTTTGAAAACATTCTTGTTGCTTGTTTCAGTTCCAGTTTTATGTATATTTTCTGCCTTGCACCTGATTATTCCAACATCTGATGGATGGCCTTGGGAAACTAATTCTCATATTGATTGTTTTTGCTGATTGTCTCCACTTGTAGCTGATTTCTTCATTATTGTGTAAATTTAGATCATGAGCTCATGTTTAGCTATACAGCTGACATTGTAACGGGCTTAAGTGTGAACGCTCGTAAGCTTCAGGAGAAAGTCGGCAAAGATTTATTTGTGTCCCTCCGATGAGATGCCCGCAAGGACCCCATTTTTTAGAAGTGTTGGTCCAATACTCCCTCTAGAGGCAGGGGATTCAGACAGGGCTGCTTTGCGGCCCCCGATCGGGGGCAGCGGCTGTGGTCGACCTGTGGTCAGGGCAGGAGCCTCTCCGCGTTGGTCCCAGGGACCCATCTGCCTGCGAACTTCGGTCACCTGGCAGGAAGGTACGATGCCCAGTCCTATGGTTAGCTGTGCAGCGAGGTGTACTGCGAGGACACGTTCCACACACACTTCAACAAAGAGGGCGGCCTGAGTGGAAAGGTGAGTGTTTGGGAAGCTGTGCGGACAAAGAAGGCGCCCTTTGGCCTGGGCCAAATGCTTGTGACACATCCCTGGGCCTGCCAGACTCTGAGGGCCCTGCCCTGTGCCCCCTGCTCCCCTGCCCTTTGTTCAGTCACAGCAGAGATGGCCACACCCACTCCCTCAGTGAGGGCAGTGTTCCAAACTCCTTCAGCCCCGCCCCCTCTCCGCAGGTTACCATGGACTACCCATGCTGCATTCTGAGGCCAGGGCGTTCCGAGAATGCCAAGGGCAGACATGATGACCTTCAATGATTTCCTCTTGTGTCAGTTTTGGTCAACTTTAGGAGCTAGGAAATGGTCCCCTTTACAGAAATGTTCAAATTTACTGGCATTTCATATATTCTCTGCTATAACATTGTCCTGATTCTTTCTGTATATTCTTTACTTATGTTTTTGTTTTCCTTAATCAAAGTGTGTCTTTTAAATCTTTTCAAAGAATATTCTTTGGACTTACTAAATCACCTCAATTTTATACGTTTTCTGTTGTATTAAGTTCTGCTCATATCTTTATTTATATTTTTTCTATGTTCTCAGGGTTTGTTGTTTTGATCATCTGATGTCAATTAAAACACTTGGTTATTCATTTTAATAAATCTTTTTACTTATAAAGATTTGAACTTTTGAAGATTCCAGCTTACTTGTAAGTTTCTAAGGGTCAGGTCCTCTCCATTGTTGCTGGCCTAAGGCTTAGTTCACCATATAGCAATGTATATATTGACATATTTTCCCCTCGACTTTCTGTGATTCCCTACATCTCACCTTTCTTTGCAGACAAGCCATTTGAAATACCCTTCACTTATTTCACAGCCAATAAGTCTTTGAAATAATGTGTATTTTTGAGAGAAATCTTCTTATATCATTAGGCAGAAAATCTGACCTGCCATAGTTTTCAAAACAGCATAATTTCACTCTTCTCAATGATTAATCTGTTGTATTACACAACCTTTGAGTATTTAGCTTTATCAATGACATGTACTTTACAAATGTTTTAGAGATCCTACCAGTCTTTGAAAACATCCTTGTTCCTTGTTCCAGTTCCAGCTTTATGTATATATTCTGCCTTGCACCTGATTATTCCAACATCTGATGGGTGGCCTTGGGAAACTAATTCTCATATTGATTGTTTTTGCTGATTGTCTCCCCTTGTAGCTGATTTCTTCATTATTGTGTAAATTTAGATCATGAGCTCATGTTTAGCTAAACAGCTGACATTGTAAAAGGCTTAAGTGTGAACGCTCGTAAGCTTCAGGAGAAAGTCGGCAAAGATTTTTTTGTGTCCCTCCGATGAGTTGCCCGCAAGGACCCCATTTTTTAGAAGTGTTGGTCCAATACTCCCTCTAGAGGCAGGGGATTCAGACAGGGCTGCTTTGCAACCCCCGATCTGGGGCAGCGGCTGTGGTCGACCTGTGGTCAGGGCAGGAGCCTCTCCGCGTTGGTCCCAGTGACCCATCTGCCTGCGAACTTCGGTCACCTGGCAGGAAGGTACGATGCCCAGTCCTATGGTTAGCTGTGCAGCGAGGTGTACTGCGAGGACACGTTCCACACACACTTCAACAAAGAGGGCGGCCTGAGTGGAAATGTGAGTGTTTGGGAAGCTGTGCAGACAAAGAAGGCGCCCTTTGGCCTGGGCCAAATGCTTGTGACACTCCCCTGGTCCTGCCGGGCTCTGAGGGCCCTGCCCTGGGCCCCCTGCTCCCCTGCCCTTTGTTCAGTCACAGCAGAGATGGCCACACCCACTCCCTCAGTGAGGGCAGTGTTCCAACCTCCTTCAGCCCCACCCCCTCTCCGCAGGTTACCATGGACTACCGATGCTGCATTCTGAGGCCAGGGCGTTCCGAGAATGCCAAGGGCAGACATGATGACCTTCAATGATTTCCTCTTGTGTCAGTTTTGGTCAACTTTAGGAGCTAGGAAATGGTCCCCTTTACAGAAATGTTCAAATTTACTGGCATTTCATATATTCTCTGCTATAACATTGTCCTGATTCTTTCTGTATATTCTTTACATATGTTTATGTTTTCCTTAATCAAAGTGTGTCTTTTAAATCTTTTCAAAGAATATTGTTTGGACTTACTAAATCACCTCAATTTTATACGTTTTCTGTTGTATTAAGTTCTGCTCATATCTTTATTTATATTTTTTCTATGTTCTCAGGGTTTGTTGTTTTGATCATCTGATGTCAATTAAAACACTTGGTTATTCATTTTAATAAATCTTTTTACTTAGAAGATTTGAAATTTTGAAGATTCCAGCTTACTTGTAAGTTTCTAAGGGTCAGGTCCTCTCCATTGTTGCTGGCTTAAGGCTTAGTTCACCATATAGCAATGTATATATTGACATATTTTCCCCTCGACTTTCTGTGATTCCCTACATCTCACCTTTCTTTGCAGACAAGCCATTTGAAATACCCTTAACTTATTTCACAGCCAATAAGTCTTTGAAATAATGTGTATTTTTGAGAGAAATCTTCTTATATCATTAGGCAGAAAATCTGACCTGCCATAGTTTTCAAAACAGCATAATTTCACTCTTCTCAATGATTAATCTGTTGTATTACACAACCTTGGGTATTTAGCTTTATCAATGACATGTACTTTACAAATGTTTTAGAGATCCTACCAGTCTTTGAAAACATTCTTGTTGCTTGTTTCAGTTCCAGTTTTATGTATATTTTCTGCCTTGCACCTGATTATTCCAACATCTGATGGATGGCCTTGGGAAACTAATTCTCATATTGATTGTTTTTGCTGATTGTCTCCACTTGTAGCTGATTTCTTCATTATTGTGTAAATTTAGATCATGAGCTCATGTTTAGCTATACAGCTGACATTGTAACAGGCTTAAGTGTGAACGCTCGTAAGCTTCAGGAGAAAGTCGGCAAAGATTTATTTGTGTCCCTCCGATGAGATGCCCGCAAGGACCCCATTTTTTAGAAGTGTTGGTCCAATACTCCCTCTAGAGGCAGGGGATTCAGACAGGGCTGCTTTGCAACCCCCGATCTGGGGCAGCGGCTGTGGTCGACCTGTGGTCAGGGCAGGAGCCTCTCCGCGTTGGTCCCAGTGACCCATCTGCCTGCGAACTTCGGTCACCTGGCAGGAAGGTACGATGCCCAGTCCTATGGTTAGCTGTGCAGCGAGGTGTACTGCGAGGACACGTTCCACACACACTTCAACAAAGAGGGCGGCCTGAGTGGAAATGTGAGTGTTTGGGAAGCTGTGCAGACAAAGAAGGCGCCCTTTGGCCTGGGCCAAATGCTTGTGACACTCCCCTGGTCCTGCCGGGCTCTGAGGGCCCTGCCCTGGGCCCCCTGCTCCCCTGCCCTTTGTTCAGTCACAGCAGAGATGGCCACACCCACTCCCTCAGTGAGGGCAGTGTTCCAACCTCCTTCAGCCCCGCCCCCTCTCCGCAGGTTACCATGGACTACCGATGCTGCATTCTGAGGCCAGGGCGTTCCAAGAATGCCAAGGGCAGACATGATGACCTTCAATGATTTCCTCTTGTGTCAGTTTTGGTCAACTTTAGGAGCTAGGAAATGGTCCCCTTTACAGAAATGTTCAAATTTACTGGCATTTCATATATTCTCTGCTATAACATTGTCCTGATTCTTTCTGTATATTCTTTACATATGTTTATGTTTTCCTTAATCAAAGTGTGTCTTTTAAATCTTTTCAAAGAATATTCTTTGGACTTACTAAATCACCTCAATTTTATACGTTTTCTGTTGTATTAAGTTCTGCTCATATCTTTATTTATATTTTTTCTATGTTCTCAGGGTTTGTTGTTTTGATCATCTGATGTCAATTAAAACACTTGGTTATTCATTTTAATAAATCTTTTTACTTAGAAAGATTTGAACTTTTGAAGATTCCAGCTTACTTGTAAGTTTCTAAGGGTCAGGTCCTCTCCATTGTTGCTGGCCTAAGGCTTAGTTCACCATATAGCAATGTATATATTGACATATTTTCCCCTCGACTTTCTGTGATTCCCTACATCTCACCTTTCTTTGCAGACAAGCCATTTGAAATACTCTTAACTTATTTCACAGCCAATAAGTCTTTGAAATAATGTGTATTTTTGAGAGAAATCTTCTTATATCATTAGGCAGAAAATCTGACCTGCCATAGTTTTCAAAACAGCATAATTTCACTCTTCTCAATGATTAATCTGTTGTATTACACAACCTTTGAGTATTTAGCTTTTTCAATGACATGTACTTTACAAATGTTTTAGAGATCCTACCAGTCTTAGTAAACATCCTTGTTCCTTGTTTCAGTTCCAGTTTTATGTATATTTTCTGCCTTGCACCTGATTATTCCAACATCTGATGGATGCCTTGGGAAACTAATTCTCATATTGATTGTTTTTGCTGATTGTCTCCACTTGTAGCTGATTTCTTCATTATTGTGTAAATTTAGATCATGAGCTCATGTTTAGCTAAACAGCTGACATTGTAAAAGGCTTAAGTGTGAACGCTCGTAAGCTTCAGGAGAATGTCGGCAAAGATTTTTTTGTGTCCCTCCTATGAGTTGCCCGCAAGGACCCCATTTTTTAGAAGTGTTGGTCCAATACTCCCTCTAGAGGCAGGGGATTCAGACAGGGCTGCTTTGCAACCCCCGATCTGGGGCAGCGGCTGTGGTCGACATGTGGTCAGGGCAGGAGCCTCTCCGCGTTGGTCCCAGTGACCCATCTGCCTGCGAACTTCGGTCACCTGGCAGGAAGGTACGATGCCCAGTCCTATGGTTAGCTGTGCAGCGAGGTGTACTGCGAGGACACGTTCCACACACACTTCAACAATGAGGGCGGCCTGAGTGGAAATGTGAGTGTTTGGGAAGCTGTGCAGACAAAGAAGGCGGCCTTTGGCCTGGGCCAAATGCTTGTGACACTCCCCTGGTCCTGCCGGGCTCTGAGGGCCCTGCCCTGGGCCCCCTGCTCCCCTGCCCTTTGTTCAGTCACAGCAGAGATGGCCACACCCACTCCCTCAGTGAGGGCAGTGTTCCAACCTCCTTCAGCCCCGCCCCCTCTCCGCAGGTTACCATGGACTACCGATGCTGCATTCTGAGGCCAGGGCGTTCCGAGAATGCCAAGGGCAGACATGATGACCTTCAATGATTTCCTCTTGTGTCAGTTTTGGTCAACTTTAGGAGCTAGGAAATGGTCCCCTTTACAGAAATGTTCAAATTTACTGGCATTTCATATATTCTCTGCTATAACATTGTCCTGATTCTTTCTGTATATTCTTTACTTATGTTTTTGTTTTCCTTAATCAAAGTGTGTCTTTTAAATCTTTTCAAAGAATATTCTTTGGACTTACTAAATCACCTCAATTTTATACGTTTTCTGTTGTATTAAGTTCTGCTCATATCTTTATTTATATTTTTTCTATGTTCTCAGGGTTTGTTGTTTTGATCATCTGATGTCAATTAAAACACTTGGTTATTCATTTTAATAAATCTTTTTACTTAGAAAGATTTGAACTTTTGAAGATTCCAGCTTACTTGTAAGTTTCTAAGGGTCAGGTCCTCTCCATTGTTGCTGGCCTAAGGCTTAGTTCACCATATAGCAATGTATATATTGACATATTTTCCCCTCGACTTTCTGTGATTCCCTACATCTCACCTTTCTTTGCAGACAAGCCATTTGAAATACCCTTAACTTATTTCACAGCCAATAAGTCTTTGAAATAATGTGTATTTTTGAGAGAAATCTTCTTATATCATTAGGCAGAAAATCTGACCTGCCATAGTTTTCAAAACAGCATAATTTCACTCTTCTCAATGATTAATCTGTTGTATTACACAACCTTTGAGTATTTAGCTTTTTCAATGACATGTACTTTACAAATGTTTTAGAGATCCTACCAGTCTTAGTAAACATCCTTGTTCCTTGTTTCAGTTCCAGTTTTATGTATATTTTCTGCCTTGCACCTGATTATTCCAACATCTGATGGATGCCTTGGGAAACTAATTCTCATATTGATTGTTTTTGCTGATTGTCTCCACTTGTAGCTGATTTCTTCATTATTGTGTAAATTTAGATCATGAGCTCATGTTTAGCTAAACAGCTGACATTGTAAAAGGCTTAAGTGTGAACGCTCGTAAGCTTCAGGAGAATGTCGGCAAAGATTTTTTTGTGTCCCTCCGATGAGTTGCCCGCAAGGACCCCATTTTTTAGAAGTGTTGGTCCAATACTCCCTCTAGAGGCAGGGGATTCAGACAGGGCTGCTTTGCAACCCCGGATCTGGGGCAGCGGCTGTGGTCGACCTGTGGTCAGGGCAGGAGCCTCTCCGCGTTGGTCCCAGTGACCCATCTGCCTGCGAACTTCGGTCACCTGGCAGGAAGGTACGATGCCCAGTCCTATGGTTAGCTGTGCAGCGAGGTGTACTGCGAGGACACGTTCCACACACACTTCAACAAAGAGGGCGGCCTGAGTGGAAATGTGAGTGTTTGGGAAGCTGTGCAGACAAAGAAGGCGCCCTTTGGCCTGGGCCAAATGCTTGTGACACTCCCCTGGTCCTGCCGGGCTCTGAGGGCCCTGCCCTGGGCCCCCTGCTCCCCTGCCCTTTGTTCAGTCACAGCAGAGATGGCCACACCCACTCCCTCAGTGAGGGCAGTGTTCCAACCTCCTTCAGCCCCGCCCCCTCTCCGCAGGTTACCATGGACTACCGATGCTGCATTCTGAGGCCAGGGCGTTCCAAGAATGCCAAGGGCAGACATGATGACCTTCAATGATTTCCTCTTGTGTCAGTTTTGGTCAACTTTAGGAGCTAGGAAATGGTCCCCTTTACAGAAATGTTCAAATTTACTGGCATTTCATATATTCTCTGCTATAACATTGTCCTGATTCTTTCTGTATATTCTTTACATATGTTTATGTTTTCCTTAATCAAAGTGTGTCTTTTAAATCTTTTCAAAGAATATTCTTTGGACTTACTAAATCACCTCAATTTTATACGTTTTCTGTTGTATTAAGTTCTGCTCATATCTTTATTTATATTTTTTCTATGTTCTCAGGGTTTGTTGTTTTGATCATCTGATGTCAATTAAAACACTTGGTTATTCATTTTAATAAATCTTTTTACTTAGAAAGATTTGAACTTTTGAAGATTCCAGCTTACTTGTAAGTTTCTAAGGGTCAGGTCCTCTCCATTGTTGCTGGCCTAAGGCTTAGTTCACCATATAGCAATGTATATATTGACATATTTTCCCCTCGACTTTCTGTGATTCCCTACATCTCACCTTTCTTTGCAGACAAGCCATTTGAAATACTCTTAACTTATTTCACAGCCAATAAGTCTTTGAAATAATGTGTATTTTTGAGAGAAATCTTCTTATATCATTAGGCAGAAAATCTGACCTGCCATAGTTTTCAAAACAGCATAATTTCACTCTTCTCAATGATTAATCTGTTGTATTACACAACCTTTGAGTATTTAGCTTTTTCAATGACATGTACTTTACAAATGTTTTAGAGATCCTACCAGTCTTAGTAAACATCCTTGTTCCTTGTTTCAGTTCCAGTTTTATGTATATTTTCTGCCTTGCACCTGATTATTCCAACATCTGATGGATGCCTTGGGAAACTAATTCTCATATTGATTGTTTTTGCTGATTGTCTCCACTTGTAGCTGATTTCTTCATTATTGTGTAAATTTAGATCATGAGCTCATGTTTAGCTAAACAGCTGACATTGTAAAAGGCTTAAGTGTGAACGCTCGTAAGCTTCAGGAGAATGTCGGCAAAGATTTTTTTGTGTCCCTCCGATGAGTTGCCCGCAAGGACCCCATTTTTTAGAAGTGTTGGTCCAATACTCCCTCTAGAGGCAGGGGATTCAGACAGGGCTGCTTTGCAACCCCCGATCTGGGGCAGCGGCTGTGGTCGACCTGTGGTCAGGGCAGGAGCCTCTCCGCGTTGGTCCCAGTGACCCATCTGCCTACGAACTTCGGTCACCTGGCAGGAAGGTACGATGCCCAGTCCTATGGTTAGCTGTGCAGCGAGGTGTACTGCGAGGACACGTTCCACACACACTTCAACAATGAGGGCGGCCTGAGTGGAAATGTGAGTGTTTGGGAAGCTGTGCAGACAAAGAAGGCGCCCTTTGGCCTGGGCCAAATGCTTGTGACACTCCCCTGGTCCTGCCGGGCTCTGAGGGCCCTGCCCTGGGCCCCCTGCTCCCCTGCCCTTTGTTCAGTCACAGCAGAGATGGCCACACCCACTCCCTCAGTGAGGGCAGTGTTCCAACCTCCTTCAGCCCCGCCCCCTCTCCGCAGGTTACCATGGACTACCGATGCTGCATTCTGAGGCCAGGGCGTTCCGAGAATGCCAAGGGCAGACATGATGACCTTCAATGATTTCCTCTTGTGTCAGTTTTGGTCAACTTTAGGAGCTAGGAAATGGTCCCCTTTACAGAAATGTTCAAATTTACTGGCATTTCATATATTCTCTGCTATAACATTGTCCTGATTCTTTCTGTATATTCTTTACTTATGTTTTTGTTTTCCTTAATCAAAGTGTGTCTTTTAAATCTTTTCAAAGAATATTCTTTGGACTTACTAAATCACCTCAATTTTATACGTTTTCTGTTGTATTAAGTTCTGCTCATATCTTTATTTATATTTTTTCTATGTTCTCAGGGTTTGTTGTTTTGATCATCTGATGTCAATTAAAACACTTGGTTATTCATTTTAATAAATCTTTTTACTTAGAAAGATTTGAACTTTTGAAGATTCCAGCTTACTTGTAAGTTTCTAAGGGTCAGGTCCTCTCCATTGTTGCTGGCCTAAGGCTTAGTTCACCATATAGCAATGTATATATTGACATATTTTCCCCTCGACTTTCTGTGATTCCCTACATCTCACCTTTCTTTGCAGACAAGCCATTTGAAATACCCTTCACTTATTTCACAGCCAATAAGTCTTTGAAATAATGTGTATTTTTGAGAGAAATCTTCTTATATCATTAGGCAGAAAATCTGACCTGCCATAGTTTTCAAAACAGCATAATTTCACTCTTCTCAATGATTAATCTGTTGTATTACACAACCTTTGAGTATTTAGCTTTTTCAATGACATGTACTTTACAAATGTTTTAGAGATCCTACCAGTCTTAGTAAACATCCTTGTTCCTTGTTTTAGTTCCAGTTTTATGTATATTTTCTGCCTTGCACCTGATTATTCCAACATCTGATGGATGGCCTTGGGAAACTAATTCTCATATTGATTGTTTTTGCTGATTGTCTCCACTTGTAGCTGATTTCTTCATTATTGTGTAAATTTAGATCATGAGCTCATGTTTAGCTAAACAGCTGACATTGTAAAAGGCTTAAGTGTGAACGCTCGTAAGCTTCAGGAGAATGTCGGCAAAGATTTTTTTGTGTCCCTCCGATGAGTTGCCCGCAAGGACCCCATTTTTTAGAAGTGTTGGTCCAATACTCCCTCTAGAGGCAGGGGATTCAGACAGGGCTGCTTTGCAACCCCCGATCTGGGGCAGCGGCTGTGGTGGACCTGTGGTCAGGGCAGGAGCCTCTCCGCGTTGGTCCCAGTGACCCATCTGCCTGCGAACTTCGGTCACCTGGCAGGAAGGTACGATGCCCAGTCCTATGGTTAGCTGTGCAGCGAGGTGTACTGCGAGGACACGTTCCACACACACTTCAACAAAGAGGGCGGCCTGAGTGGAAATGTGAGTGTTTGGGAAGCTGTGCAGACAAAGAAGGCGCCCTTTGGCCTGGGCCAAATGCTTGTGACACTCCCCTGGTCCTGCCGGGCTCTGAGGGCCCTGCCCTGGGCCCCCTGCTCCCCTGCCCTTTGTTCAGTCACAGCAGAGATGGCCACACCCACTCCCTCAGTGAGGGCAGTGTTCCAACCTCCTTCAGCCCCGCCCCCTCTCCGCAGGTTACCATGGACTACCGATGCTGCATTCTGAGGCCAGGGCGTTCCAAGAATGCCAAGGGCAGACATGATGACCTTCAATGATTTCCTCTTGTGTCAGTTTTGGTCAACTTTAGGAGCTAGGAAATGGTCCCCTTTACAGAAATGTTCAAATTTACTGGCATTTCATATATTCTCTGCTATAACATTGTCCTGATTCTTTCTGTATATTCTTTACATATGTTTATGTTTTCCTTAATCAAAGTGTGTCTTTTAAATCTTTTCAAAGAATATTCTTTGGACTTACTAAATCACCTCAATTTTATACGTTTTCTGTTGTATTAAGTTCTGCTCATATCTTTATTTATATTTTTTCTATGTTCTCAGGGTTTGTTGTTTTGATCGTCTGATGTCAATTAAAACACTTGGTTATTCATTTTAATAAAACTTTTTACTTAGAAAGATTTGAACTTTTGAAGATTCCAGCTTACTTGTAAGTTTCTAAGGGTCATGTCCTCTCCATTGTTGCTGGCCTAAGGCTTAGTTCACCATATAGCAATGTATATATTGACATATTTTCCCCTCGACTTTCTGTGATTCCCTACATCTCACCTTTCTTTGCAGACAAGCCATTTGAAATACCCTTCACTTATTTCACAGCCAATAAGTCTTTGAAATAATGTGTATTTTTGAGAGAAATCTTCTTATATCATTAGGCAGAAAATCTGACCTGCCATAGTTTTCAAAACAGCATAATTTCACTCTTCTCAATGATTAATCTGTTGTATTACACAACCTTTGAGTATTTAGCTTTATCAATGACATGTACTTTACAAATGTTTTAGAGATCCTATCAGTCTTAGTAAACATCCTTGTTCCTTGTTTCAGTTCCAGTTTTATGTATATTTTCTGCCTTGCACCTGATTATTCCAACATCTGATGGATGGCCTTGGGAAACTAATTCTCATATTGATTGTTTTTGCTGATTGTCTCCCCTTGTAGCTGATTTCTTCATTATTGTGTAAATTTAGATCATGAGCTCATGTTTAGCTAAACAGCTGACATTGTAAAAGGCTTAAGTGTGAACGCTCGTAAGCTTCAGGAGAAAGTCGGCAAAGATTTTTTTGTGTCCCTCCGATGAGTTGCCCGCAAGGACCCCATTTTTTAGAAGTGTTGGTCCAATACTCCCTCTAGAGGCAGGGGATTCAGACAGGGCTGCTTTGCAACCCCTGATCTGGGGCAGCGGCTGTGGTTGACCTGTGGTCAGGGCAGGAGCCTCTCCGCATTGGTCCCAGTGACCCATCTGCCTGCGAACTTCGGTCACCTGGCAGGAAGGTACGATGCCCAGTCCTATGGTTAGCTGTGCAGCGAGGTGTACTGCGAGGACACGTTCCACACACACTTCAACAAAGAGGGCGGCCTGAGTGGAAATGTGAGTGTTTGGGAAGCTGTGCAGACAAAGAAGGCGCCCTTTGGCCTGGGCCAAATGCTTGTGACACTCCCCTGGTCCTGCCGGGCTCTGAGGGCCCTGCCCTGGGCCCCCTGCTCCCCTGCCCTTTGTTCAGTCACAGCAGAGATGGCCACACCCACTCCCTCAGTGAGGGCAGTGTTCCAACCTCCCTCAGCCCCACCCCCTCTCCGCAGGTTACCATGGACTACCGATGCTGCATTCTGAGGCCAGGGCGTTCCAAGAATGCCAAGGGCAGACATGATGACCTTCAATGATTTCCTCTTGTGTCAGTTTTGGTCAACTTTAGGAGCTAGGAAATGGTCCCCTTTACAGAAATGTTCAAATTTACTGGCATTTCATATATTCTCTGCTATAACATTGTCCTGATTCTTTCTGTATATTCTTTACATATGTTTATGTTTTCCTTAATCAAAGTGTGTCTTTTAAATCTTTTCAAAGAATATTCTTTGGACTTACTAAATCACCTCAATTTTATACGTTTTCTGTTGTATTAAGTTCTGCTCATATCTTTATTTATATTTTTTCTATGTTCTCAGGGTTTGTTGTTTTGATCATCTGATGTCAATTAAAACACTTGGTTATTCATTTTAATAAATCTTTTTACTTAGAAAGATTTGAACTTTTGAAGATTCCAGCTTACTTGTAAGTTTCTAAGGGTCAGGTCCTCTCCATTGTTGTTGGCCTAAGGCTTAGTTCACCATATAGCAATGTATATACTGACATATTTTCCCCTCGACTTTCTGTGATTCCCTACATCTCGCCTTTCTTTGCAGACAAGCCATTTGAAATACACTTCACTTATTTCACAGCCAATAAGTCTTTGAAATAATGTGTATTTTTGAGAGAAATCTTCTTATATCATTAGGCAGAAAATCTGACCTGCCATAGTTTTCAAAACAGCATAATTTCACTCTTCTCAATGATTAATCTGTTGTATTACACAACCTTTGAGTATTTAGCTTTATCAATGACATGTACTTTACAAATGTTTTAGAGATCCTACCAGTCTTAGTAAACATCCTTGTTCCTTGTTTCAGTTCCAGTTTTATGTATATTTTCTGCCTTGCACCTGATTATTCCAACATCTGATGGATGGCCTTGGGAAACTAATTCTCATATTGATTGTTTTTGCTGATTGTCTCCACTTGTAGCTGATTTCTTCATTATTGTGTAAATTTAGATCATGAGCTCATGTTTAGCTAAACAGCTGACATTGTATCAGGCTTAAGTGTGAACGCTCGTAAGCTCCAGGAGAAAGTCGGCAACGATTTATTTGTGTCCCTCTGATGAGTTGCCCGCAAGGACCCCATTTTTTAGAAGTGTTGGTCCAATACTCCCTCTAGAGGCAGGGGATTCAGACAGGGCTGCTTTGCGGCCCCCGATCGGGGGCAGCGGCTGTGGTCGACCTGTGGTCAGGGCAGGAGCCTCTCCGCATTGGTCCCAGGGACCCATCTGCCTGCGAACTTCAGTAACCTGGCAGGAAGGTACGATGCCCAGTCCTATGGTTAGCTGTGCAGCGAGGTGTACTGCGAGGACACGTTCCACACACACTTCAACAAAGAGGGCGGCCTGAGTGGAAATGTGAGTGTTTGGGAAGCTGTGCGGACAAAGAAGGTGCCCTTTGGCCTGGGCCAAATGCTTGTGACACACCCCTGGGCCTGCTGGCCTCTGAGGGCCCTGCCCTGGGCCCCCTGCTCCCCTGCCCTTTGTTCAGTCACAGCAGAGATGGCCACACCCACTCCCTCAGTGAGGGCAGTGTTCCAACCTCCTTCAGCCCCGCCCCCTCTCCGCAGGTTACCATGGACTACCGATGCTGCATTCTGAGGCCAGGGCGTTCCGAGAATGCCAAGGGCAGACATGATGACCTTCAATGATTTCCTCTTGTGTCAGTTTTGGTCAACTTTAGGAGCTAGGAAATGGTCCCCTTTACAGAAATGTTCAAATTTACTGGCATTTCATATATTCTCTGCTATAACATTGTCCTGATTCTTTCTGTATATTCTTTACTTATGTTTTTGTTTTCCTTAATCAAAGTGTGTCTTTTAAATCTTTTCAAAGAATATTCTTTGGACTTACTAAATCACCTCAATTTTATACGTTTTCTGTTGTATTAAGTTCTGCTCATATCTTTATTTATATTTTTCTATGTTCTCAGGGTTTGTTGTTTTGATCATCTGATGTCAATTAAAACACTTGGTTATTCATTTTAATAAATCTTTTTACTTATAAAGATTTGAACTTTTGAAGATTCCAGCTTACTTGTAAGTTTCTAAGGGTCAGGTCCTCTCCATTGTTGCTGGCCTAAGGCTTAGTTCACCATATAGCAATGTATATATTGACATATTTTCCCCTCGACTTTCTGTGATTCCCTACATCTCACCTTTCTTTGCAGACAAGCCATTTGAAATACCCTTCACTTATTTCACAGCCAATAAGTCTTTGAAATAATGTGTATTTTTGAGAGAAATCTTCTTATATCATTAGGCAGAAAATCTGACCTGCCATAGTTTTCAAAACAGCATAATTTCACTCTTCTCAATGATTAATCTGTTGTATTACACAACCTTTGAGTATTTAGCTTTATCAATGACATGTACTTTACAAATGTTTTAGAGATCCTACCAGTCTTTGAAAACATCCTTGTTCCTTGTTCCAGTTCCAGTTTTTTGTATATATTCTGCCTTGCACCTGATTATTCCAACATCTGATGGGTGGCCTTGGGAAACTAATTCTCATATTGATTGTTTTTGCTGATTGTCTCCCCTTGTAGCTGATTTCTTCATTATTGTGTAAATTTAGATCATGAGCTCATGTTTAGCTAAACAGCTGACATTGTAAAAGGCTTAAGTGTGAACGCTCGTAAGCTTCAGGAGAAAGTCGGCAAAGATTTTTTTGTGTCCCTCCGATGAGTTGCCCGCAAGGACCCCATTTTTTAGAAGTGTTGGTCCAATACTCCCTCTAGAGGCAGGGGATTCAGACAGGGCTGCTTTGCAACCCCCGATCTGGGGCAGCGGCTGTGGTCGACCTGTGGTCAGGGCAGGAGCCTCTCCGCGTTGGTCCCAGTGACCCATCTGCCTGCGAACTTCGGTCACCTGGCAGGAAGGTACGATGCCCAGTCCTATGGTTAGCTGTGCAGCGAGGTGTACTGCGAGGACACGTTCCACACACACTTCAACAAAGAGGGCGGCCTGAGTGGAAATGTGAGTGTTTGGGAAGCTGTGCAGACAAAGAAGGCGCCCTTTGGCCTGGGCCAAATGCTTGTGACACTCCCCTGGTCCTGCCGGGCTCTGAGGGCCCTGCCCTGGGCCCCCTGCTCCCCTGCCCTTTGTTCAGTCACAGCAGAGATGGCCACACCCACTCCCTCAGTGAGGGCAGTGTTCCAACCACTTTCAGCCCCACCCCCTCTCCGCAGGTTACCATGGACTACTGATGCTGCATTCTGAGGCCAGGGCGTTCCAAGAATGCCAAGGGCAGACATGATGACCTTCAATGATTTCCTCTTGTGTCAGTTTTGGTCAACTTTAGGAGCTAGGAAATGGTCCCCTTTACAGAAATGTTCAAATTTACTGGCATTTCATATATTCTCTGCTATAACATTGTCCTGATTCTTTCTGTATATTCTTTACATATGTTTATGTTTTCCTTAATCAAAGTGTGTCTTTTAAATCTTTTCAAAGAATATTCTTTGGACTTACTAAATCACCTCAATTTTATACGTTTTCTGTTGTATTAAGTTCTGCTCATATCTTTATTTATATTTTTTCTATGTTCTCAGGGTTTGTTGTTTTGATCATCTGATGTCAATTAAAACACTTGGTTATTCATTTTAATAAATCTTTTTACTTATAAAGATTTGAACTTTTGAAGATTCCAGCTTACTTGTAAGTTTCTAAGGGTCAGGTCCTCTCCATTGTTGCTGGCCTAAGGCTTAGTTCACCATATCGCAATGTATATATTGACATATTTTCCCCTCGACTTTCTGTGATTCCCTACATCTCACTTTTCTTTGCAGACAAGCCATTTGAAATACCCTTCACTTATTTCACAGCCAATAAGTCTTTGAAATAATGTGTATTTTTGAGAGAAATCTTCTTATATCATTAGGCAGAAAATCTGACCTGCCATAGTTTTCAAAACAGCATAATTTCACTCTTCTCAATGATTAATCTGTTGTATTACACAACCTTTGAGTATTTAGCTTTATCAATGACATGTACTTTACAAATGTTTTAGAGATCCTACCAGTCTTAGTAAACATCCTTGTTCCTTGTTTCAGTTCCAGTTTTATGTATATTTTCTGCCTTGCACCTGATTATTCCAACATCTGATGGATGGCCTTGGGAAACTAATTCTCATATTGATTGTTTTTGCTGATTGTCTCCCCTTGTAGCTGATTTCTTCATTATTGTGTAAATTTAGATCATGAGCTCATGTTTAGCTATACAGCTGACATTGTAACAGGCTTAAGTGTGAACGCTCGTAAGCTTCAGGAGAAAGTCGGCAAAGATTTTTTTGTGTCCCTCCGATGAGTTGCCCGCAAGGACCCCATTTTTAGAAGTGTTGGTCCAATACTCCCTCTAGAGGCAGGGGATTCAGACAGGGCTGCTTTGCGGCCCCCGATCTGGGGCAGCGGCTGTGGTCGACCTGTGGTCAGGGCAGGAGCCTCTCCGCGTTGGTCCCAGTGACCCATCTGCCTGCGAACTTCGGTCACCTGGCAGGAAGGTACGATGCCCAGTCCTATGGTTAGCTGTGCAGCGAGGTGTACTGCGCGGACACGTTCCACACACACTTCAACAAAGAGGGCGGCCTGAGTGGAAATGTGAGTGTTTGGCAAGCTGTGCAGACAAAGAAGGCGCCCTTTGGCCTGGGCCAAATGCTTGTGACACTCCCCTGGTCCTAGCGGGCTCTGAGGGCCCTGCCCTGGGCCCCCTGCTCCCCTGCCCTTTGTTCAGTCACAGCAGAGATGGCCACACCCACTCCCTCAGTGAGGGCAGTGTTCCAACCTCCTTCAGCCCCGCCCCCTCTCCGCAGGTTACCATGGACTACCGATGCTGCATTCTGAGGCCAGGGCGTTCCAAGAATGCCAAGGGCAGACATGATGACCTTCAATGATTTCCTCTTGTGTCAGTTTTGGTCAACTTTAGGAGCTAGGAAATGGTCCCCTTTACAGAAATGTTCAAATTTACTGGCATTTCATATATTCTCTGCTATAACATTGTCCTGATTCTTTCTGTATATTCTTTACTTATGTTTTTGTTTTCCTTAATCAAAGTGTGTCTTTTAAATCTTTTCAAAGAATATTCTTTGGACTTACTAAATCACCTCAATTTTATACGTTTTCTGTTGTATTAAGTTCTGCTCATATCTTTATTTATATTTTTTCTATGTTCTCAGGGTTTGTTGTTTTGATCATCTGATGTCAATTAAAACACTTGGTTATTCATTTTAATAAATCTTTTTACTTATAAAGATTTGAACTTTTGAAGATTCCAGCTTACTTGTAAGTTTCTAAGGGTCAGGTCCTCTCCATTGTTGCTGGCCTAAGGCTTAGTTCACCATATCGCAATGTATATATTGACATATTTTCCCCTCGACTTTCTGTGATTCCCTACATCTCACTTTTCTTTGCAGACAAGCCATTTGAAATACCCTTAACTTATTTCACAGCCAATAAGTCTTTGAAATAATGTGTATTTTTGAGAGAAATCTTCTTATATCATTAGGCAGAAAATCTGACCTGCCATAGTTTTCAAAACAGCATAATTACACTCTTCTCAATGATTAATCTGTTGTATTACACAACCTTGGGTATTTAGCTTTATCAATGACATGTACTTTACAAATGTTTTAGAGATCCTACCAGTCTTTGAAAACATTCTTGTTGCTTGTTTCAGTTCCAGTTTTATGTATATTTTCTGCCTTGCACCTGATTATTCCAACATCTGATGGATGGCCTTGGGAAACTAATTCTCATATTGATTGTTTTTGCTGATTGTCTCCACTTGTAGCTGATTTCTTCATTATTGTGTAAATTTAGATCATGAGCTCATGTTTAGCTATACAGCTGACATTGTAACGGGCTTAAGTGTGAACGCTCGTAAGCTTCAGGAGAAAGTCGGCAAAGATTTATTTGTGTCCCTCCGATGAGATGCCCGCAAGGACCCCATTTTTTAGAAGTGTTGGTCCAATACTCCCTCTAGAGGCAGGGGATTCAGACAGGGCTGCTTTGCGGCCCCCGATCGGGGGCAGCGGCTGTGGTTGACCTGTGGTCAGGGCAGGAGCCTCTCCGCGTTGGTCCCAGGGACCCATCTGCCTGCGAACTTCGGTCACCTGGCAGGAAGGTACGATGCCCAGTCCTATGGTTAGCTGTGCAGCGAGGTGTACTGCGAGGACACGTTCCACACACACTTCAACAAAGAGGGCGGCCTGAGTGGAAAGGTGAGTGTTTGGGAAGCTGTGCGGACAAAGAAGGCGCCCTTTGGCCTGGGCCAAATGCTTGTGACACATCCCTGGGCCTGCCAGACTCTGAGGGCCCTGCCCTGTGCCCCCTGCTCCCCTGCCCTTTGTTCAGTCACAGCAGAGATGGCCACACCCACTCCCTCAGTGAGGGCAGTGTTCCAAACTCCTTCAGCCCCGCCCCCTCTCCGCAGGTTACCATGGACTACCCATGCTGCATTCTGAGGCCAGGGCGTTCCGAGAATGCCAAGGGCAGACATGATGACCTTCAATGATTTCCTCTTGTGTCAGTTTTGGTCAACTTTAGGAGCTAGGAAATGGTCCCCTTTACAGAAATGTTCAAATTTACTGGCATTTCATATATTCTCTGCTATAACATTGTCCTGATTCTTTCTGTATATTCTTTACTTATGTTTTTGTTTTCCTTAATCAAAGTGTGTCTTTTAAATCTTTTCAAAGAATATTCTTTGGACTTACTAAATCACCTCAATTTTATACGTTTTCTGTTGTATTAAGTTCTGCTCATATCTTTATTTATATTTTTTCTATGTTCTCAGGGTTTGTTGTTTTGATCATCTGATGTCAATTAAAACACTTGGTTATTCATTTTAATAAATCTTTTTACTTATAAAGATTTGAACTTTTGAAGATTCCAGCTTACTTGTAAGTTTCTAAGGGTCAGGTCCTCTCCATTGTTGCTGGCCTAAGGCTTAGTTCACCATATAGCAATGTATATATTGACATATTTTCCCCTCGACTTTCTGTGATTCCCTACATCTCACCTTTCTTTGCAGACAAGCCATTTGAAATACCCTTCACTTATTTCACAGCCAATAAGTCTTTGAAATAATGTGTATTTTTGAGAGAAATCTTCTTATATCATTAGGCAGAAAATCTGACCTGCCATAGTTTTCAAAACAGCATAATTTCACTCTTCTCAATGATTAATCTGTTGTATTACACAACCTTTGAGTATTTAGCTTTATCAATGACATGTACTTTACAAATGTTTTAGAGATCCTACCAGTCTTTGAAAACATCCTTGTTCCTTGTTCCAGTTCCAGCTTTATGTATATATTCTGCCTTGCACCTGATTATTCCAACATCTGATGGGTGGCCTTGGGAAACTAATTCTCATATTGATTGTTTTTGCTGATTGTCTCCCCTTGTAGCTGATTTCTTCATTATTGTGTAAATTTAGATCATGAGCTCATGTTTAGCTAAACAGCTGACATTGTAAAAGGCTTAAGTGTGAACGCTCGTAAGCTTCAGGAGAAAGTCGGCAAAGATTTTTTTGTGTCCCTCCGATGAGTTGCCCGCAAGGACCCCATTTTTTAGAAGTGTTGGTCCAATACTCCCTCTAGAGGCAGGGGATTCAGACAGGGCTGCTTTGCAACCCCCGATCTGGGGCAGCGGCTGTGGTCGACCTGTGGTCAGGGCAGGAGCCTCTCCGCGTTGGTCCCAGTGACCCATCTGCCTGCGAACTTCGGTCACCTGGCAGGAAGGTACGATGCCCAGTCCTATGGTTAGCTGTGCAGCGAGGTGTACTGCGAGGACACGTTCCACACACACTTCAACAAAGAGGGCGGCCTGAGTGGAAATGTGAGTGTTTGGGAAGCTGTGCAGACAAAGAAGGCGCCCTTTGGCCTGGGCCAAATGCTTGTGACACTCCCCTGGTCCTGCCGGGCTCTGAGGGCCCTGCCCTGGGCCCCCTGCTCCCCTGCCCTTTGTTCAGTCACAGCAGAGATGGCCACACCCACTCCCTCAGTGAGGGCAGTGTTCCAACCTCCTTCAGCCCCACCCCCTCTCCGCAGGTTACCATGGACTACCGATGCTGCATTCTGAGGCCAGGGCGTTCCGAGAATGCCAAGGGCAGACATGATGACCTTCAATGATTTCCTCTTGTGTCAGTTTTGGTCAACTTTAGGAGCTAGGAAATGGTCCCCTTTACAGAAATGTTCAAATTTACTGGCATTTCATATATTCTCTGCTATAACATTGTCCTGATTCTTTCTGTATATTCTTTACATATGTTTATGTTTTCCTTAATCAAAGTGTGTCTTTTAAATCTTTTCAAAGAATATTGTTTGGACTTACTAAATCACCTCAATTTTATACGTTTTCTGTTGTATTAAGTTCTGCTCATATCTTTATTTATATTTTTTCTATGTTCTCAGGGTTTGTTGTTTTGATCATCTGATGTCAATTAAAACACTTGGTTATTCATTTTAATAAATCTTTTTACTTAGAAGATTTGAAATTTTGAAGATTCCAGCTTACTTGTAAGTTTCTAAGGGTCAGGTCCTCTCCATTGTTGCTGGCTTAAGGCTTAGTTCACCATATAGCAATGTATATATTGACATATTTTCCCCTCGACTTTCTGTGATTCCCTACATCTCACCTTTCTTTGCAGACAAGCCATTTGAAATACCCTTAACTTATTTCACAGCCAATAAGTCTTTGAAATAATGTGTATTTTTGAGAGAAATCTTCTTATATCATTAGGCAGAAAATCTGACCTGCCATAGTTTTCAAAACAGCATAATTTCACTCTTCTCAATGATTAATCTGTTGTATTACACAACCTTGGGTATTTAGCTTTATCAATGACATGTACTTTACAAATGTTTTAGAGATCCTACCAGTCTTTGAAAACATTCTTGTTGCTTGTTTCAGTTCCAGTTTTATGTATATTTTCTGCCTTGCACCTGATTATTCCAACATCTGATGGATGGCCTTGGGAAACTAATTCTCATATTGATTGTTTTTGCTGATTGTCTCCACTTGTAGCTGATTTCTTCATTATTGTGTAAATTTAGATCATGAGCTCATGTTTAGCTATACAGCTGACATTGTAACAGGCTTAAGTGTGAACGCTCGTAAGCTTCAGGAGAAAGTCGGCAAAGATTTATTTGTGTCCCTCCGATGAGATGCCCGCAAGGACCCCATTTTTTAGAAGTGTTGGTCCAATACTCCCTCTAGAGGCAGGGGATTCAGACAGGGC
This sequence comes from Hyperoodon ampullatus, assembly GCF_949752795.1. Lineage (NCBI taxonomy): Eukaryota > Metazoa > Chordata > Mammalia > Artiodactyla > Ziphiidae > Hyperoodon > Hyperoodon ampullatus. The sequence continues at coordinate 261,276 of NW_027640881.1, forward strand.
TGCTTTGCGGCCCCCGATCGGGGGCAGCGGCTGTGGTCGACCTGTGGTCAGGGCAGGAGCCTCTCCGCGTTGGTCCCAGGGACCCATCTGCCTGCGAACTTCGGTCACCTGGCAGGAAGGTACGATGCCCAGTCCTATGGTTAGCTGTGCAGCGAGGTGTACTGCGAGGACACGTTCCACACACACTTCAACAAAGAGGGCGGCCTGAGTGGAAAGGTGAGTGTTTGGGAAGCTGTGCGGACAAAGAAGGTGCCCTTTGGCCTGGGCCAAATGCTTGTGACACACCCCTGGGCCTGCCAGACTCTGAGGGCCCTGCCCTGTGACCCCTGCTCCCCTGCCCTTTGTTCAGTCACAGCAGAGATGGCCACACCCACTCCCTCAGTGAGGGCAGTGTTCCAACCTCCTTCAGCCCCGCCCCCTCTCCGCAGGTTACCATGGACTACCCATGCTGCATTCTGAGGCCAGGGCGTTCCGAGAATGCCAAGGGCAGACATGATGACCTTCAATGATTTCCTCTTGTGTCAGTTTTGGTCAACTTTAGGAGCTAGGAAATGGTCCCCTTTACAGAAATGTTCAAATTTACTGGCATTTCATATATTCTCTGCTATAACATTGTCCTGATTCTTTCTGTATATTCTTTACTTATGTTTTTGTTTTCCTTAATCAAAGTGTGTCTTTTAAATCTTTTCAAAGAATATTCTTTGGACTTACTAAATCACCTCAATTTTATACGTTTTCTGTTGTATTAAGTTCTGCTCATATCTTTATTTATATTTTTTCTATGTTCTCAGGGTTTGTTGTTTTGATCATCTGATGTCAATTAAAACACTTGGTTATTCATTTTAATAAATCTTTTTACTTATAAAGATTTGAACTTTTGAAGATTCCAGCTTACTTGTAAGTTTCTAAGGGTCAGGTCCTCTCCATTGTTGCTGGCCTAAGGCTTAGTTCACCATATAGCAATGTATATATTGACATATTTTCCCCTCGACTTTCTGTGATTCCCTACATCTCACCTTTCTTTGCAGACAAGCCATTTGAAATACCCTTCACTTATTTCACAGCCAATAAGTCTTTGAAATAATGTGTATTTTTGAGAGAAATCTTCTTATATCATTAGGCAGAAAATCTGACCTGCCATAGTTTTCAAAACAGCATAATTTCACTCTTCTCAATGATTAATCTGTTGTATTACACAACCTTTGAGTATTTAGCTTTATCAATGACATGTACTTTACAAATGTTTTAGAGATCCTATCAGTCTTAGTAAACATCCTTGTTCCTTGTTTCAGTTCCAGTTTTATGTATATTTTCTGCCTTGCACCTGATTATTCCAACATCTGATGGATGGCCTTGGGAAACTAATTCTCATATTGATTGTTTTTGCTGATTGTCTCCCCTTGTAGCTGATTTCTTCATTATTGTGTAAATTTAGATCATGAGCTCATGTTTAGCTATACAGCTGACATTGTAACAGGCTTAAGTGTGAACGCTCGTAAGCTTCAGGAGAAAGTCGGCAAAGATTTTTTTGTGTCCCTCCGATGAGTTGCCCGCAAGGACCCCATTTTTAGAAGTGTTGGTCCAATACTCCCTCTAGAGGCAGGGGATTCAGACAGGGCTGCTTTGCGGCCCCCGATCTGGGGCAGCGGCTGTGGTCGACCTGTGGTCAGGGCAGGAGCCTCTCCGCGTTGGTCCCAGTGACCCATCTGCCTGCGAACTTCGGTCACCTGGCAGGAAGGTACGATGCCCAGTCCTATGGTTAGCTGTGCAGCGAGGTGTACTGCGCGGACACGTTCCACACACACTTCAACAAAGAGGGCGGCCTGAGTGGAAATGTGAGTGTTTGGCAAGCTGTGCAGACAAAGAAGGCGCCCTTTGGCCTGGGCCAAATGCTTGTGACACTCCCCTGGTCCTAGCGGGCTCTGAGGGCCCTGCCCTGGGCCCCCTGCTCCCCTGCCCTTTGTTCAGTCACAGCAGAGATGGCCACACCCACTCCCTCAGTGAGGGCAGTGTTCCAACCTCCTTCAGCCCCGCCCCCTCTCCGCAGGTTACCATGGACTACCGATGCTGCATTCTGAGGCCAGGGCGTTCCAAGAATGCCAAGGGCAGACATGATGACCTTCAATGATTTCCTCTTGTGTCAGTTTTGGTCAACTTTACGAGCTAGGAAATGGTCCCCTTTACAGAAATGTTCAAATTTACTGGCATTTCATATATTCTCTGCTATAACATTGTCCTGATTCTTTCTGTATATTCTTTACATATGTTTATGTTTTCCTTAATCAAAGTGTGTCTTTTAAATCTTTTCAAAGAATATTCTTTGGACTTACTAAATCACCTCAATTTTATACGTTTTCTGTTGTATTAAGTTCTGCTCATATCTTTATTTATATTTTTTCTATGTTCTCAGGGTTTGTTGTTTTGATCATCTGATGTCAATTAAAACACTTGGTTATTCATTTTAATAAATCTTTTTACTTATAAAGATTTGAACTTTTGAAGATTCCAGCTTACTTGTAAGTTTCTAAGGGTCAGGTCCTCTCCATTGTTGCTGGCCTAAGGCTTAGTTCACCATATCGCAATGTATATATTGACATATTTTCCCCTCGACTTTCTGTGATTCCCTACATCTCACCTTTCTTTGCAGACAAGCCATTTGAAATACCCTTAACTTATTTCACAGCCAATAAGTCTTTGAAATAATGTGTATTTTTTAGAGAAATCTTCTTATATCATTAGGCAGAAAATCTGACCTGCCATAGTTTTCAAAACAGCATAATTTCACTCTTCTCAATGATTAATCTGTTGTATTACACAACCTTGGGTATTTAGCTTTATCAATGACATGTACTTTACAAATGTTTTAGAGATCCTACAAGTCTTTGAAAACATTCTTGTTGCTTGTTTCAGTTCCAGTTTTATGTATATTTTCTGCCTTGCACCTGATTATTCCAACATCTGATGGATGGCCTTGGGAAACTAATTCTCATATTGATTGTTTTTGCTGATTGTCTCCACTTGTAGCTGATTTCTTCACTATTGTGTAAATTTAGATCATGAGCTCATGTTTAGCTATACAGCTGACATTGTAACAGGCTTAAGTGTGAACGCTCGTAAGCTTCAGGAGAAAGTCGGCAAAGATTTATTTGTGTCCCTCCGATGAGATGCCCGCAAGGACCCCATTTTTTAGAAGTGTTGGTCCAATACTCCCTCTAGAGGCAGGGGATTCAGACAGGGCTGCTTTGCGGCCCCCGATCGGGGGCAGCGGCTGTGGTCGACCTGTGGTCAGGGCAGGAGCCTCTCCGCGTTGGTCCCAGGGACCCATCTGCCTGCGAACTTCGGTCACCTGGCAGGAAGGTACGATGCCCAGTCCTATGGTTAGCTGTGCAGCGAGGTGTACTGCGAGGACACGTTCCACACACACTTCAACAAAGAGGGCGGCATGAGTGGAAAGGTGAGTGTTTGGGAAGCTGTGCGGACAAAGAAGGCGCCCTTTGGCCTGGGCCAAATGCTTGTGACACACCCCTGGGCCTGCCAGACTCTGAGGGCCCTGCCCTGTGCCCCCTGCTCCCCTGCCCTTTGTTCAGTCACAGCAGAGATGGCCACACCCACTCCCTCAGTGAGGGCAGTGTTCCAACCTCCTTCAGCCCCGCCCCCTCTCCGCAGGTTACCATGGACTACCCATGCTGCATTCTGAGGCCAGGGCGTTCCGAGAATGCCAAGGGCAGACTTGATGACCTTCAATGATTTCCTCTTGTGTCAGTTTTGGTCAACTTTAGGAGCTAGGAAATGGTCCCCTTTACAGAAATGTTCAAATTTACTGGCATTTCATATATTCTCTGCTATAACATTGTCCTGATTCTTTCTGTATATTCTTTACTTATGTTTTTGTTTTCCTTAATCAAAGTGTGTCTTTTAAATCTTTTCAAAGAATATTCTTTGGACTTACTAAATCACCTCAATTTTATACGTTTTCTGTTGTATTAAGTTCTGCTCATATCTTTATTTATATTTTTTCTATGTTCTCAGGGTTTGTTGTTTTGATCATCTGATGTCAATTAAAACACTTGGTTATTCATTTTAATAAATCTTTTTACTTATAAAGATTTGAACTTTTGAAGATTCCAGCTTACTTGTAAGTTTCTAAGGGTCAGGTCCTCTCCATTGTTGCTGGCCTAAGGCTTAGTTCACCATATCGCAATGTATATATTGACATATTTTCCCCTCGACTTTCTGTGATTCCCTACATCTCACCTTTCTTTGCAGACAAGCCATTTGAAATACCCTTAACTTATTTCACAGCCAATAAGTCTTTGAAATAATGTGTATTTTTTAGAGAAATCTTCTTATATCATTAGGCAGAAAATCTGACCTGCCATAGTTTTCAAAACAGCATAATTTCACTCTTCTCAATGATTAATCTGTTGTATTACACAACCTTGGGTATTTAGCTTTATCAATGACATGTACTTTACAAATGTTTTAGAGATCCTACAAGTCTTTGAAAACATTCTTGTTGCTTGTTTCAGTTCCAGTTTTATGTATATTTTCTGCCTTGCACCTGATTATTCCAACATCTGATGGATGGCCTTGGGAAACTAATTCTCATATTGATTGTTTTTGCTGATTGTCTCCACTTGTAGCTGATTTCTTCACTATTGTGTAAATTTAGATCATGAGCTCATGTTTAGCTATACAGCTGACATTGTAACAGGCTTAAGTGTGAACGCTCGTAAGCTTCAGGAGAAAGTCGGCAAAGATTTATTTGTGTCCCTCCGATGAGATGCCCGCAAGGACCCCATTTTTTAGAAGTGTTGGTCCAATACTCCCTCTAGAGGCAGGGGATTCAGACAGGGCTGCTTTGCGGCCCCCGATCGGGGGCAGCGGCTGTGGTCGACCTGTGGTCAGGGCAGGAGCCTCTCCGCGTTGGTCCCAGGGACCCATCTGCCTGCGAACTTCGGTCACCTGGCAGGAAGGTACGATGCCCAGTCCTATGGTTAGCTGTGCAGCGAGGTGTACTGCGAGGACACGTTCCACACACACTTCAACAAAGAGGGCGGCCTGAGTGGAAAGGTGAGTGTTTGGGAAGCTGTGCGGACAAAGAAGGCGCCCTTTGGCCTGGGCCAAATGCTTGTGACACACCCCTGGGCCTGCCAGACTCTGAGGGCCCTGCCCTGTGCCCCCTGCTCCCCTGCCCTTTGTTCAGTCACAGCAGAGATGGCCACACCCACTCCCTCAGTGAGGGCAGTGTTCCAACCTCCTTCAGCCCCGCCCCCTCTCCGCAGGTTACCATGGACTACCCATGCTGCATTCTGAGGCCAGGGCGTTCCGAGAATGCCAAGGGCAGACTTGATGACCTTCAATGATTTCCTCTTGTGTCAGTTTTGGTCAACTTTAGGAGCTAGGAAATGGTCCCCTTTACAGAAATGTTCAAATTTACTGGCATTTCATATATTCTCTGCTATAACATTGTCCTGATTCTTTCTGTATATTCTTTACTTATGTTTTTGTTTTCCTTAATCAAAGTGTGTCTTTTAAATCTTTTCAAAGAATATTCTTTGGACTTACTAAATCACCTCAATTTTATACGTTTTCTGTTGTATTAAGTTCTGCTCATATCTTTATTTATATTTTTTCTATGTTCTCAGGGTTTGTTGTTTTGATCATCTGATGTCAATTAAAACACTTGGTTATTCATTTTAATAAATCTTTTTACTTATAAAGATTTGAACTTTTGAAGATTCCAGCTTACTTGTAAGTTTCTAAGGGTCAGGTCCTCTCCATTGTTGCTGGCCTAAGGCTTAGTTCACCATATAGCAATGTATATATTGACATATTTTCCCCTCGACTTTCTGTGATTCCCTACATCTCACCTTTCTTTGCAGACAAGCCATTTGAAATACCCTTCACTTATTTCACAGCCAATAAGTCTTTGAAATAATGTGTATTTTTGAGAGAAATCTTCTTATATCATTAGGCAGAAAATCTGACCTGCCATAGTTTTCAAAACAGCATAATTTCACTCTTCTCAATGATTAATCTGTTGTATTACACAACCTTTGAGTATTTAGCTTTATCAATGACATGTACTTTACAAATGTTTTAGAGATCCTACCAGTCTTTGAAAACATCCTTGTTCCTTGTTCCAGTTCCAGTTTTATGTATATATTCTGCCTTGCACATGATTATTCCAACATCTGATGGGTGGCCTTCGGAAACTAATTCTCATATTGATTGTTTTTGCTGATTGTCTCCCCTTGTAGCTGATTTCTTCATTATTGTGTAAATTTAGATCATGAGCTCATGTTTAGCTAAACAGCTGACATTGTAAAAGGCTTAAGTGTGAACGCTCGTAAGCTTCAGGAGAAAGTCGGCAAAGATTTTTTTGTGTCCCTTCGATGAGTTGCCCGCAAGGACCCCATTTTTTAGAAGTGTTGGTCCAATACTCCCTCTAGAGGCAGGGGATTCAGACAGGGCTGCTTTGCAACCCCCGATCTGGGGCAGCGGCTGTGGTCGACCTGTGGTCAGGGCAGGAGCCTCTCCGCGTTGGTCCCAGTGACCCATCTGCCTGCGAACTTCGGTCACCTGGCAGGAAGGTACGATGCCCAGTCCTATGGTTAGCTGTGCAGCGAGGTGTACTGCGAGGACACGTTCCACACACACTTCAACAAAGAGGGCGGCCTGAGTGGAAAGGTGAGTGTTTGGGAAGCTGTGCGGACAAAGAAGGCGCCCTTTGGCCTGGGCCAAATGCTTGTGACACACCCCTGGGCCTGCCAGACTCTGAGGGCCCTGCCCTGTGCCCCCTGCTCCCCTGCCCTTTGTTCAGTCACAGCAGAGATGGCCACACCCACTCCCTCAGTGAGGGCAGTGTTCCAACCTCCTTCAGCCCCGCCCCCTCTCCGCAGGTTACCATGGACTACCCATGCTGCATTCTGAGGCCAGGGCGTTCCGAGAATGCCAAGGGCAGACATGATGACCTTCAATGATTTCCTCTTGTGTCAGTTTTGGTCAACTTTAGGAGCTAGGAAATGGTCCCCTTTACAGAAATGTTCAAATTTACTGGCATTTCATATATTCTCTGCTATAACATTGTCCTGATTCTTTCTGTATATTCTTTACTTATGTTTTTGTTTTCCTTAATCAAAGTGTGTCTTTTAAATCTTTTCAAAGAATATTCTTTGGACTTACTAAATCACCTCAATTTTATACGTTTTCTGTTGTATTAAGTTCTGCTCATATCTTTATTTATATTTTTTCTATGTTCTCAGGGTTTGTTGTTTTGATCATCTGATGTCAATTAAAACACTTGGTTATTCATTTTAATAAATCTTTTTACTTATAAAGATTTGAACTTTTGAAGATTCCAGCTTCCTTGTAAGTTTCTAAGGGTCAGGTCCTCTCCATTGTTGCTGGCCTAAGGCTTAGTTCACCATATAGCAATGTATATATTGACATATTTTCCCCTCGACTTTCTGTGATTCCCTACATCTCACCTTTCTTTGCAGACAAGCCATTTGAAATACCCTTCACTTATTTCACAGCCAATAAGTCTTTGAAATAATGTGTATTTTTGAGAGAAATCTTCTTATATCATTAGGCAGAAAATCTGACCTGCCATAGTTTTCAAAACAGCATAATTTCACTCTTCTCAATGATTAATCTGTTGTATTACACAACCTTTGAGTATTTAGCTTTATCAATGACATGTATTTTACAAATGTTTTAGAGATCCTACCAGTCTTTGAAAACATCCTTGTTCCTTGTTCCAGTTCCAGTTTTATGTATATATTCTGCCTTGCACATGATTATTCCAACATCTGATGGGTGGCCTTCGGAAACTAATTCTCATATTGATTGTTTTTGCTGATTGTCTCCCCTTGTAGCTGATTTCTTCATTATTGTGTAAATTTAGATCATGAGCTCATGTTTAGCTAAACAGCTGACATTGTAAAAGGCTTAAGTGTGAACGCTCGTAAGCTTCATGAGAAAGTCGGCAAAGATTTTTTTGTGTCCCTTCGATGAGTTGCCCGCAAGGACCCCATTTTTTAGAAGTGTTGGTCCAATACTCCCTCTAGAGGCAGGGGATTCAGACAGGGCTGCTTTGCAACCCCCGATCTGGGGCAGCGGCTGTGGTCGACCTGTGGTCAGGGCAGGAGCCTCTCCGCGTTGGTCCCAGTGACCCATCTGCCTGCGAACTTCGGTCACCTGGCAGGAAGGTACGATGCCCAGTCCTATGGTTAGCTGTGCAGCGAGGTGTACTGCGAGGACACGTTCCACACACACTTCAACAAAGAGGGCGGCCTGAGTGGAAAGGTGAGTGTTTGGGAAGCTGTGCGGACAAAGAAGGCGCCCTTTGGCCTGGGCCAAATGCTTGTGACACACCCCTGGGACTGCCAGACTCTGAGGGCCCTGCCCTGTGCCCCCTGCTCCCCTGCCCTTTGTTCAGTCACAGCAGAGATGGCCACACCCACTCCCTCAGTGAGGGCAGTGTTCCAACCTCCTTCAGCCCCGCCCCCTCTCCGCAGGTTACCATGGACTACCCATGCTGCATTCTCAGGCCAGGGCGTTCCGAGAATGCCAAGGGCAGACATGATGACCTTCAATGATTTCTTCTTGTGTCAGTTTTGGTCAACTTTAGGAGCTAGGAAATGGTCCCCTTTACAGAAATGTTCAAATTTACTGGCATTTCATATATTCTCTGCTATAACATTGTCCTGATTCTTTCTGTATATTCTTTACTTATGTTTTTGTTTTCCTTAATCAAAGTGTGTCTTTTAAATCTTTTCAAAGAATATTCTTTGGACTTACTAAATCACCTCAATTTTATACGTTTTCTGTTGTATTAAGTTCTGCTCATATCTTTATATATATTTTTTCTATGTTCTCAGGGTTTGTTGTTTTGATCATCTGATGTCAATTAAAACACTTGGTTATTCATTTTAATAAATCTTTTTACTTATAAAGATTTGAACTTTTGAAGATTCCAGCTTCCTTGTAAGTTTCTAAGGGTCAGGTCCTCTCCATTGTTGCTGGCCTAAGGCTTAGTTCACCATATAGCAATGTATATATTGACATATTTTCCCCTCGACTTTCTGTGATTCCCTACATCTCACCTTTCTTTGCAGACAAGCCATTTGAAATACCCTTCACTTATTTCACAGCCAATAAGTCTTTGAAATAATGTGTATTTTTGAGAGAAATCTTCTTATATCATTAGGCAGAAAATCTGACCTGCCATAGTTTTCAAAACAGCATAATTTCACTCTTCTCAATGATTAATCTGTTGTATTACACAACCTTTGAGTATTTAGCTTTATCAATGACATGTACTTTACAAATGTTTTAGAGATCCTACCAGTCTTTGAAAACATCCTTGTTCCTTGTTCCAGTTCCAGTTTTATGTATATATTCTGCCTTGCACCTGATTATTCCAACATCTGATGGGTGGCCTTGGGAAACTAATTCTCATATGGATTGTTTTTGCTGATTGTCTCCCCTTATAGCTGATTTCTTCATTATTGTGTAAATTTAGATCATGAGCTCATGTTTAGCTAAACAGCTGACATTGTAAAAGGCTTAAGTGTGAACGCTCGTAAGCTTCAGGAGAAAGTCGGCAAAGATTTTTTTGTGTCCCTCCGATGAGTTGCCCGCAAGGACCCCATTTTTAGAAGTGTTGGTCCAATACTCCCTCTAGAGGCAGGGGATTCAGACAGGGCTGCTTTGCGGCCCCCGATCTGGGGCAGCGGCTGTGGTCGACCTGTGGTCAGGGCAGGAGCCTCTCCGCGTTGGTCCCAGTGACCCATCTGCCTGCGAACTTCGGTCACCTGGCAGGAAGGTACGATGCCCAGTCCTATGGTTAGCTGTGCAGCGAGGTGTACTGCGCGGACACGTTCCACACACACTTCAACAAAGAGGGCGGCCTGAGTGGAAATGTGAGTGTTTGGCAAGCTGTGCAGACAAAGAAGGCGCCCTTTGGCCTGGGCCAAATGCTTGTGACACTCCCCTGGTCCTAGCGGGCTCTGAGGGCCCTGCCCTGGGCCCCCTGCTCCCCTGCCCTTTGTTCAGTCACAGCAGAGATGGCCACACCCACTCCCTCAGTGAGGGCAGTGTTCCAACCTCCTTCAGCCCCGCCCCCTCTCCGCAGGTTACCATGGACTACCGATGCTGCATTCTGAGGCCAGGGCGTTCCAAGAATGCCAAGGGCAGACATGATGACCTTCAATGATTTCCTCTTGTGTCAGTTTTGGTCAACTTTAGGAGCTAGGAAATGGTCCCCTTTACAGAAATGTTCAAATTTACTGGCATTTCATATATTCTCTGCTATAACATTGTCCTGATTCTTTCTGTATATTCTTTACATATGTTTATGTTTTCCTTAATCAAAGTGTGTCTTTTAAATCTTTTCAAAGAATATTCTTTGGACTTACTAAATCACCTCAATTTTATACGTTTTCTGTTGTATTAAGTTCTGCTCATATCTTTATTTATATTTTTTCTATGTTCTCAGGGTTTGTTGTTTTGATCATCTGATGTCAATTAAAACACTTGGTTATTCATTTTAATAAATCTTTTTACTTATAAAGATTTGAACTTTTGAAGATTCCAGCTTCCTTGTAAGTTTCTAAGGGTCAGGTCCTCTCCATTGTTGCTGGCCTAAGGCTTAGTTCACCATATCGCAATGTATATATTGACATATTTTCCCCTCGACTTTCTGTGATTCCCTACATCTCACCTTTCTTTGCAGACAAGCCATTTGAAATACCCTTAACTTATTTCACAGCCAATAAGTCTTTGAAATAATGTGTATTTTTTAGAGAAATCTTCTTATATCATTAGGCAGAAAATCTGACCTGCCATAGTTTTCAAAACAGCATAATTTCACTCTTCTCAATGATTAATCTGTTGTATTACACAACCTTGGGTATTTAGCTTTATCAATGACATGTACTTTACAAATGTTTTTGAGATCCTACAAGTCTTTGAAAACATTCTTGTTGCTTGTTTCAGTTCCAGTTTTATGTATATTTTCTGCCTTGCACCTGATTATTCCAACATCTGATGGATGGCCTTGGGAAACTAATTCTCATATTGATTGTTTTTGCTGATTGTCTCCACTTGTAGCTGATTTCTTCACTATTGTGTAAATTTAGATCATGAGCTCATGTTTAGCTATACAGCTGACATTGTAACAGGCTTAAGTGTGAACGCTCGTAAGCTTCAGGAGAAAGTCGGCAAAGATTTATTTGTGTCCCTCCGATGAGATGCCCGCAAGGACCCCATTTTTTAGAAGTGTTGGTCCAATACTCCCTCTAGAGGCAGGGGATTCAGACAGGGCTGCTTTGCGGCCCCCGATCGGGGGCAGCGGCTGTGGTCGACCTGTGGTCAGGGCAGGAGCCTCTCCGCGTTGGTCCCAGGGACCCATCTGCCTGCGAACTTCGGTCACCTGGCAGGAAGGTACGATGCCCAGTCCTATGGTTAGCTGTGCAGCGAGGTGTACTGCGAGGACACGTTCCACACACACTTCAACAAAGAGGGCGGCCTGAGTGGAAAGGTGAGTGTTTGGGAAGCTGTGCGGACAAAGAAGGCGCCCTTTGGCCTGGGCCAAATGCTTGTGACACACCCCTGGGCCTGCCAGACTCTGAGGGCCCTGCCCTGTGCCCCCTGCTCCCCTGCCCTTTGTTCAGTCACAGCAGAGATGGCCACACCCACTCCCTCAGTGAGGGCAGTGTTCCAACCTCCTTCAGCCCCGCCCCCTCTCCGCAGGTTACCATGGACTACCCATGCTGCATTCTGAGGCCAGGGCGTTCCGAGAATGCCAAGGGCAGACTTGATGACCTTCAATGATTTCCTCTTGTGTCAGTTTTGGTCAACTTTAGGAGCTAGGAAATGGTCCCCTTTACAGAAATGTTCAAATTTACTGGCATTTCATATATTCTCTGCTATAACATTGTCCTGATTCTTTCTGTATATTCTTTACTTATGTTTTTGTTTTCCTTAATCAAAGTGTGTCTTTTAAATCTTTTCAAAGAATATTCTTTGGACTACTAAATCACCTCAATTTTATACGTTTTCTGTTGTATTAAGTTCTGCTCATATCTTTATTTATATTTTTTCTATGTTCTCAGGGTTTGTTGTTTTGATCATCTGATGTCAATTAAAACACTTGGTTATTCATTTTAATAAATCTTTTTACTTATAAAGATTTGAACTTTTGAAGATTCCAGCTTACTTGTAAGTTTCTAAGGGTCAGGTCCTCTCCATTGTTGCTGGCCTAAGGCTTAGTTCACCATATAGCAATGTATATATTGACATATTTTCCCCTCGACTTTCTGTGATTCCCTACATCTCACCTTTCTTTGCAGACAAGCCATTTGAAATACCCTTCACTTATTTCACAGCCAATAAGTCTTTGAAATAATGTGTATTTTTGAGAGAAATCTTCTTATATCATTAGGCAGAAAATCTGACCTTGCCATAGTTTTCAAAACAGCATAATTTCACTCTTCTCAATGATTAATCTGTTGTATTACACAACCTTTGAGTATTTAGCTTTATCAATGACATGTACTTTACAAATGTTTTAGAGATCCTACCAGTCTTTGAAAACATCCTTGTTCCTTGTTCCAGTTCCAGTTTTATGTATATATTCTGCCTTGCACATGATTATTCCAACATCTGATGGGTGGCCTTCGGAAACTAATTCTCATATTGATTGTTTTTGCTGATTGTCTCCCCTTGTAGCTGATTTCTTCATTATTGTGTAAATTTAGATCATGAGCTCATGTTTAGCTAAACAGCTGACATTGTAAAAGGCTTAAGTGTGAACGCTCGTAAGCTTCAGGAGAAAGTCGGCAAAGATTTTTTTGTGTCCCTTCGATGAGTTGCCCGCAAGGACCCCATTTTTTAGAAGTGTTGGTCCAATACTCCCTCTAGAGGCAGGGGATTCAGACAGGGCTGCTTTGCAACCCCCGATCTGGGGCAGCGGCTGTGGTCGACCTGTGGTCAGGGCAGGAGCCTCTCCGCGTTGGTCCCAGTGACCCATCTGCCTGCGAACTTCGGTCACCTGGCAGGAAGGTACGATGCCCAGTCCTATGGTTAGCTGTGCAGCGAGGTGTACTGCGAGGACACGTTCCACACACACTTCAACAAAGAGGGCGGCCTGAGTGGAAAGGTGAGTGTTTGGGAAGCTGTGCGGACAAAGAAGGCGCCCTTTGGCCTGGGCCAAATGCTTGTGACACACCCCTGGGCCTGCCAGACTCTGAGGGCCCTGCCCTGTGCCCCCTGCTCCCCTGCCCTTTGTTCAGTCACAGCAGAGATGGCCACACCCACTCCCTCAGTGAGGGCAGTGTTCCAACCTCCTTCAGCCCCGCCCCCTCTCCGCAGGTTACCATGGACTACCCATGCTGCATTCTGAGGCCAGGGCGTTCCGAGAATGCCAAGGGCAGACATGATGACCTTCAATGATTTCCTCTTGTGTCAGTTTTGGTCAACTTTAGGAGCTAGGAAATGGTCCCCTTTACAGAAATGTTCAAATTTACTGGCATTTCATATATTCTCTGCTATAACATTGTCCTGATTCTTTCTGTATATTCTTTACTTATGTTTTTGTTTTCCTTAATCAAAGTGTGTCTTTTAAATCTTTTCAAAGAATATTCTTTGGACTTACTAAATCACCTCAATTTTATACGTTTTCTGTTGTATTAAGTTCTGCTCATATCTTTATTTATATTTTTTCTATGTTCTCAGGGTTTGTTGTTTTGATCATCTGATGTCAATTAAAACACTTGGTTATTCATTTTAATAAATCTTTTTACTTATAAAGATTTGAACTTTTGAAGATTCCAGCTTACTTGTAAGTTTCTAAGGGTCAGGTCCTCTCCATTGTTGCTGGCCTAAGGCTTAGTTCACCATATAGCAATGTATATATTGACATATTTTCCCCTCGACTTTCTGTGATTCCCTACATCTCACCTTTCTTTGTAGACAAGCCATTTGAAATACCCTTCACTTATTTCACAGCCAATAAGTGTTTGAAATAATGTGTATTTTTGAGAGAAATCTTCTTATATCATTAGGCAGAAAATCTGACCTGCCATAGTTTTCAAAACAGCATAATTTCACTCTTCTCAATGATTAATCTGTTGTATTCCACAACCTTTGAGTATTTAGCTTTATCAATGACATGTACTTTACAAATGTTTTAGAGATCCTACCAGTCTTTGAAAACATCCTTGTTCCTTGTTCCAGTTCCAGTTTTATGTATATATTCTGCCTTGCACCTGATTATTCCAACATCTGATGGGTGGCCTTGGGAAACTAATTCTCATATTGATTGTTTTTGCTGATTGTCTCCCCTTGTAGCTGATTTCTTCATTATTGTGTAAATTTAGATCATGAGCTCATGTTTAGCTAAACAGCTGACATTGTAAAAGGCTTAAGTGTGAACGCTCGTAAGCTTCAGGAGAAAGTCGGCAAAGATTTTTTTGTGTCCCTCCGATGAGTTGCCCGCAAGGACCCCATTTTTTAGAAGTGTTGTTCCAATACTCCCTCTAGAGGCAGGGGATTCAGACAGGGCTGCTTTGCAACCCCCGATCTGGGGCAGCGGCTGTGGTCGACCTGTGGTCAGGGCAGGAGCCTCTCCGCGTTGGTCCCAGTGACCCATCTGCCTGCGAACTTCGGTCACCTGGCAGGAAGGTACGATGCCCAGTCCTATGGTTAGCTGTGCAGCGAGGTGTACTGCGAGGACACGTTCCACACACACTTCAACAAAGAGGGCGGCCTGAGTGGAAAGGTGAGTGTTTGGGAAGCTGTGCGGACAAAGAAGGTGCCCTTTGGCCTGGGCCAAATGCTTGTGACACACCCCTGGTCCTGCCGGGCTCTGAGGGCCCTGCCCTGGGCCCCCTGCTCCCCTGCCCTTTGTTCAGTCACAGCAGAGATGGCCACACCCACTCCCTCAGTGAGGGCAGTGTTCCAACCTCCTTCAGCCCCGCCCCCTCTCCGCAGGTTACCATGGACTACCCATGCTGCATTCTGAGGCCAGGGCGTTCCGAGAATGCCAAGGGCAGACATGATGACCTTCAATGACTTCCTCTTGTGTCAGTTTTGGTCAACTTTAGGAGCTAGGAAATGGTCCCCTTTACAGAAATGTTCAAATTTACTGGCATTTCATATATTCTCTGCTATAACATTGTCCTGATTCTTTCTGTATATTCTTTACATATGTTTATGTTTTCCTTAATCAAAGTGTGTCTTTTAAATCTTTTCAAAGAATATTCTTTGGACTTACTAAATCACCTCAATTTTATACGTTTTCTGTTGTATTAAGTTCTGCTCATATCTTTATTTATATTTTTTCTATGTTCTCAGGGTTTGTTGTTTGGATCATCTGATGTCAATTAAAACACTTGGTTATTCATTTTAATAAATCTTTTTACTTATAAAGATTTGAACTTTTGAAGATTCCAGCTTACTTGTAAGTTTCTAAGGGTCAGGTCCTCTCCATTGTTGCTGGCCTAAGGCTTAGTTCACCATATAGCAATGTGTATATTGACATATTTTCCCCTCGACTTTCTGTGATTCCCTACATCTCACCTTTCTTTGCAGACAAGCCATTTGAAATACCCTTCACTTATTTCACAGCCAATAAGTCTTTGAAATAATGTGTATTTTTGAGAGAAATCTTCTTATATCATTAGGCAGAAAATCTGACCTGCCATAGTTTTCAAAACAGCATAATTTCACTCTTCTCAATGATTAATCTGTTGTATTACACAACCTTTGAGTATTTAGCTTTATCAATGACATGTACTTTACAAATGTTTTAGAGATCCTACCAGTCTTTGAAAACATCCTTGTTCCTTGTTCCAGTTCCAGTTTTATGTATATATTCTGCCTTGCACCTGATTATTCCAACATCTGATGGGTGGCCTTGGGAAACTAATTCTCATATGGATTGTTTTTGCTGATTGTCTCCCCTTGTAGCTGATTTCTTCATTATTGTGTAAATTTAGATCATGAGCTCATGTTTAGCTAAACAGCTGACATTGTAAAAGGCTTAAGTGTGAACGCTCGTAAGCTTCAGGAGAAAGTCGGCAAAGATTTTTTTGTGTCCCTCCGATGAGTTGCCCGCAAGGCCCCCATTTTTTAGAAGTGTTGGTCCAATACTCCCTCTAGAGGCAGGGGATTCAGACAGGGCTGCTTTGCAACCCCCGATCTGGGGCAGCGGCTGTGGTCGACCTGTGGTCAGGGCAGGAGCCTCTCCGCGTTGGTCCCAGTGACCCATCTGCCTGCGAACTTCGGTCACCTGGCAGGAAGGTACGATGCCCAGTCCTATGGTTAGCTGTGCAGCGAGGTGTACTGCGAGGACACGTTCCACACACACTTCAACAAAGAGGGCGGCCTGAGTGGAAATGTGAGTGTTTGGGAAGCTGTGCAGACAAAGAAGGCGCCCTTTGGCCTGGGCCAAATGCTTGTGACACTCCCCTGGTCCTGCCGGGCTCTGAGGACCCTGCCCTGGGCCCCCTGCTCCCCTGCCCTTTGTTCAGTCACAGCAGAGATGGCCACACCCACTCCCTCAGTGAGGGCAGTGTTCCAACCTCCTTCAGCCCCACCCCCTCTCCGCAGGTTACCATGGACTACCGATGCTGCATTCTGAGGCCAGGGCGTTCCAAGAATGCCAAGGGCAGACATGATGACCTTCAATGATTTCCTCTTGTGTCAGTTTTGGTCAACTTTAGGAGTTAGGAAATGGTCCCCTTTACAGAAATGTTCAAATTTACTGGCATTTCATATATTCTCTGCTATAACATTGTCCTGATTCTTTCTGTATATTCTTTACATATGTTTATGTTTTCCTTAATCAAAGTGTGTCTTTTAAATCTTTTCAAAGAATATTCTTTGGACTTACTAAATCACCTCAATTTTATACGTTTTCTGTTGTATTAAGTTCTGCTCATATCTTTATTTATATTTTTTCTATGTTCTCAGGGTTTGTTGTTTGGATCATCTGATGTCAATTAAAACACTTGGTTATTCATTTTAATAAATCTTTTTACTTATAAAGATTTGAACTTTTGAAGATTCCAGCTTCCTTGTAAGTTTCTAAGGGTCAGGTCCTCTCCATTGTTGCTGGCCTAAGGCTTAGTTCACCATATAGCAATGTATATATTGACATATTTTCCCCTCGACTTTCTGTGATTCCCTACATCTCACCTTTCTTTGCAGACAAGCCATTTGAAATACCCTTCACTTATTTCACAGCCAATAAGTCTTTGAAATAATGTGTATTTTTGAGAGAAATCTTCTTATATCATTAGGCAGAAAATCTGACCTGCCATAGTTTTCAAAACAGCATAATTTCACTCTTCTCAATGATTAATCTGTTGTATTACACAACCTTTGAGTATTTAGCTTTATCAATGACATGTACTTTACAAATGTTTTAGAGATCCTACCAGTCTTTGAAAACATCCTTGTTCCTTGTTCCAGTTCCAGTTTTATGTATATATTCTGCCTTGCACCTGATTATTCCAACATCTGATGGGTGGCCTTGGGAAACTAATTCTCATATGGATTGTTTTTGCTGATTGTCTCCCCTTGTATCTGATTTCTTCATTATTGTGTAAATTTAGATCATGAGCTCATGTTTAGCTAAACAGCTGACATTGTAAAAGGCTTAAGTGTGAACGCTCGTAAGCTTCAGGAGAAAGTCGGCAAAGATTTTTTTGTGTCCCTCCGATGAGTTGCCCGCAAGGCCCCCATTTTTTAGAAGTGTTGGTCCAATACTCCCTCTAGAGGCAGGGGATTCAGACAGGGCTGCTTTGCAACCCCCGATCTGGGGCAGCGGCTGTGGTCGACCTGTGGTCAGGGCAGGAGCCTCTCCGCGTTGGTCCCAGTGACCCATCTGCCTGCGAACTTCGGTCACCTGGCAGGAAGGTACGATGCCCAGTCCTATGGTTAGCTGTGCAGCGAGGTGTACTGCGAGGACACGTTCCACACACACTTCAACAAAGAGGGCGGGCTGAGTGGAAATGTGAGTGTTTGGGAAGCTGTGCAGACAAAGAAGGCGCCCTTTGGCCTGGGCCAAATGCTTGTGACACTCCCCTGGTCCTGCCGGGCTCTGAGGGCCCTGCCCTGGGCCCCCTGCTCCCCTGCCCTTTGTTCAGTCACAGCAGAGATGGCCACACCCACTCCCTCAGTGAGGACAGTGTTCCAACCTCCTTCAGCCCCACCCCGTCTCTGCAGGTTACCATGGACTACCGATGCTGCATTCTGAGGCCAGGGCATTCCAAGAATGCCAAGGGCAGACATGATGACCTTCAATGATTTCCTCTTGTGTCAGTTTTGGTCAACTTTAGGAGCTAGGAAATGGTCCCCTTTACAGAAATGTTCAAATTTACTGGCATTTCATATATTCTCTGCTATAACATTGTCCTGATTCTTTCTGTATATTCTTTACATATGTTTATGTTTTCCTTAATCAAAGTGTGTCTTTTAAATCTTTTCAAAGAATATTCTTTGGACTTACTAAATCACCTCAATTTTATACGTTTTCTGTTGTATTAAGTTCTGCTCATATCTTTATTTATATTTTTTCTATGTTCTCAGGGTTTGTTGTTTTGATCATCTGATGTCAATTAAAACACTTGGTTATTCATTTTAATAAATCTTTTTACTTATAAAGATTTGAACTTTTGAAGATTCCAGCTTACTTGTAAGTTTCTAAGGGTCAGGTCCTCTCCATTGTTGCTGGCCTAAGGCTTAGTTCACCATATAGCAATGTATATATTGACATATTTTCCCCTCGACTTTCTGTGATTCCCTACATCTCACCTTTCTTTGCAGACAAGCCATTTGAAATACCCTTCACTTATTTCACAGCCAATAAGTCTTTGAAATAATGTGTATTTTTGAGAGAAATCTTCTTATATCATTAGGCAGAAAATCTGACCTGCCATAGTTTTCAAAACAGCATAATTTCACTCTTCTCAATGATTAATCTGTTGTATTACACAACCTTTGAGTATTTAGCTTTATCAATGACATGTACTTTACAAATGTTTTAGAGATCCTACCAGTCTTTGAAAACATCCTTGTTCCTTGTTCCAGTTCCAGTTTTATGTATATATTCTGCCTTGCACCTGATTATTCCAACATCTGATGGGTGGCCTTGGGAAACTAATTCTCATATGGATTGTTGTTGCTGATTGTCTCCCCTTGTAGCTGATTTCTTCATTATTGTGTAAATTTAGATCATGAGCTAATGTTTAGCTAAACAGCTGACATTGTAAAAGGCTTAAGTGTGAACGCTCGTAAGCTTCAGGAGAAAGTCGGCAAAGATTTTTTTGTGTCCCTCCGATGAGTTGCCCGCAAGGCCCCCATTTTTTAGAAGTGTTGGTCCAATACTCCCTCTAGAGGCAGGGGATTCAGACAGGGCTGCTTTGCAACCCCCGATCTGGGGCAGCAGCTGTGGTCGACCTGTGGTCAGGGCAGGAGCCTCTCCGCGTTGGTCCCAGTGACCCATCTGCCTGCGAACTTCGGTCACCTGGCAGGAAGGTACGATGCCCAGTCCTATGGTTAGCTGTGCAGCGAGGTGTACTGCGAGGACACGTTCCACACACACTTCAACAAAGAGGGCGGCCTGAGTGGAAATGTGAGTGTTTGGGAAGCTGTGCAGACAAAGAAGGCGCCCTTTGGCCTGGGCCAAATGCTTGTGACACTCCCCTGGTCCTGCCGGGCTCTGAGGGCCCTGCCCTGGGCCCCCTGCTCCCCTGCCCTTTGTTCAGTCACAGCAGAGATGGCCACACCCACTCCCTCAGTGAGGGCAGTGTTCCAACCTCCTTCAGCCCCACCCCCTCTCCGCAGGTTACCATGGACTACCGATGCTGCATTCTGAGGCCAGGGCGTTCCAAGAATGCCAAGGGCAGACATGATGACCTTCAATGATTTCCTCTTGTGTCAGTTTTGGTCAACTTTAGGAGCTAGGAAATGGTCCCCTTTACAGAAATGTTCAAATTTACTGGCATTTCATATATTCTCTGCTATAACATTGTCCTGATTCTTTCTGTATATTCTTTACATATGTTTATGTTTTCCTTAATCAAAGTGTGTCTTTTAAATCTTTTCAAAGAATATTCTTTGGACTTACTAAATCACCTCAATTTTATACGTTTTCTGTTGTATTAAGTTCTGCTCATATCTTTATTTATATTTTTTCTATGTTCTCAGGGTTTGTTGTTTTGATCGTCTGATGTCAATTAAAACACTTGGTTATTCATTTTAATAAATCTTTTTACTTATAAAGATTTGAACTTTTGAAGATTCCAGCTTACTTGTAAGTTTCTAAGGGTCAGGTCCTCTCCATTGTTGCTGGCCTAAGGCTTAGTTCACCATATAGCAATGTATATATTGACATATTTTCCCCTCGACTTTCTGTGATTCCCTACATCTCACCTTTCTTTGTAGACAAGCCATTTGAAATACCCTTAACTTATTTCACAGCCAATAAGTCTTTGAAATAATGTGTATTTTTGAGAGAAATCTTCTTATATCATTAGGCAGAAAATCTGACCTGCCATAGTTTTCAAAACAGCATAATTTCACTCTTCTCAATGATTAATCTGTTGTATTCCACAACCTTTGAGTATTTAGCTTTATCAATGACATGTACTTTACAAATGTTTTAGAGATCCTACCAGTCTTTGAAAACATCCTTGTTCCTTGTTCCAGTTCCAGTTTTATGTATATATTCTGCCTTGCACATGATTATTCCAACATCTGATGGGTGGCCTTGGGAAACTAATTCTCATATGGATTGTTTTTGCTGATTGTCTCCCCTTGTAGCTGATTTCTTCATTATTGTGTAAATTTAGATCATGAGCTCATGTTTAGCTAAACAGCTGACATTGTAAAAGGCTTAAGTGTGAACGCTCGTAAGCTTCAGGAGAAAGTCGGCAAAGATTTTTTTGTGTCCCTCCGATGAGTTGCCCGCAAGGACCCCATTTTTTAGAAGTGTTGGTCCAATACTCCCTCTAGAGGCAGGGGATTCAGACAGGGCTGCTTTGCAACCCCCGATCTGGGGCAGCGGCTGTGGTCGACCTGTGGTCAGGGCAGGAGCCTCTCCGCGTTGGTCCCAGTGACCCATCTGCCTGCGAACTTCGGTCACCTGGCAGGAAGGTACGATGCCCAGTCCTATGGTTAGCTGTGCAGCGAGGTGTACTGCGAGGACACGTTCCACACACACTTCAACAAAGAGGGCGGCCTGAGTGGAAATGTGAGTGTTTGGGAAGCTGTGCAGACAAAGAAGGCGCCCTTTGGCCTGGGCCAAATGCTTGTGACACTCCCCTGGTCCTGCCGGGCTCTGAGGGCCCTGCCCTGGGCCCCCTGCTCCCCTGCCCTTTGTTCAGTCACAGCAGAGATGGCCACACCCACTCCCTCAGTGAGGGCAGTGTTCCAACCTCCTTCAGCCCCACCCCCTCTCCGCAGGTTACCATGGACTACCGATGCTGCATTCTGAGGCCAGGGCGTTCCAAGAATGCCAAGGGCAGACATGATGACCTTCAATGATTTCCTCTTGTGTCAGTTTTGGTCAACTTTAGGAGCTAGGAAATGGTCCCCTTTACAGAAATGTTCAAATTTACTGGCATTTCATATATTCTCTGCTATAACATTGTCCTGATTCTTTCTGTATATTCTTTACTTATGTTTTTGTTTTCCTTAATCAAAGTGTGTCTTTTAAATCTTTTCAAAGAATATTCTTTGGACTTACTAAATCACCTCAATTTTATACGTTTTCTGTTGTATTAAGTTCTGCTCATATCTTTATTTATATTTTTTCTATGTTCTCAGGGTTTGTTGTTTTGATCATCTGATGTCAATTAAAACACTTGGTTATTCATTTTAATAAATCTTTTTACTTATAAAGATTTGAACTTTTGAAGATTCCAGCTTACTTGTAAGTTTCTAAGGGTCAGGTCCTCTCCATTGTTGCTGGCCTAAGGCTTAGTTCACCATATAGCAATGTATATATTGACATATTTTCCCCTCGACTTTCTGTGATTCCCTACATCTCACCTTTCTTTGCAGACAAGCCATTTGAAATACCCTTCACTTATTTCACAGCCAATAAGTCTTTGAAATAATGTGTATTTTTGAGAGAAATCTTCTTATATCATTAGGCAGAAAATCTGACCTGCCATAGTTTTCAAAACAGCATAATTTCACTCTTCTCAATGATTAATCTGTTGTATTACACAACCTTTGAGTATTTAGCTTTATCAATGACATGTACTTTACAAATGTTTTAGAGATCCTACCAGTCTTTGAAAACATCCTTGTTCCTTGTTCCAGTTCCAGTTTTATGTATATATTCTGCCTTGCACCTGATTATTCCAACATCTGATGGGTGGCCTTGGGAAACTAATTCTCATATGGATTGTTTTTGCTGATTGTCTCCCCTTGTAGCTGATTTCTTCATTATTGTGTAAATTTAGATCATGAGCTCATGTTTAGCTAAACAGCTGACATTGTAAAAGGCTTAAGTGTGAACGCTCGTAAGCTTCAGGAGAAAGTCGGCAAAGATTTTTTTGTGTCCCTCCGATGAGTTGCCCGCAAGGACCCCATTTTTTAGAAGTGTTGGTCCAATACTCCGTCTAGAGGCAGGGGATTCAGACAGGGCTGCTTTGCAACCCCCGATCTGGGGCAGTGGCTGTGGTCGACCTGTGGTCAGGGCAGGAGCCTCTCCGCGTTGGTCCCAGTGACCCATCTGCCTGCGAACTTCGGTCACCTGGCAGGAAGGTACGATGCCCAGTCCTATGGTTAGCTGTGCAGCGAGGTGTACTGCGAGGACACGTTCCACACACACTTCAACAAAGAGGGCGGGCTGTGTGGAAATGTGAGTGTTTGGGAAGCTGTGCAGACAAAGAAGGCGCCCTTTGGCCTGGGCCAAATGCTTGTGACACTCCCCTGGTCCTGCCGGGCTCTGAGGGCCCTGCCCTGGGCCCCCTGCTCCCCTGCCCTTTGTTCAGTCACAGCAGAGATGGCCACACCCACTCCCTCAGTGAGGGCAGTGTTCCAACCTCCTTCAGCCCCACCCCCTCTCCGCAGGTTACCATGGACTACCGATGCTGCATTCTGAGGCCAGGGCGTTCCAAGAATGCCAAGGGCAGACATGATGACCTTCAATGATTTCCTCTTGTGTCAGTTTTGGTCAACTTTAGGAGCTAGGAAATGGTCCCCTTTACAGAAATGTTCAAATTTACTGGCATTTCATATATTCTCTGCTATAACATTGTCCTGATTCTTTCTGTATATTCTTTACATATGTTTATGTTTTCCTTAATCAAAGTGTGTCTTTTAAATCTTTTCAAAGAATATTCTTTGGACTTACTAAATCACCTCAATTTTATACGTTTTCTGTTGTATTAAGTTCTGCTCATATCTTTATTTATATTTTTTCTATGTTCTCAGGGTTTGTTGTTTTGATCATCTGATGTCAATTAAAACACTTGGTTATTCATTTTAATAAATCTTTTTACTTAGAAAGATTTGAACTTTTGAAGATTCCAGCTTACTTGTAAGTTTCTAAGGGTCAGGTCCTCTCCATTGTTGCTGGCCTAAGGCTTAGTTCACCATATAGCAATGTATATATTGACATATTTTCCCCTCGACTTTCTGTGATTCCCTACATCTCACCTTTCTTTGTAGACAAGCCATTTGAAATACCCTTCACTTATTTCACAGCCAATAAGTCTTTGAAATAATGTGTATTTTTGAGAGAAATCTTCTTATATCATTAGGCAGAAAATCTGACCTGCCATAGTTTTCAAAACAGCATAATTTCACTCTTCTCAATGATTAATCTGTTGTATTACACAACCTTTGAGTATTTAGCTTTATCAATGACATGTACTTTACAAATGTTTTAGAGATCCTACCAGTCTTTGAAAACATCCTTGTTCCTTGTTCCAGTTCCAGTTTTATGTATATATTCTGCCTTGCACCTGATTATTCCAACATCTGATGGGTGGCCTTGGGAAACTAATTCTCATATTGATTGTTTTTGCTGATTGTCTCCCCTTGTAGCTGATTTCTTCATTATTGTGTAAATTTAGATCATGAGCTCATGTTTAGCTAAACAGCTGACATTGTAAAAGGCTTAAGTGTGAACGCTCGTAAGCTTCAGGAGAAAGTCGGCAAAGATTTTTTTGTGTCCCTCCGATGAGTTGCCCGCAAGGCCCCCATTTTTTAGAAGTGTTGGTCGAATACTCCCTCTAGAGGCAGGGGATTCAGACAGGGCTGCTTTGCAACCCCCGATCTGGGGCAGCGGCTGTGGTCGACCTGTGGTCAGGGCAGGAGCCTCTCCACGTTGGTCCCAATGACCCATCTGCCTGCGAACTTCGGTCACCTGGCAGGAAGGTACGATGCCCAGTCCTATGGTTAGCTGTGCAGCGAGGTGTACTGCGAGGACACGTTCCACACACACTTCAACAAAGAGGGCGGCCTGAGTGGAAAGGTGAGTGTTTGGGAAGCTGTGCGGACAAAGAAGGTGCCCTTTGGCCTGGGCCAAATGCTTGTGACACACCCCTGGGCCTGCCAGACTCTGAGGGCCCTGCCCTGTGCCCCCTGCTCCCCTGCCCTTTGTTCAGTCACAGCAGAGATGGCCACACCCACTCCCTCAGTGAGGGCAGTGTTCCAACCTCCTTCAGCCCCGCCCCCTCTCCGCAGGTTACCATGGACTACCCATGCTGCATTCTGAGGCCAGGGCGTTCCGAGAATGCCAAGGGCAGACTTGATGACCTTCAATGATTTCCTCTTGTGTCAGTTTTGGTCAACTTTAGGAGCTAGGAAATGGTCCCCTTTACAGAAATGTTCAAATTTACTGGCATTTCATATATTCTCTGCTATAACATTGTCCTGATTCTTTCTGTATATTCTTTACTTATGTTTTTGTTTTCCTTAATCAAAGTGTGTCTTTTAAATCTTTTCAAAGAATATTCTTTGGACTTACTAAATCACCTCAATTTTATACGTTTTCTGTTGTATTAAGTTCTGCTCATATCTTTATTTATATTTTTTCTATGTTCTCAGGGTTTGTTGTTTTGATCATCTGATGTCAATTAAAACACTTGGTTATTCATTTTAATAAATCTTTTTACTTATAAAGATTTGAACTTTTGAAGATTCCAGCTTACTTGTAAGTTTCTAAGGGTCAGGTCCTCTCCATTGTTGCTGGCCTAAGGCTTAGTTCACCATATAGCAATGTATATATTGACATATTTTCCCCTCGACTTTCTGTGATTCCCTACATCTCACCTTTCTTTGCAGACAAGCCATTTGAAATACCCTTCACTTATTTCACAGCCAATAAGTCTTTGAAATAATGTGTATTTTTGAGAGAAATCTTCTTATATCATTAGGCAGAAAATCTGACCTGCCATAGTTTTCAAAACAGCATAATTTCACTCTTCTCAATGATTAATCTGTTGTATTACACAACCTTTGAGTATTTAGCTTTATCAATGACATGTACTTTACAAATGTTTTAGAGATCCTACCAGTCTTTGAAAACATCCTTGTTCCTTGTTCCAGTTCCAGTTTTATGTATATATTCTGCCTTGCACATGATTATTCCAACATCTGATGGGTGGCCTTCGGAAACTAATTCTCATATTGATTGTTTTTGCTGATTGTCTCCCCTTGTAGCTGATTTCTTCATTATTGTGTAAATTTAGATCATGAGCTCATGTTTAGCTAAACAGCTGACATTGTAAAAGGCTTAAGTGTGAACGCTCGTAAGCTTCAGGAGAAAGTCGGCAAAGATTTTTTTGTGTCCCTTCGATGAGTTGCCCGCAAGGACCCCATTTTTTAGAAGTGTTGGTCCAATACTCCCTCTAGAGGCAGGGGATTCAGACAGGGCTGCTTTGCAACCCCCGATCTGGGGCAGCGGCTGTGGTCGACCTGTGGTCAGGGCAGGAGCCTCTCCGCGTTGGTCCCAGTGACCCATCTGCCTGCGAACTTCGGTCACCTGGCAGGAAGGTACGATGCCCAGTCCTATGGTTAGCTGTGCAGCGAGGTGTACTGCGAGGACACGTTCCACACACACTTCAACAAAGAGGGCGGCCTGAGTGGAAAGGTGAGTGTTTGGGAAGCTGTGCGGACAAAGAAGGCGCCCTTTGGCCTGGGCCAAATGCTTGTGACACACCCCTGGGCCTGCCAGACTCTGAGGGCCCTGCCCTGTGCCCCCTGCTCCCCTGCCCTTTGTTCAGTCACAGCAGAGATGGCCACACCCACTCCCTCAGTGAGGGCAGTGTTCCAACCTCCTTCAGCCCCGCCCCCTCTCCGCAGGTTACCATGGACTACCCATGCTGCATTCTGAGGCCAGGGCGTTCCGAGAATGCCAAGGGCAGACATGATGACCTTCAATGATTTCCTCTTGTGTCAGTTTTGGTCAACTTTAGGAGCTAGGAAATGGTCCCCTTTACAGAAATGTTCAAATTTACTGGCATTTCATATATTCTCTGCTATAACATTGTCCTGATTCTTTCTGTATATTCTTTACTTATGTTTTTGTTTTCCTTAATCAAAGTGTGTCTTTTAAATCTTTTCAAAGAATATTCTTTGGACTTACTAAATCACCTCAATTTTATACGTTTTCTGTTGTATTAAGTTCTGCTCATATCTTTATTTATATTTTTTCTATGTTCTCAGGGTTTGTTGTTTTGATCATCTGATGTCAATTAAAACACTTGGTTATTCATTTTAATAAATCTTTTTACTTATAAAGATTTGAACTTTTGAAGATTCCAGCTTCCTTGTAAGTTTCTAAGGGTCAGGTCCTCTCCATTGTTGCTGGCCTAAGGCTTAGTTCACCATATAGCAATGTATATATTGACATATTTTCCCCTCGACTTTCTGTGATTCCCTACATCTCACCTTTCTTTGCAGACAAGCCATTTGAAATACCCTTCACTTATTTCACAGCCAATAAGTCTTTGAAATAATGTGTATTTTTGAGAGAAATCTTCTTATATCATTAGGCAGAAAATCTGACCTGCCATAGTTTTCAAAACAGCATAATTTCACTCTTCTCAATGATTAATCTGTTGTATTACACAACCTTTGAGTATTTAGCTTTATCAATGACATGTATTTTACAAATGTTTTAGAGATCCTACCAGTCTTTGAAAACATCCTTGTTCCTTGTTCCAGTTCCAGTTTTATGTATATATTCTGCCTTGCACATGATTATTCCAACATCTGATGGGTGGCCTTCGGAAACTAATTCTCATATTGATTGTTTTTGCTGATTGTCTCCCCTTGTAGCTGATTTCTTCATTATTGTGTAAATTTAGATCATGAGCTCATGTTTAGCTAAACAGCTGACATTGTAAAAGGCTTAAGTGTGAACGCTCGTAAGCTTCATGAGAAAGTCGGCAAAGATTTTTTTGTGTCCCTTCGATGAGTTGCCCGCAAGGACCCCATTTTTTAGAAGTGTTGGTCCAATACTCCCTCTAGAGGCAGGGGATTCAGACAGGGCTGCTTTGCAACCCCCGATCTGGGGCAGCGGCTGTGGTCGACCTGTGGTCAGGGCAGGAGCCTCTCCGCGTTGGTCCCAGTGACCCATCTGCCTGCGAACTTCGGTCACCTGGCAGGAAGGTACGATGCCCAGTCCTATGGTTAGCTGTGCAGCGAGGTGTACTGCGAGGACACGTTCCACACACACTTCAACAAAGAGGGCGGCCTGAGTGGAAAGGTGAGTGTTTGGGAAGCTGTGCGGACAAAGAAGGCGCCCTTTGGCCTGGGCCAAATGCTTGTGACACACCCCTGGGACTGCCAGACTCTGAGGGCCCTGCCCTGTGCCCCCTGCTCCCCTGCCCTTTGTTCAGTCACAGCAGAGATGGCCACACCCACTCCCTCAGTGAGGGCAGTGTTCCAACCTCCTTCAGCCCCGCCCCCTCTCCGCAGGTTACCATGGACTACCCATGCTGCATTCTCAGGCCAGGGCGTTCCGAGAATGCCAAGGGCAGACATGATGACCTTCAATGATTTCTTCTTGTGTCAGTTTTGGTCAACTTTAGGAGCTAGGAAATGGTCCCCTTTACAGAAATGTTCAAATTTACTGGCATTTCATATATTCTCTGCTATAACATTGTCCTGATTCTTTCTGTATATTCTTTACTTATGTTTTTGTTTTCCTTAATCAAAGTGTGTCTTTTAAATCTTTTCAAAGAATATTCTTTGGACTTACTAAATCACCTCAATTTTATACGTTTTCTGTTGTATTAAGTTCTGCTCATATCTTTATATATATTTTTTCTATGTTCTCAGGGTTTGTTGTTTTGATCATCTGATGTCAATTAAAACACTTGGTTATTCATTTTAATAAATCTTTTTACTTATAAAGATTTGAACTTTTGAAGATTCCAGCTTCCTTGTAAGTTTCTAAGGGTCAGGTCCTCTCCATTGTTGCTGGCCTAAGGCTTAGTTCACCATATAGCAATGTATATATTGACATATTTTCCCCTCGACTTTCTGTGATTCCCTACATCTCACCTTTCTTTGCAGACAAGCCATTTGAAATACCCTTCACTTATTTCACAGCCAATAAGTCTTTGAAATAATGTGTATTTTTGAGAGAAATCTTCTTATATCATTAGGCAGAAAATCTGACCTGCCATAGTTTTCAAAACAGCATAATTTCACTCTTCTCAATGATTAATCTGTTGTATTACACAACCTTTGAGTATTTAGCTTTATCAATGACATGTACTTTACAAATGTTTTAGAGATCCTACCAGTCTTTGAAAACATCCTTGTTCCTTGTTCCAGTTCCAGTTTTATGTATATATTCTGCCTTGCACCTGATTATTCCAACATCTGATGGGTGGCCTTGGGAAACTAATTCTCATATGGATTGTTTTTGCTGATTGTCTCCCCTTATAGCTGATTTCTTCATTATTGTGTAAATTTAGATCATGAGCTCATGTTTAGCTAAACAGCTGACATTGTAAAAGGCTTAAGTGTGAACGCTCGTAAGCTTCAGGAGAAAGTCGGCAAAGATTTTTTTGTGTCCCTCCGATGAGTTGCCCGCAAGGACCCCATTTTTAGAAGTGTTGGTCCAATACTCCCTCTAGAGGCAGGGGATTCAGACAGGGCTGCTTTGCGGCCCCCGATCTGGGGCAGCGGCTGTGGTCGACCTGTGGTCAGGGCAGGAGCCTCTCCGCGTTGGTCCCAGTGACCCATCTGCCTGCGAACTTCGGTCACCTGGCAGGAAGGTACGATGCCCAGTCCTATGGTTAGCTGTGCAGCGAGGTGTACTGCGCGGACACGTTCCACACACACTTCAACAAAGAGGGCGGCCTGAGTGGAAATGTGAGTGTTTGGCAAGCTGTGCAGACAAAGAAGGCGCCCTTTGGCCTGGGCCAAATGCTTGTGACACTCCCCTGGTCCTAGCGGGCTCTGAGGGCCCTGCCCTGGGCCCCCTGCTCCCCTGCCCTTTGTTCAGTCACAGCAGAGATGGCCACACCCACTCCCTCAGTGAGGGCAGTGTTCCAACCTCCTTCAGCCCCGCCCCCTCTCCGCAGGTTACCATGGACTACCGATGCTGCATTCTGAGGCCAGGGCGTTCCAAGAATGCCAAGGGCAGACATGATGACCTTCAATGATTTCCTCTTGTGTCAGTTTTGGTCAACTTTACGAGCTAGGAAATGGTCCCCTTTACAGAAATGTTCAAATTTACTGGCATTTCATATATTCTCTGCTATAACATTGTCCTGATTCTTTCTGTATATTCTTTACATATGTTTATGTTTTCCTTAATCAAAGTGTGTCTTTTAAATCTTTTCAAAGAATATTCTTTGGACTTACTAAATCACCTCAATTTTATACGTTTTCTGTTGTATTAAGTTCTGCTCATATCTTTATTTATATTTTTTCTATGTTCTCAGGGTTTGTTGTTTTGATCATCTGATGTCAATTAAAACACTTGGTTATTCATTTTAATAAATCTTTTTACTTATAAAGATTTGAACTTTTGAAGATTCCAGCTTCCTTGTAAGTTTCTAAGGGTCAGGTCCTCTCCATTGTTGCTGGCCTAAGGCTTAGTTCACCATATCGCAATGTATATATTGACATATTTTCCCCTCGACTTTCTGTGATTCCCTACATCTCACCTTTCTTTGCAGACAAGCCATTTGAAATACCCTTAACTTATTTCACAGCCAATAAGTCTTTGAAATAATGTGTATTTTTTAGAGAAATCTTCTTATATCATTAGGCAGAAAATCTGACCTGCCATAGTTTTCAAAACAGCATAATTTCACTCTTCTCAATGATTAATCTGTTGTATTACACAACCTTGGGTATTTAGCTTTATCAATGACATGTACTTTACAAATGTTTTTGAGATCCTACAAGTCTTTGAAAACATTCTTGTTGCTTGTTTCAGTTCCAGTTTTATGTATATTTTCTGCCTTGCACCTGATTATTCCAACATCTGATGGATGGCCTTGGGAAACTAATTCTCATATTGATTGTTTTTGCTGATTGTCTCCACTTGTAGCTGATTTCTTCACTATTGTGTAAATTTAGATCATGAGCTCATGTTTAGCTATACAGCTGACATTGTAACAGGCTTAAGTGTGAACGCTCGTAAGCTTCAGGAGAAAGTCGGCAAAGATTTATTTGTGTCCCTCCGATGAGATGCCCGCAAGGACCCCATTTTTTAGAAGTGTTGGTCCAATACTCCCTCTAGAGGCAGGGGATTCAGACAGGGCTGCTTTGCGGCCCCCGATCGGGGGCAGCGGCTGTGGTCGACCTGTGGTCAGGGCAGGAGCCTCTCCGCGTTGGTCCCAGGGACCCATCTGCCTGCGAACTTCGGTCACCTGGCAGGAAGGTACGATGCCCAGTCCTATGGTTAGCTGTGCAGCGAGGTGTACTGCGAGGACACGTTCCACACACACTTCAACAAAGAGGGCGGCCTGAGTGGAAAGGTGAGTGTTTGGGAAGCTGTGCGGACAAAGAAGGCGCCCTTTGGCCTGGGCCAAATGCTTGTGACACACCCCTGGGCCTGCCAGACTCTGAGGGCCCTGCCCTGTGCCCCCTGCTCCCCTGCCCTTTGTTCAGTCACAGCAGAGATGGCCACACCCACTCCCTCAGTGAGGGCAGTGTTCCAACCTCCTTCAGCCCCGCCCCCTCTCCGCAGGTTACCATGGACTACCCATGCTGCATTCTGAGGCCAGGGCGTTCCGAGAATGCCAAGGGCAGACTTGATGACCTTCAATGATTTCCTCTTGTGTCAGTTTTGGTCAACTTTAGGAGCTAGGAAATGGTCCCCTTTACAGAAATGTTCAAATTTACTGGCATTTCATATATTCTCTGCTATAACATTGTCCTGATTCTTTCTGTATATTCTTTACTTATGTTTTTGTTTTCCTTAATCAAAGTGTGTCTTTTAAATCTTTTCAAAGAATATTCTTTGGACTTACTAAATCACCTCAATTTTATACGTTTTCTGTTGTATTAAGTTCTGCTCATATCTTTATTTATATTTTTTCTATGTTCTCAGGGTTTGTTGTTTTGATCATCTGATGTCAATTAAAACACTTGGTTATTCATTTTAATAAATCTTTTTACTTATAAAGATTTGAACTTTTGAAGATTCCAGCTTACTTGTAAGTTTCTAAGGGTCAGGTCCTCTCCATTGTTGCTGGCCTAAGGCTTAGTTCACCATATAGCAATGTATATATTGACATATTTTCCCCTCGACTTTCTGTGATTCCCTACATCTCACCTTTCTTTGCAGACAAGCCATTTGAAATACCCTTCACTTATTTCACAGCCAATAAGTCTTTGAAATAATGTGTATTTTTGAGAGAAATCTTCTTATATCATTAGGCAGAAAATCTGACCTGCCATAGTTTTCAAAACAGCATAATTTCACTCTTCTCAATGATTAATCTGTTGTATTACACAACCTTTGAGTATTTAGCTTTATCAATGACATGTACTTTACAAATGTTTTAGAGATCCTACCAGTCTTTGAAAACATCCTTGTTCCTTGTTCCAGTTCCAGTTTTATGTATATATTCTGCCTTGCACATGATTATTCCAACATCTGATGGGTGGCCTTCGGAAACTAATTCTCATATTGATTGTTTTTGCTGATTGTCTCCCCTTGTAGCTGATTTCTTCATTATTGTGTAAATTTAGATCATGAGCTCATGTTTAGCTAAACAGCTGACATTGTAAAAGGCTTAAGTGTGAACGCTCGTAAGCTTCAGGAGAAAGTCGGCAAAGATTTTTTTGTGTCCCTTCGATGAGTTGCCCGCAAGGACCCCATTTTTTAGAAGTGTTGGTCCAATACTCCCTCTAGAGGCAGGGGATTCAGACAGGGCTGCTTTGCAACCCCCGATCTGGGGCAGCGGCTGTGGTCGACCTGTGGTCAGGGCAGGAGCCTCTCCGCGTTGGTCCCAGTGACCCATCTGCCTGCGAACTTCGGTCACCTGGCAGGAAGGTACGATGCCCAGTCCTATGGTTAGCTGTGCAGCGAGGTGTACTGCGAGGACACGTTCCACACACACTTCAACAAAGAGGGCGGCCTGAGTGGAAAGGTGAGTGTTTGGGAAGCTGTGCGGACAAAGAAGGCGCCCTTTGGCCTGGGCCAAATGCTTGTGACACACCCCTGGGCCTGCCAGACTCTGAGGGCCCTGCCCTGTGCCCCCTGCTCCCCTGCCCTTTGTTCAGTCACAGCAGAGATGGCCACACCCACTCCCTCAGTGAGGGCAGTGTTCCAACCTCCTTCAGCCCCGCCCCCTCTCCGCAGGTTACCATGGACTACCCATGCTGCATTCTGAGGCCAGGGCGTTCCGAGAATGCCAAGGGCAGACATGATGACCTTCAATGATTTCCTCTTGTGTCAGTTTTGGTCAACTTTAGGAGCTAGGAAATGGTCCCCTTTACAGAAATGTTCAAATTTACTGGCATTTCATATATTCTCTGCTATAACATTGTCCTGATTCTTTCTGTATATTCTTTACTTATGTTTTTGTTTTCCTTAATCAAAGTGTGTCTTTTAAATCTTTTCAAAGAATATTCTTTGGACTTACTAAATCACCTCAATTTTATACGTTTTCTGTTGTATTAAGTTCTGCTCATATCTTTATTTATATTTTTTCTATGTTCTCAGGGTTTGTTGTTTTGATCATCTGATGTCAATTAAAACACTTGGTTATTCATTTTAATAAATCTTTTTACTTATAAAGATTTGAACTTTTGAAGATTCCAGCTTACTTGTAAGTTTCTAAGGGTCAGGTCCTCTCCATTGTTGCTGGCCTAAGGCTTAGTTCACCATATAGCAATGTATATATTGACATATTTTCCCCTCGACTTTCTGTGATTCCCTACATCTCACCTTTCTTTGTAGACAAGCCATTTGAAATACCCTTCACTTATTTCACAGCCAATAAGTGTTTGAAATAATGTGTATTTTTGAGAGAAATCTTCTTATATCATTAGGCAGAAAATCTGACCTGCCATAGTTTTCAAAACAGCATAATTTCACTCTTCTCAATGATTAATCTGTTGTATTCCACAACCTTTGAGTATTTAGCTTTATCAATGACATGTACTTTACAAATGTTTTAGAGATCCTACCAGTCTTTGAAAACATCCTTGTTCCTTGTTCCAGTTCCAGTTTTATGTATATATTCTGCCTTGCACCTGATTATTCCAACATCTGATGGGTGGCCTTGGGAAACTAATTCTCATATTGATTGTTTTTGCTGATTGTCTCCCCTTGTAGCTGATTTCTTCATTATTGTGTAAATTTAGATCATGAGCTCATGTTTAGCTAAACAGCTGACATTGTAAAAGGCTTAAGTGTGAACGCTCGTAAGCTTCAGGAGAAAGTCGGCAAAGATTTTTTTGTGTCCCTCCGATGAGTTGCCCGCAAGGACCCCATTTTTTAGAAGTGTTGTTCCAATACTCCCTCTAGAGGCAGGGGATTCAGACAGGGCTGCTTTGCAACCCCCGATCGGGGGCAGCGGCTGTGGTCGACCTGTGGTCAGGGCAGGAGCCTCTCCGCGTTGGTCCCAGTGACCCATCTGCCTGCGAACTTCGGTCACCTGGCAGGAAGGTACGATGCCCAGTCCTATGGTTAGCTGTGCAGCGAGGTGTACTGCGAGGACACGTTCCACACACACTTCAACAAAGAGGGCGGCCTGAGTGGAAAGGTGAGTGTTTGGGAAGCTGTGCGGACAAAGAAGGTGCCCTTTGGCCTGGGCCAAATGCTTGTGACACACCCCTGGTCCTGCCGGGCTCTGAGGGCCCTGCCCTGGGCCCCCTGCTCCCCTGCCCTTTGTTCAGTCACAGCAGAGATGGCCACACCCACTCCCTCAGTGAGGGCAGTGTTCCAACCTCCTTCAGCCCCGCCCCCTCTCCGCAGGTTACCATGGACTACCCATGCTGCATTCTGAGGCCAGGGCGTTCCGAGAATGCCAAGGGCAGACATGATGACCTTCAATGACTTCCTCTTGTGTCAGTTTTGGTCAACTTTAGGAGCTAGGAAATGGTCCCCTTTACAGAAATGTTCAAATTTACTGGCATTTCATATATTCTCTGCTATAACATTGTCCTGATTCTTTCTGTATATTCTTTACATATGTTTATGTTTTCCTTAATCAAAGTGTGTCTTTTAAATCTTTTCAAAGAATATTCTTTGGACTTACTAAATCACCTCAATTTTATACGTTTTCTGTTGTATTAAGTTCTGCTCATATCTTTATTTATATTTTTTCTATGTTCTCAGGGTTTGTTGTTTGGATCATCTGATGTCAATTAAAACACTTGGTTATTCATTTTAATAAATCTTTTTACTTATAAAGATTTGAACTTTTGAAGATTCCAGCTTACTTGTAAGTTTCTAAGGGTCAGGTCCTCTCCATTGTTGCTGGCCTAAGGCTTAGTTCACCATATAGCAATGTGTATATTGACATATTTTCCCCTCGACTTTCTGTGATTCCCTACATCTCACCTTTCTTTGCAGACAAGCCATTTGAAATACCCTTCACTTATTTCACAGCCAATAAGTCTTTGAAATAATGTGTATTTTTGAGAGAAATCTTCTTATATCATTAGGCAGAAAATCTGACCTGCCATAGTTTTCAAAACAGCATAATTTCACTCTTCTCAATGATTAATCTGTTGTAT
The DNA here is from genome assembly GCF_949752795.1 of Hyperoodon ampullatus. Lineage (NCBI taxonomy): Eukaryota > Metazoa > Chordata > Mammalia > Artiodactyla > Ziphiidae > Hyperoodon > Hyperoodon ampullatus. The sequence continues at coordinate 296,481 of NW_027640881.1, forward strand.
TACACAACCTTTGAGTATTTAGCTTTATCAATGACATGTACTTTACAAATGTTTTAGAGATCCTACCAGTCTTTGAAAACATCCTTGTTCCTTGTTCCAGTTCCAGTTTTATGTATATATTCTGCCTTGCACCTGATTATTCCAACATCTGATGGGTGGCCTTGGGAAACTAATTCTCATATGGATTGTTTTTGCTGATTGTCTCCCCTTGTAGCTGATTTCTTCATTATTGTGTAAATTTAGATCATGAGCTCATGTTTAGCTAAACAGCTGACATTGTAAAAGGCTTAAGTGTGAACGCTCGTAAGCTTCAGGAGAAAGTCGGCAAAGATTTTTTTGTGTCCCTCCGATGAGTTGCCCGCAAGGCCCCCATTTTTTAGAAGTGTTGGTCCAATACTCCCTCTAGAGGCAGGGGATTCAGACAGGGCTGCTTTGCAACCCCCGATCTGGGGCAGCGGCTGTGGTCGACCTGTGGTCAGGGCAGGAGCCTCTCCGCGTTGGTCCCAGTGACCCATCTGCCTGCGAACTTCGGTCACCTGGCAGGAAGGTACGATGCCCAGTCCTATGGTTAGCTGTGCAGCGAGGTGTACTGCGAGGACACGTTCCACACACACTTCAACAAAGAGGGCGGCCTGAGTGGAAATGTGAGTGTTTGGGAAGCTGTGCAGACAAAGAAGGCGCCCTTTGGCCTGGGCCAAATGCTTGTGACACTCCCCTGGTCCTGCCGGGCTCTGAGGGCCCTGCCCTGGGCCCCCTGCTCCCCTGCCCTTTGTTCAGTCACAGCAGAGATGGCCACACCCACTCCCTCAGTGAGGGCAGTGTTCCAACCTCCTTCAGCCCCACCCCCTCTCCGCAGGTTACCATGGACTACCGATGCTGCATTCTGAGGCCAGGGCGTTCCAAGAATGCCAAGGGCAGACATGATGACCTTCAATGATTTCCTCTTGTGTCAGTTTTGGTCAACTTTAGGAGTTAGGAAATGGTCCCCTTTACAGAAATGTTCAAATTTACTGGCATTTCATATATTCTCTGCTATAACATTGTCCTGATTCTTTCTGTATATTCTTTACATATGTTTATGTTTTCCTTAATCAAAGTGTGTCTTTTAAATCTTTTCAAAGAATATTCTTTGGACTTACTAAATCACCTCAATTTTATACGTTTTCTGTTGTATTAAGTTCTGCTCATATCTTTATTTATATTTTTTCTATGTTCTCAGGGTTTGTTGTTTGGATCATCTGATGTCAATTAAAACACTTGGTTATTCATTTTAATAAATCTTTTTACTTATAAAGATTTGAACTTTTGAAGATTCCAGCTTCCTTGTAAGTTTCTAAGGGTCAGGTCCTCTCCATTGTTGCTGGCCTAAGGCTTAGTTCACCATATAGCAATGTATATATTGACATATTTTCCCCTCGACTTTCTGTGATTCCCTACATCTCACCTTTCTTTGCAGACAAGCCATTTGAAATACCCTTCACTTATTTCACAGCCAATAAGTCTTTGAAATAATGTGTATTTTTGAGAGAAATCTTCTTATATCATTAGGCAGAAAATCTGACCTGCCATAGTTTTCAAAACAGCATAATTTCACTCTTCTCAATGATTAATCTGTTGTATTACACAACCTTTGAGTATTTAGCTTTATCAATGACATGTACTTTACAAATGTTTTAGAGATCCTACCAGTCTTTGAAAACATCCTTGTTCCTTGTTCCAGTTCCAGTTTTATGTATATATTCTGCCTTGCACCTGATTATTCCAACATCTGATGGGTGGCCTTGGGAAACTAATTCTCATATGGATTGTTTTTGCTGATTGTCTCCCCTTGTATCTGATTTCTTCATTATTGTGTAAATTTAGATCATGAGCTCATGTTTAGCTAAACAGCTGACATTGTAAAAGGCTTAAGTGTGAACGCTCGTAAGCTTCAGGAGAAAGTCGGCAAAGATTTTTTTGTGTCCCTCCGATGAGTTGCCCGCAAGGCCCCCATTTTTTAGAAGTGTTGGTCCAATACTCCCTCTAGAGGCAGGGGATTCAGACAGGGCTGCTTTGCAACCCCCGATCTGGGGCAGCGGCTGTGGTCGACCTGTGGTCAGGGCAGGAGCCTCTCCGCGTTGGTCCCAGTGACCCATCTGCCTGCGAACTTCGGTCACCTGGCAGGAAGGTACGATGCCCAGTCCTATGGTTAGCTGTGCAGCGAGGTGTACTGCGAGGACACGTTCCACACACACTTCAACAAAGAGGGCGGGCTGAGTGGAAATGTGAGTGTTTGGGAAGCTGTGCAGACAAAGAAGGCGCCCTTTGGCCTGGGCCAAATGCTTGTGACACTCCCCTGGTCCTGCCGGGCTCTGAGGGCCCTGCCCTGGGCCCCCTGCTCCCCTGCCCTTTGTTCAGTCACAGCAGAGATGGCCACACCCACTCCCTCAGTGAGGACAGTGTTCCAACCTCCTTCAGCCCCACCCCGTCTCTGCAGGTTACCATGGACTACCGATGCTGCATTCTGAGGCCAGGGCATTCCAAGAATGCCAAGGGCAGACATGATGACCTTCAATGATTTCCTCTTGTGTCAGTTTTGGTCAACTTTAGGAGCTAGGAAATGGTCCCCTTTACAGAAATGTTCAAATTTACTGGCATTTCATATATTCTCTGCTATAACATTGTCCTGATTCTTTCTGTATATTCTTTACATATGTTTATGTTTTCCTTAATCAAAGTGTGTCTTTTAAATCTTTTCAAAGAATATTCTTTGGACTTACTAAATCACCTCAATTTTATACGTTTTCTGTTGTATTAAGTTCTGCTCATATCTTTATTTATATTTTTTCTATGTTCTCAGGGTTTGTTGTTTTGATCATCTGATGTCAATTAAAACACTTGGTTATTCATTTTAATAAATCTTTTTACTTATAAAGATTTGAACTTTTGAAGATTCCAGCTTACTTGTAAGTTTCTAAGGGTCAGGTCCTCTCCATTGTTGCTGGCCTAAGGCTTAGTTCACCATATAGCAATGTATATATTGACATATTTTCCCCTCGACTTTCTGTGATTCCCTACATCTCACCTTTCTTTGCAGACAAGCCATTTGAAATACCCTTCACTTATTTCACAGCCAATAAGTCTTTGAAATAATGTGTATTTTTGAGAGAAATCTTCTTATATCATTAGGCAGAAAATCTGACCTGCCATAGTTTTCAAAACAGCATAATTTCACTCTTCTCAATGATTAATCTGTTGTATTACACAACCTTTGAGTATTTAGCTTTATCAATGACATGTACTTTACAAATGTTTTAGAGATCCTACCAGTCTTTGAAAACATCCTTGTTCCTTGTTCCAGTTCCAGTTTTATGTATATATTCTGCCTTGCACCTGATTATTCCAACATCTGATGGGTGGCCTTGGGAAACTAATTCTCATATGGATTGTTGTTGCTGATTGTCTCCCCTTGTAGCTGATTTCTTCATTATTGTGTAAATTTAGATCATGAGCTAATGTTTAGCTAAACAGCTGACATTGTAAAAGGCTTAAGTGTGAACGCTCGTAAGCTTCAGGAGAAAGTCGGCAAAGATTTTTTTGTGTCCCTCCGATGAGTTGCCCGCAAGGCCCCCATTTTTTAGAAGTGTTGGTCCAATACTCCCTCTAGAGGCAGGGGATTCAGACAGGGCTGCTTTGCAACCCCCGATCTGGGGCAGCAGCTGTGGTCGACCTGTGGTCAGGGCAGGAGCCTCTCCGCGTTGGTCCCAGTGACCCATCTGCCTGCGAACTTCGGTCACCTGGCAGGAAGGTACGATGCCCAGTCCTATGGTTAGCTGTGCAGCGAGGTGTACTGCGAGGACACGTTCCACACACACTTCAACAAAGAGGGCGGCCTGAGTGGAAATGTGAGTGTTTGGGAAGCTGTGCAGACAAAGAAGGCGCCCTTTGGCCTGGGCCAAATGCTTGTGACACTCCCCTGGTCCTGCCGGGCTCTGAGGGCCCTGCCCTGGGCCCCCTGCTCCCCTGCCCTTTGTTCAGTCACAGCAGAGATGGCCACACCCACTCCCTCAGTGAGGGCAGTGTTCCAACCTCCTTCAGCCCCACCCCCTCTCCGCAGGTTACCATGGACTACCGATGCTGCATTCTGAGGCCAGGGCGTTCCAAGAATGCCAAGGGCAGACATGATGACCTTCAATGATTTCCTCTTGTGTCAGTTTTGGTCAACTTTAGGAGCTAGGAAATGGTCCCCTTTACAGAAATGTTCAAATTTACTGGCATTTCATATATTCTCTGCTATAACATTGTCCTGATTCTTTCTGTATATTCTTTACATATGTTTATGTTTTCCTTAATCAAAGTGTGTCTTTTAAATCTTTTCAAAGAATATTCTTTGGACTTACTAAATCACCTCAATTTTATACGTTTTCTGTTGTATTAAGTTCTGCTCATATCTTTATTTATATTTTTTCTATGTTCTCAGGGTTTGTTGTTTTGATCGTCTGATGTCAATTAAAACACTTGGTTATTCATTTTAATAAATCTTTTTACTTATAAAGATTTGAACTTTTGAAGATTCCAGCTTACTTGTAAGTTTCTAAGGGTCAGGTCCTCTCCATTGTTGCTGGCCTAAGGCTTAGTTCACCATATAGCAATGTATATATTGACATATTTTCCCCTCGACTTTCTGTGATTCCCTACATCTCACCTTTCTTTGTAGACAAGCCATTTGAAATACCCTTAACTTATTTCACAGCCAATAAGTCTTTGAAATAATGTGTATTTTTGAGAGAAATCTTCTTATATCATTAGGCAGAAAATCTGACCTGCCATAGTTTTCAAAACAGCATAATTTCACTCTTCTCAATGATTAATCTGTTGTATTCCACAACCTTTGAGTATTTAGCTTTATCAATGACATGTACTTTACAAATGTTTTAGAGATCCTACCAGTCTTTGAAAACATCCTTGTTCCTTGTTCCAGTTCCAGTTTTATGTATATATTCTGCCTTGCACATGATTATTCCAACATCTGATGGGTGGCCTTGGGAAACTAATTCTCATATGGATTGTTTTTGCTGATTGTCTCCCCTTGTAGCTGATTTCTTCATTATTGTGTAAATTTAGATCATGAGCTCATGTTTAGCTAAACAGCTGACATTGTAAAAGGCTTAAGTGTGAACGCTCGTAAGCTTCAGGAGAAAGTCGGCAAAGATTTTTTTGTGTCCCTCCGATGAGTTGCCCGCAAGGACCCCATTTTTTAGAAGTGTTGGTCCAATACTCCCTCTAGAGGCAGGGGATTCAGACAGGGCTGCTTTGCAACCCCCGATCTGGGGCAGCGGCTGTGGTCGACCTGTGGTCAGGGCAGGAGCCTCTCCGCGTTGGTCCCAGTGACCCATCTGCCTGCGAACTTCGGTCACCTGGCAGGAAGGTACGATGCCCAGTCCTATGGTTAGCTGTGCAGCGAGGTGTACTGCGAGGACACGTTCCACACACACTTCAACAAAGAGGGCGGCCTGAGTGGAAATGTGAGTGTTTGGGAAGCTGTGCAGACAAAGAAGGCGCCCTTTGGCCTGGGCCAAATGCTTGTGACACTCCCCTGGTCCTGCCGGGCTCTGAGGGCCCTGCCCTGGGCCCCCTGCTCCCCTGCCCTTTGTTCAGTCACAGCAGAGATGGCCACACCCACTCCCTCAGTGAGGGCAGTGTTCCAACCTCCTTCAGCCCCACCCCCTCTCCGCAGGTTACCATGGACTACCGATGCTGCATTCTGAGGCCAGGGCGTTCCAAGAATGCCAAGGGCAGACATGATGACCTTCAATGATTTCCTCTTGTGTCAGTTTTGGTCAACTTTAGGAGCTAGGAAATGGTCCCCTTTACAGAAATGTTCAAATTTACTGGCATTTCATATATTCTCTGCTATAACATTGTCCTGATTCTTTCTGTATATTCTTTACTTATGTTTATGTTTTCCTTAATCAAAGTGTGTCTTTTAAATCTTTTCAAAGAATATTCTTTGGACTTACTAAATCACCTCAATTTTATACGTTTTCTGTTGTATTAAGTTCTGCTCATATCTTTATTTATATTTTTTCTATGTTCTCAGGGTTTGTTGTTTTGATCATCTGATGTCAATTAAAACACTTGGTTATTCATTTTAATAAATCTTTTTACTTATAAAGATTTGAACTTTTGAAGATTCCAGCTTACTTGTAAGTTTCTAAGGGTCAGGTCCTCTCCATTGTTGCTGGCCTAAGGCTTAGTTCACCATATAGCAATGTATATATTGACATATTTTCCCCTCGACTTTCTGTGATTCCCTACATCTCACCTTTCTTTGCAGACAAGCCATTTGAAATACCCTTCACTTATTTCACAGCCAATAAGTCTTTGAAATAATGTGTATTTTTGAGAGAAATCTTCTTATATCATTAGGCAGAAAATCTGACCTGCCATAGTTTTCAAAACAGCATAATTTCACTCTTCTCAATGATTAATCTGTTGTATTACACAACCTTTGAGTATTTAGCTTTATCAATGACATGTACTTTACAAATGTTTTAGAGATCCTACCAGTCTTTGAAAACATCCTTGTTCCTTGTTCCAGTTCCAGTTTTATGTATATATTCTGCCTTGCACCTGATTATTCCAACATCTGATGGGTGGCCTTGGGAAACTAATTCTCATATGGATTGTTGTTGCTGATTGTCTCCCCTTGTAGCTGATTTCTTCATTATTGTGTAAATTTAGATCATGAGCTCATGTTTAGCTAAACAGCTGACATTGTAAAAGGCTTAAGTGTGAACGCTCGTAAGCTTCAGGAGAAAGTCGGCAAAGATTTTTTTGTGTCCCTCCGATGAGTTGCCCGCAAGGACCCCATTTTTTAGAAGTGTTGGTCCAATACTCCGTCTAGAGGCAGGGGATTCAGACAGGGCTGCTTTGCAACCCCCGATCTGGGGCAGTGGCTGTGGTCGACCTGTGGTCAGGGCAGGAGCCTCTCCGCGTTGGTCCCAGTGACCCATCTGCCTGCGAACTTCGGTCACCTGGCAGGAAGGTACGATGCCCAGTCCTATGGTTAGCTGTGCAGCGAGGTGTACTGCGAGGACACGTTCCACACACACTTCAACAAAGAGGGCGGCCTGAGTGGAAAGGTGAGTGTTTGGGAAGCTGTGCAGACAAAGAAGGCGCCCTTTGGCCTGGGCCAAATGCTTGTGACACTCCCCTGGTCCTGCCGGGCTCTGAGGGCCCTGCCCTGGGCCCCCTGCTCCCCTGCCCTTTGTTCAGTCACAGAAGAGATGGCCACACCCACTCCCTCAGTGAGGGCAGTGTTCCAACCTCCTTCAGCCCCACCCCCTCTCCGCAGGTTACCATGGACTACCGATGCTGCATTCTGAGGCCAGGGCGTTCCAAGAATGCCAAGGGCAGACATGATGACCTTCAATGATTTCCTCTTGTGTCAGTTTTGGTCAACTTTAGGAGCTAGGAAATGGTCCCCTTTACAGAAATGTTCAAATTTACTGGCATTTCATATATTCTCTGCTATAACATTGTCCTGATTCTTTCTGTATATTCTTTACATATGTTTATGTTTTCCTTAATCAAAGTGTGTCTTTTAAATCTTTTCAAAGAATATTCTTTGGACTTACTAAATCACCTCAATTTTATACGTTTTCTGTTGTATTAAGTTCTGCTCATATCTTTATTTATATTTTTTCTATGTTCTCAGGGTTTGTTGTTTGGATCATCTGATGTCAATTAAAACACTTGGTTATTCATTTTAATAAATCTTTTTACTTATAAAGATTTGAACTTTTGAAGATTCCAGCTTACTTGTAAGTTTCTAAGGGTCAGGTCCTCTCCATTGTTGCTGGCCTAAGGCTTAGTTCACCATATAGCAATGTATATATTGACATATTTTCCCCTCGACTTTCTGTGATTCCCTACATCTCACCTTTCTTTGCAGACAAGCCATTTGAAATACCCTTCACTTATTTCACAGCCAATAAGTCTTTGAAATAATGTGTATTTTTGAGAGAAATCTTCTTATATCATTAGGCAGAAAATCTGACCTGCCATAGTTTTCAAAACAGCATAATTTCACTCTTCTCAATGATTAATCTGTTGTATTACACAACCTTTGAGTATTTAGCTTTATCAATGACATGTACTTTACAAATGTTTTAGAGATCCTACCAGTCTTTGAAAACATCCTTGTTCCTTGTTCCAGTTCCAGTTTTATGTATATATTCTGCCTTGCACCTGATTATTCCAACATCTGATGGGTGGCCTTGGGAAACTAATTCTCATACGGATTGTTTTTGCTGATTGTCTCCCCTTGTAGCTGATTTCTTCATTATTGTGTAAATTTAGATCATGAGCTCATGTTTAGCTAAACAGCTGACATTGTAAAAGGCTTAAGTGTGAACGCTCGTAAGCTTCAGGAGAAAGTCGGCAAAGATTTTTTTGTGTCCCTCCGATGAGTTGCCCGCAAGGCCCCCATTTTTTAGAAGTGTTGGTCCAATACTCCCTCTAGAGGCAGGGGATTCAGACAGGGCTGCTTTGCAACCCCCGATCTGGGGCAGCGGCTGTGGTCGACCTGTGGTCAGGGCAGGAGCCTCTCCGCGTTGGTCCCAGTGACCCATCTGCCTGCGAACTTCGGTCACCTGGCAGGAAGGTACGATGCCCAGTCCTATGGTTAGCTGTGCAGCGAGGTGTACTGCGAGGACACGTTCCACACACACTTCAACAAAGAGGGCGGCCTGAGTGGAAATGTGAGTGTTTGGGAAGCTGTGCAGACAAAGAAGGCGCCCTTTGGCCTGGGCCAAATGCTTGTGACACTCCCCTGGTCCTGCCGGGCTCTGAGGGCCCTGCCCTGGGCCCCCTGCTCCCCTGCCCTTTGTTCAGTCACAGCAGAGATGGCCACACCCACTCCCTCAGTGAGGGCAGTGTTCCAACCTCCTTCAGCCCCACCCCCTCTCCGCAGGTTACCATGGACTACCGATGCTGCATTCTGAGGCCAGGGCGTTCCAAGAATGCCAAGGGCAGACATGATGACCTTCAATGATTTCCTCTTGTGTCAGTTTTGGTCAACTTTAGGAGCTAGGAAATGGTCCCCTTTACAGAAATGTTCAAATTTACTGGCATTTCATATATTCTCTGCTATAACATTGTCCTGATTCTTTCTGTATATTCTTTACATATGTTTATGTTTTCCTTAATCAAAGTGTGTCTTTTAAATCTTTTCAAAGAATATTCTTTGGACTTACTAAATCACCTCAATTTTATACGTTTTCTGTTGTATTAAGTTCTGCTCATATCTTTATTTATATTTTTTCTATGTTCTCAGGGTTTGTTGTTTTGATCATCTGATGTCAATTAAAACACTTGGTTATTCATTTTAATAAATCTTTTTACTTAGAAAGATTTGAACTTTTGAAGATTCCAGCTTACTTGTAAGTTTCTAAGGGTCAGGTCCTCTCCATTGTTGCTGGCCTAAGGTTTAGTTCACCATATAGCAATGTATATATTGACATATTTTCCCCTCGACTTTCTGTGATTCCCTACATCTCACCTTTCTTTGTAGACAAGCCATTTGAAATACCCTTCACTTATTTCACAGCCAATAAGTCTTTGAAATAATGTGTATTTTTGAGAGAAATCTTCTTATATCATTAGGCAGAAAATCTGACCTGCCATAGTTTTCAAAACAGCATAATTTCACTCTTCTCAATGATTAATCTGTTGTATTCCACAACCTTTGAGTATTTAGCTTTATCAATGACATGTACTTTACAAATGTTTTAGAGATCCTACCAGTCTTAGTAAACATCCTTGTTCCTTGTTTCAGTTCCAGTTTTATGTATATTTTCTGCCTTGCACCTGATTATTCCAACATCTGATGGATGGCCTTGGGAAACTAATTCTCTTATGGATTGTTTTTGCTGATTGTCTCCCCTTGTAGCTGATTTCTTCATTATTGTGTAAATTTAGATCATGAGCTCATGTTTAGCTATACAGCTGCCATTGTAACAGGCTTAAGTGTGAACGCTCGTAAGCTTCAGTAGAAAGTCGGCAAAGATTTATTTGTGTCCCTCCGATGAGTTGCCCGCAAGGACCCCATTTTTTAGAAGTGTTGGTCCAATACTCCCTCTAGAGGCAGGGGATTCAGACAGGGCTGCTTTGCGGCCCCCGATCGGGGGCAGCGGCTGTGGTCGACCTGTGGTCAGGGCAGGAGCCTCTCCGCGTTGGTCCCAGTGACCCATCTGCCTGCGAACTTCGGTCACCTGGCAGGAAGGTACGATGCCCAGTCCTATGGTTAGCTGTGCAGCGAGGTGTACTGCGAGGACACGTTCCACACACACTTCAACAAAGAGGGCGGCCTGAGTGGAAAGGTGAGTGTTTGGGAAGCTGTGCGGACAAAGAAGGCGCCCTTTGGCCTGGGCCAAATGCTTGTGACACACCCCTGGGCCTGCCGGCCTCTGAGGGCCCTGCCCTGGGCCCCCTGCTCCCCTGCCCTTTGTTCAGTCACAGCAGAGATGGCCACACCCACTCCCTCAGTGAGGGCAGTGTTCCAATCTCCTTCAGCCCCGCCCCCTCTCCGCAGGTTACCATGGACTACCCATGCTGCATTCTGAGGCCAGGGCGTTCCGAGAATGCCAAGGGCAGACATGATGACCTTCAATGATTTCCTCTTGTGTCAGTTTTGGTCAACTTTAGGAGCTAGGAAATGGTCCCCTTTACAGAAATGTTCAAATTTACTGGCATTTCATATATTCTCTGCTATAACATTGTCCTGATTCTTTCTGTATATTCTTTACTTATGTTTTTGTTTTCCTTAATCAAAGTGTGTCTTTTAAATCTTTTCAAAGAATATTCTTTGGACTTACTAAATCACCTCAATTTTATACGTTTTCTGTTGTATTAAGTTCTGCTCATATCTTTATTTATATTTTTTCTATGTTCTCAGGGTTTGTTGTTTTGATCATCTGATGTCAATTAAAACACTTGGTTATTCATTTTAATAAATCTTTTTACTTATAAAGATTTGAACTTTTGAAGATTCCAGCTTACTTGTAAGTTTCTAAGGGTCAGGTCCTCTCCATTGTTGCTGGCCTAAGGCTTAGTTCACCATATAGCAATGTATATATTGACATATTTTCCCCTCAACTTTCTGTGATTCCCTACATCTCACCTTTCTTTGCAGACAAGCCATTTGAAATACCCTTCACTTATTTCACAGCCAATAAGTCTTTGAAATAATGTGTATTTTTGAGAGAAATCTTCTTATATCATTAGGCAGAAAATCTGACCTGCCATAGTTTTCAAAACAGCATAATTTCACTCTTCTCAATGATTAATCTGTTGTATTACACAACCTTTGAGTATTTAGCTTTATCAATGACATGTACTTTACAAATGTTTTAGAGATCCTACCAGTCTTTGAAAACATCCTTGTTCCTTGTTCCAGTTCCAGTTTTATGTATATATTCTGCCTTGCACCTGATTATTCCAACATCTGATGGGTGGCCTTGGGAAACTAATTCTCATATTGATTGTTTTTGCTGATTGTCTCCCCTTGTAGCTGATTTCTTCATTATTGTGTAAATTTAGATCATGAGCTCATGTTTAGCTAAACAGCTGACATTGTAAAAGGCTTAAGTGTGAACGCTCGTAAGCTTCAGGAGAAAGTCGGCAAAGATTTTTTTGTGTCCCTCCGATGAGTTGCCCGCAAGGACCCCATTTTTAGAAGTGTTGGTCCAATACTCCCTCTACAGGCAGGGGATTCAGACAGGGCTGCTTTGCAACCCCCGATCTGGGGCAGCGGCTGTGGTCGACCTGTGGTCAGGGCAGGAGCCTCTCCACGTTGGTCCCAGTGACCCATCTGCCTGCGAACTTCGGTCACCTGGCAGGAAGGTACGATGCCCAGTCCTATGGTTAGCTGTGCAGCGAGGTGTACTGCGAGGACACGTTCCACACACACTTCAACAAAGAGGGCGGCCTGAGTGGAAAGGTGAGTGTTTGGGAAGCTGTGCGGACAAAGAAGGTGCCCTTTGGCCTGGGCCAAATGCTTGTGACACACCCCTGGGCCTGCCGGCCTCTGAGGGGCCTGCCCTGGGCCCCCTGCTCCCCTGCCCTTTGTTCAGTCACAGCAGAGATGGCCACACCCACTCCCTCAGTGAGGGCAGTGTTCCAACCTCCTTCAGCCCCGCCCCCTCTCCGCAGGTTACCATGGACTACCCATGCTGCATTCTGAGGCCAGGGCGTTCCGAGAATGCCAAGGGCAGACATGATGACCTTCAATGATTTCCTCTTGTGTCAGTTTTGGTCAACTTTAGGAGCTAGGAAATGGTCCCCTTTACAGAAATGTTCAAATTTACTGGCATTTCATATATTCTCTGCTATAACATTGTCCTGATTCTTTCTGTATATTCTTTACTTATGTTTTTGTTTTCCTTAATCAAAGTGTGTCTTTTAAATCTTTTCAAAGAATATTCTTTGGACTTACTAAATCACCTCAATTTTATACGTTTTCTGTTGTATTAAGTTCTGCTCATATCTTTATTTATATTTTTTCTATGTTCTCAGGGTTTGTTGTTTTGATCATCTGATGTCAATTAAAACACTTGGTTATTCATTTTAATAAATCTTTTTACTTATAAAGATTTGAACTTTTGAAGATTCCAGCTTACTTGTAAGTTTCTAAGGGTCAGGTCCTCTCCATTGTTGCTGGCCTAAGGCTTAGTTCACCATATAGCAATGTATATATTGACATATTTTCCCCTCGACTTTCTGTGATTCCCTACATCTCACCTTTCTTTGCAGACAAGCCATTTGAAATACCCCTCACTTATTTCACAGCCAATAAGTCTTTGAAATAATGTGTATTTTTGAGAGAAATCTTCTTATATCATTAGGCAGAAAATCTGACCTGCCATAGTTTTCAAAACAGCATAATTTCACTCTTCTCAATGATTAATCTGTTGTATTACACAACCTTTGAGTATTTAGCTTTATCAATGACATGTACTTTACAAATGTTTTAGAGATCCTACCAGTCTTTGAAAACATCCTTGTTCCTTGTTCCAGTTCCAGTTTTATGTATATATTCTGCCTTGCACCTGATTATTCCAACATCTGATGGGTGGCCTTGGGAAACTAATTCTCATATTGATTGTTTTTGCTGATTGTCTCCCCTTATAGCTGATTTCTTCATTATTGTGTAAATTTAGATCATGAGCTCATGTTTAGCTAAACAGCTGACATTGTAAAAGGCTTAAGTGTGAACGCTCGTAAGCTTCAGGAGAAAGTCGGCAAAGATTTTTTTGTGTCCCTCCGATGAGTTGCCCGCAAGGCCCCCATTTTTTAGAAGTGTTGGTCCAATACTCCCTCTAGAGGCAGGGGATTCAGACAGGGCTGCTTTGCAACCCCCGATCTGGGGCAGCGGCTGTGGTCGACCTGTGGTCAGGGCAGGAGCCTCTCCGCGTTGGTCCCAGTGACCCATCTGCCTGCGAACTTCGGTCACCTGGCAGGAAGGTACGATGCCCAGTCCTATGGTTAGCTGTGCAGCGAGGTGTACTGCGAGGACACGTTCCACACACACTTCAACAAAGAGGGCGGCCTGAGTGGAAATGTGAGTGTTTGGGAAGCTGTGCAGACAAAGAAGGCGCCCTTTGGCCTGGGCCAAATGCTTGTGACACTCCCCTGGTCCTGCCGGGCTCTGAGGGCCCTGCCCTGGGCCCCCTGCTCCCCTGCCCTTTGTTCAGTCACAGCAGAGATGGCCACACCCACTCCCTCAGTGAGGGCAGTGTTCCAACCTCCTTCAGCCCCACCCCCTCTCCGCAGGTTACCATGGACTACCGATGCTGCATTCTGAGGCCAGGGCGTTCCAAGAATGCCAAGGGCAGACATGATGACCTTCAATGATTTCCTCTTGTGTCAGTTTTGGTCAACTTTAGGAGCTAGGAAATGGTCCCCTTTACAGAAATGTTCAAATTTACTGGCATTTCATATATTCTCTGCTATAACATTGTCCTGATTCTTTCTGTATATTCTTTACATATGTTTATGTTTTCCTTAATCAAAGTGTGTCTTTTAAATCTTTTCAAAGAATATTCTTTGGACTTACTAAATCACCTCAATTTTATACGTTTTCTGTTGTATTAAGTTCTGCTCATATCTTTATTTATATTTTTTCTATGTTCTCAGGGTTTGTTGTTTGGATCATCTGATGTCAATTAAAACACTTGGTTATTCATTTTAATAAATCTTTTTACTTATAAAGATTTGAACTTTTGAAGATTCCAGCTTACTTGTAAGTTTCTAAGGGTCAGGTCCTCTCCATTGTTGCTGGCCTAAGGCTTAGTTCACCATATAGCAATGTATATATTGACATATTTTCCCCTCGACTTTCTGTGATTCCCTACATCTCACCTTTCTTTGCAGACAAGCCATTTGAAATACCCTTCACTTATTTCACAGCCAATAAGTCTTTGAAATAATGTGTATTTTTGAGAGAAATCTTCTTATATCATTAGGCAGAAAATCTGACCTGCCATAGTTTTCAAAACAGCATAATTTCACTCTTCTCAATGATTAATCTGTTGTATTACACAACCTTTGAGTATTTAGCTTTATCAATGACATGTACTTTACAAATGTTTTAGAGATCCTACCAGTCTTTGAAAACATCCTTGTTCCTTGTTCCAGTTCCAGTTTTATGTATATATTCTGCCTTGCACCTGATTATTCCAACATCTGATGGGTGGCCTTGGGAAACTAATTCTCATATGGATTGTTTTTGCTGATTGTCTCCCCTTGTAGCTGATTTCTTCATTATTGTGTAAATTTAGATCATGAGCTCATGTTTAGCTAAACAGCTGACATTGTAAAAGGCTTAAGTGTGAACGCTCGTAAGCTTCAGGAGAAAGTCGGCAAAGATTTTTTTGTGTCCCTCCGATGAGTTGCCCGCAAGGCCCCCATTTTTTAGAAGTGTTGGTCCAATACTCCCTCTAGAGGCAGGGGATTCAGACAGGGCTGCTTTGCAACCCCCGATCTGGGGCAGCGGCTGTGGTCGACCTGTGGTCAGGGCAGGAGCCTCTCCGCGTTGGTCCCAGTGACCCATCTGCCTGCGAACTTCGGTCACCTGGCAGGAAGGTACGATGCCCAGTCCTATGGTTAGCTGTGCAGCGAGGTGTACTGCGAGGACACGTTCCACACACACTTCAACAAAGAGGGCGGCCTGAGTGGAAATGTGAGTGTTTGGGAAGCTGTGCAGACAAAGAAGGCGCCCTTTGGCCTGGGCCAAATGCTTGTGACACTCCCCTGGTCCTGCCGGGCTCTGAGGGCCCTGCCCTGGGCCCCCTGCTCCCCTGCCCTTTGTTCAGTCACAGCAGAGATGGCCACACCCACTCCCTCAGTGAGGGCAGTGTTCCAACCTCCTTCAGCCCCACCCCCTCTCCGCAGGTTACCATGGACTACCGATGCTGCATTCTGAGGCCAGGGCGTTCCAAGAATGCCAAGGGCAGACATGATGACCTTCAATGATTTCCTCTTGTGTCAGTTTTGGTCAACTTTAGGAGCTAGGAAATGGTCCCCTTTACAGAAATGTTCAAATTTACTGGCATTTCATATATTCTCTGCTATAACATTGTCCTGATTCTTTCTGTATATTCTTTACATATGTTTATGTTTTCCTTAATCAAAGTGTGTCTTTTAAATCTTTTCAAAGAATATTCTTTGGACTTACTAAATCACCTCAATTTTATACGTTTTCTGTTGTATTAAGTTCTGCTCATATCTTTATTTATATTTTTTCTATGTTCTCAGGGTTTGTTGTTTGGATCATCTGATGTCAATTAAAACACTTGGTTATTCATTTTAATAAATCTTTTTACTTATAAAGATTTGAACTTTTGAAGATTCCAGCTTACTTGTAAGTTTCTAAGGGTCAGGTCCTCTCCATTGTTGCTGGCCTAAGGCTTAGTTCACCATATAGCAATGTATATATTGACATATTTTCCCCTCGACTTTCTGTGATTCCCTACATCTCACCTTTCTTTGCAGACAAGCCATTTGAAATACCCTTCACTTATTTCACAGCCAATAAGTCTTTGAAATAATGTGTATTTTTGAGAGAAATCTTCTTATATCATTAGGCAGAAAATCTGACCTGCCATAGTTTTCAAAACAGCATAATTTCACTCTTCTCAATGATTAATCTGTTGTATTCCACAACCTTTGAGTATTTAGCTTTATCAATGACATGTACTTTACAAATGTTTTAGAGATCCTACCAGTCTTAGTAAACATCCTTGTTCCTTGTTTCAGTTCCAGTTTTATGTATATTTTCTGCCTTGCACCTGATTATTCCAACATCTGATGGATGGCCTTGGGAAACTAATTCTCATATTGATTGTTTTTGCTGATGGTCTCCACTTGTAGCTGATTTCTTCATTATTGTGTAAATTTAGATCATGAGCTCATGTTTAGCTAAACAGCTGACATTGTAACAGGCTTAAGTGTGAACGCTCGTAAGCTTCAGGAGAAAGTCGGCAAAGATTTATTTGTGTCCCTCCGATGAGTTGCCCGCAAGGACCCCATTTTTTAGAAGTGTTGGTCCAATACTCCCTCTAGAGGCAGGGGATTCAGACAGGGCTGCTTTGCGGCCCCCGATCGGGGGCAGCGGCTCTGGTCGACCTGTGGTCAGGGCAGGAGCCTCTCCGCATTGGTCCCAGGGACCCATCTGCCTGCGAACTTCGGTCACCTGGCAGGAAGGTACGATGCCCAGTCATATGGTTAGCTGTGCAGCGAGGTGTACTGCGAGGACACGTTCCACACACACTTCAACAAAGAGGGCGGCCTGAGTGGAAAGGTGAGTGTTTGGGAAGCTGTGCGGACAAAGAAGGCGCCCTTTGGCCTGGGCCAAATGCTTGTGACACACCCCTGGGCCTGCCAGACTCTGAGGGCCCTGCCCTGGGCCCCCTGCTCCCCTGCCCTTTGTTCAGTCACAGCAGAGATGGCCACACCCCCTCCCTCAGTGAGGGCAGTGTTCCAACCTCCTTCAGCCCCGCCCCCTCTCCGCAGGTTACCATGGACTACCGATGCTGCATTCTGAGGCCAGGGCGTTCCGAGAATGCCAAGGGCAGACATGATGACCTTCAATGATTTCCTCTTGTGTCAGTTTTGGTCAACTTTAGGAGCTAGGAAATGGTCCCCTTTACAGAAATGTTCAAATTTACTGGCATTTCATATATTCTCTGCTATAACATTGTCCTGATTCTTTCTGTATATTCTTTACATATGTTTATGTTTTCCTTAATCAAAGTGTGTCTTTTAAATCTTTTCAAAGAATATTCTTTGGACTTACTAAATCACCTCAATTTTATACGTTTTCTGTTGTATTAAGTTCTGCTCATATCTTTATTTATATTTTTTCTATGTTCTCAGGGTTTGTTGTTTTGATCATCTGATGTCAATTAAAACACTTGGTTATTCATTTTAATAAATCTTTTTACTTATAAAGATTTGAACTTTTGAAGATTCCAGCTTACTTGTAAGTTTCTAAGGGTCAGGTCCTCTCCATTGTTGCTGGCCTAAGGCTTAGTTCACCATATAGCAATGTATATATTGACATATTTTCCCCTCGACTTTCTGTGATTCCCTACATCTCACCTTTCTTTGCAGACAAGCCATTTGAAATACCCTTCACTTATTTCACAGCCAATAAGTCTTTGAAATAATGTGTATTTTTGAGAGAAATCTTCTTATATCATTAGGCAGAAAATCTGACCTGCCATAGTTTTCAAAACAGCATAATTTCACTCTTCTCAATGATTAATCTGTTGTATTACACAACCTTTGAGTATTTAGCTTTATCAATGACATGTACTTTACAAATGTTTTAGAGATCCTACCAGTCTTTGAAAACATCCTTGTTCCTTGTTCCAGTTCCAGTTTTATGTATATATTCTGCCTTGCACCTGATTATTCCAACATCTGATGGGTGGCCTTGGGAAACTAATTCTCATATTGATTGTTTTTGCTGATTGTCTCCCCTTGTAGCTGATTTCTTCATTATTGTGTAAATTTAGATCATGAGCTCATGTTTAGCTAAACAGCTGACATTGTAAAAGGCTTAAGTGTGAACGCTCGTAAGCTTCAGGAGAAAGTCGGCAAAGATTTTTTTGTGTCCCTCCGATGAGTTGCCCGCAAGGACCCCATTTTTTAGAAGTGTTGGTCCAATACTCCCTCTAGAGGCAGGGGATTCAGACAGGGCTGCTTTGCAACCCCCGATCTGGGGCAGCGGCTGTGGTCGACCTGTGGTCAGGGCAGGAGCCTCTCCGCGTTGGTCCCAGTGACCCATCTGCCTGCGAACTTCGGTCACCTGGCAGGAAGGTACGATGCCCAGTCCTATGGTTAGCTGTGCAGCGAGGTGTACTGCGAGGACACGTTCCACACACACTTCAACAAAGAGGGCGGCCTGAGTGGAAATGTGAGTGTTTGGGAAGCTGTGCAGACAAAGAAGGCGCCCTTTGGCCTGGGCCAAATGCTTGTGACACTCCCCTGGTCCTGCCGGGCTCTGAGGGCCCTGCCCTGGGCCCCCTGCTCCCCTGCCCTTTGTTCAGTCACAGCAGAGATGGCCACACCCACTCCCTCAGTGAGGGCAGTGTTCCAACCTCCTTCAGCCCCACCCCCTCTCCGCAGGTTACCATGGACTACCGATGCTGCATTCTGAGGCCAGGGCGTTCCAAGAATGCCAAGGGCAGACATGATGACCTTCAATGATTTCCTCTTGTGTCAGTTTTGGTCAACTTTAGGAGCTAGGAAATGGTCCCCTTTACAGAAATGTTCAAATTTACTGGCATTTCATATATTCTCTGCTATAACATTGTCCTGATTCTTTCTGTATATTCTTTACATATGTTTATGTTTTCCTTAATCAAAGTGTGTCTTTTAAATCTTTTCAAAGAATATTCTTTGGACTTACTAAATCACCTCAATTTTATACGTTTTCTGTTGTATTAAGTTCTGCTCATATCTTTATTTATATTTTTTCTATGTTCTCAGGGTTTGTTGTTTTGATCATCTGATGTCAATTAAAACACTTGGTTATTCATTTTAATAAATCTTTTTACTTAGAAAGATTTGAACTTTTGAAGATTCCAGCTTACTTGTAAGTTTCTAAGGGTCAGGTCCTCTCCATTGTTGCTGGCCTAAGGCTTAGTTCACCATATAGCAATGTATATATTGACATATTTTCCCCTCGACTTTCTGTGATTCCCTACATCTCACCTTTCTTTGCAGACAAGCCATTTGAAATACCCTTCACTTATTTCACAGCCAATAAGTCTTTGAAATAATGTGTATTTTTGAGAGAAATCTTCTTATATCATTAGGCAGAAAATCTGACCTGCCATAGTTTTCAAAACAGCATAATTTCACTCTTCTCAATGATTAATCTGTTGTATTACACAACCTTTGAGTATTTAGCTTTATCAATGACATGTACTTTACAAATGTTTTAGAGATCCTACCAGTCTTTGAAAACATCCTTGTTCCTTGTTCCAGTTCCAGTTTTATGTATATATTCTGCCTTGCACCTGATTATTCCAACATCTGATGGGTGGCCTTGGGAAACTACTTCTCATATGGATTGTTTTTGCTGATTGTCTCCCCTTGTAGCTGATTTCTTCATTATTGTGTAAATTTAGATCATGAGCTCATGTTTAGCTAAACAGCTGACATTGTAAAAGGCTTAAGTGTGAACGCTCGTAAGCTTCAGGAGAAAGTCGGCAAAGATTTTTTTGTGTCCCTCCGATGAGTTGCCCGCAAGGACCCCATTTTTTAGAAGTGTTGGTCCAATACTCCCTCTAGAGGCAGGGGATTCAGACAGGGCTGCTTTGCAACCCCCGATCTGGGGCAGCGGCTGTGGTCGTCCTGTGGTCAGGGCAGGAGCCTCTCCGCGTTGGTCCCAGTGACCCATCTGCCTGCGAACTTCGGTCACCTGGCAGGAAGGTACGATGCCCAGTCCTATGGTTAGCTGTGCAGCGAGGTGTACTGCGAGGACACGTTCCACACACACTTCAACAAAGAGGGCGGCCTGAGTGGAAATGTGAGTGTTTGGGAAGCTGTGCGGACAAAGAAGGCGCCCTTTGGCCTAGGCCAAATGCTTGTGACACTCCCCTGGTCCTGCCGGGCTCTGAGGGCCCTGCCCTGGGCCCCCTGCTCCCCTGCCCTTTGTTCAGTCACAGCAGAGATGGCCACACCCACTCCCTCAGTGAGGGCAGTGTTCCAACCTCCTTCAGCCCCACCCCCTCTCCGCAGGTTACCATGGACTACCGATGCTGCATTCTGAGGCCAGGGCGTTCCGAGAATGCCAAGGGCAGACATGATGACCTTCAATGATTTCCTCTTGTGTCAGTTTTGGTCAACTTTAGGAGCTAGGAAATGGTCCCCTTTACAGAAATGTTCAAATTTACTGGCATTTCATATATTCTCTGCTATAACATTGTCCTGATTCTTTCTGTATATTCTTTACTTATGTTTTTGTTTTCCTTAATCAAAGTGTGTCTTTTAAATCTTTTCAAAGAATATTCTTTGGACTTACTAAATCACCTCAATTTTATACGTTTTCTGTTGTATTAAGTTCTGCTCATATCTTTATTTATATTTTTTCTATGTTCTCAGGGTTTGTTGTTTTGATCATCTGATGTCAATTAAAACACTTGGTTATTCATTTTAATAAATCTTTTTACTTATAAAGATTTGAACTTTTGAAGATTCCAGCTTACTTGTAAGTTTCTAAGGGTCAGGTCCTCTCCATTGTTGCTGGCCTAAGGCTTAGTTCACCATATAGCAATGTATATATTGACATATTTTCCCCTCGACTTTCTGTGATTCCCTACATCTCACCTTTCTTTGCAGACAAGCCATTTGAAATACCCTTCACTTATTTCACAGCCAATAAGTCTTTGAAATAATGTGTATTTTTGAGAGAAATCTTCTTATATCATTAGGCAGAAAATCTGACCTGCCATAGTTTTCAAAACAGCATAATTTCACTCTTCTCAATGATTAATCTGTTGTATTACACAACCTTTGAGTATTTAGCTTTATCAATGACATGTACTTTACAAATGTTTTAGAGATCCTACCAGTCTTTGAAAACATCCTTGTTCCTTGTTCCAGTTCCAGTTTTATGTATATATTCTGCCTTGCACCTGATTATTCCAACATCTGATGGGTGGCCTTGGGAAACTAATTCTCATATGGATTGTTTTTGCTGATTGTCTCCCCTTGTAGCTGATTTCTTCATTATTGTGTAAATTTAGATCATGAGCTCATGTTTAGCTAAACAGCTGACATTGTAAAAGGCTTAAGTGTGAACGCTCGTAAGCTTCAGGAGAAAGTCGGCAAAGATTTTTTTGTGTCCCTCCGATGAGTTGCCCGCAAGGCCCCCATTTTTTAGAAGTGTTGGTCCAATACTCCCTCTAGAGGCAGGGGATTCAGACAGGGCTGCTTTGCAACCCCCGATCTGGGGCAGCGGCTGTGGTCGACCTGTGGTCAGGGCAGGAGCCTCTCCGCGTTGGTCCCAGTGACCCATCTGCCTGCGAACTTCGGTCACCTGGCAGGAAGGTACGATGCCCAGTCCTATGGTTAGCTGTGCAGCGAGGTGTACTGCGAGGACACGTTCCACACACACTTCAACAAAGAGGGCGGCCTGAGTGGAAATGTGAGTGTTTGGGAAGCTGTGCAGACAAAGAAGGCGCCCTTTGGCCTGGGCCAAATGCTTGTGACACTCCCCTGGTCCTGCCGGGCTCTGAGGGCCCTGCCCTGGGCCCCCTGCTCCCCTGCCCTTTGTTCAGTCACAGCAGAGATGGCCACACCCACTCCCTCAGTGAGGGCAGTGTTCCAACCTCCTTCAGCCCCACCCCCTCTCCGCAGGGAAACTAATTCTCATATGGATTGTTTTTGCTGATTGTCTCCCCTTGTAGCTGATTTCTTCATTATTGTGTAAATTTAGATCATGAGCTCATGTTTAGCTAAACAGCTGACATTGTAAAAGGCTTAAGTGTGAACGCTCGTAATCTCCAGGAGAAAGTCGGCAACGATTTATTTGTGTCCCTCCGATGAGTTGCCCGCAAGGACCCCATTTTTTAGAAGTGTTGGTCCAATACTCCCTCTAGAGGCAGGGGATTCAGACAGGGCTGCTTTGCGGCCCCCGATCGGGGGCAGCGGCTGTGGTCGACCTGTGGTCAGGGCAGGAGCCTCTCTGCGTTGGTCCCAGGGACCCATCTGCCTGTGAACTTCAGTCACCTGGCAGGAAGGTACGATGCCCAGTCCTATGGTTAGCTGTGCAGCGAGGTGTACTGCGAGGACACGTTCCACACACACTTCAACAAAGAGGGCGGCCTGAGTGGAAAGGTGAGTGTTTGGGAAGCTGTGCGGACAAAGAAGGTGCCCTTTGGCCTGGGCCAAATGCTTGTGACACACCACTGGGCCTGCTGGCCTCTGAGGGCCCTGCCCTGGGCCCCCTGCTCCCCTGCCCTTTGTTCAGTCACAGCAGAGATGGCCACACCCACTCCCTCAGTGAGGGCAGTGTTCCAACCTCCTTCAGCCCCACCCCCTCTCCGCAGGTTACCATGGACTACCGATGCTGCATTCTGAGGCCAGGGCGTTCCAAGAATGCCAAGGGCAGACATGATGACCTTCAATGATTTCCTCTTGTGTCAGTTTTGGTCAACTTTAGGAGCTAGGAAATGGTCCCCTTTACAGAAATGTTCAAATTTACTGGCATTTCATATATTCTCTGCTATAACATTGTCCTGATTCTTTCTGTATATTCTTTACATATGTTTATGTTTTCCTTAATCAAAGTGTGTCTTTTAAATCTTTTCAAAGAATATTCTTTGGACTTACTAAATCACCTCAATTTTATACGTTTTCTGTTGTATTAAGTTCTGCTCATATCTTTATTTATATTTTTTCTATGTTCTCAGGGTTTGTTGTTTGGATCATCTGATGTCAATTAAAACACTTGGTTATTCATTTTAATAAATCTTTTTACTTAGAAAGATTTGAACTTTTGAAGATTCCAGCTTACTTGTAAGTTTCTAAGGGTCAGGTCCTCTCCATTGTTGCTGGCCTAAGGCTTAGTTCACCATATAGCAATGTATATATTGACATATTTTCCCCTCGACTTTCTGTGATTCCCTACATCTCACCTTTCTTTGCAGACAAGCCATTTGAAATACCCTTCACTTATTTCACAGCCAATAAGTCTTTGAAATAATGTGTATTTTTGAGAGAAATCTTCTTATATCATTAGGCAGAAAATCTGACCTGCCATAGTTTTCAAAACAGCATAATTTCACTCTTCTCAATGATTAATCTGTTGTATTACACAACCTTTGAGTATTTAGCTTTATCAATGACATGTACTTTACAAATGTTTTAGAGATCCTACCAGTCTTTGAAAACATCCTTGTTCCTTGTTCCAGTTCCAGTTTTATGTATATATTCTGCCTTGCACCTGATTATTCCAACATCTGATGGGTGGCCTTGGGAAACTAATTCTCATATGGATTGTTTTTGCTGATTGTCTCCCCTTGTAGCTGATTTCTTCATTATTGTGTAAATTTAGATCATGAGCTCATGTTTAGCTAAACAGCTGACATTGTAAAAGGCTTAAGTGTGAACGCTCGTAAGCTTCAGGAGAAAGTCGGCAAAGATTTTTTTGTGTCCCTCCAATGAGTTGCCCGCAAGGACCCCATTTTTTAGAAGTGTTGGTCCAATACTCCCTCTAGAGGCAGGGGATTCAGACAGGGCTGCTTTGCAACCCCCGATCTGGGGCAGCGGCTGTGGTCGTCCTGTGGTCAGGGCAGGAGCCTCTCCGCGTTGGTCCCAGTGACCCATCTGCCTGCGAACTTCGGTCACCTGGCAGGAAGGTACGATGCCCAGTCCTATGGTTAGCTGTGCAGCGAGGTGTACTGCGAGGACACGTTCCACACACACTTCAACAAAGAGGGCGGCCTGAGTGGAAATGTGAGTGTTTGGGAAGCTGTGCAGACAAAGAAGGCGCCCTTTGGCCTGGGCCAAATGCTTGTGACACTCCCCTGGTCCTGCCGGGCTCTGAGGGCCCTGCCCTGGGCCCCCTGCTCCCCTGCCCTTTGTTCAGTCACAGCAGAGATGGCCACACCCACTCCCTCAGTGAGGGCAGTGTTCCAACCTCCTTCAGCCCCACCCCCTCTCCGCAGGTTACCATGGACTACCGATGCTGCATTCTGAGGCCAGGGCGTTCCAAGAATGCCAAGGGCAGACATGATGACCTTCAATGATTTCCTCTTGTGTCAGTTTTGGTCAACTTTAGGAGCTAGGAAATGGTCCCCTTTACAGAAATGTTCAAATTTACTGGCATTTCATATATTCTCTGCTATAACATTGTCCTGATTCTTTCTGTATATTCTTTACATATGTTTATGTTTTCCTTAATCAAAGTGTGTCTTTTAAATCTTTTCAAAGAATATTCTTTGGACTTACTAAATCACCTCAATTTTATACGTTTTCTGTTGTATTAAGTTCTGCTCATATCTTTATTTATATTTTTTCTATGTTCTCAGGGTTTGTTGTTTGGATCATCTGATGTCAATTAAAACACTTGGTTATTCATTTTAATAAATCTTTTTACTTATAAAGATTTGAACTTTTGAAGATTCCAGCTTACTTGTAAGTTTCTAAGGGTCAGGTCCTCTCCATTGTTGCTGGCCTAAGGCTTAGTTCACCATATAGCAATGTATATATTGACATATTTTCCCCTCGACTTTCTGTGATTCCCTACATCTCACCTTTCTTTGCAGACAAGCCATTTGAAATACCCTTCACTTATTTCACAGCCAATAAGTCTTTGAAATAATGTGTATTTTTGAGAGAAATCTTCTTATATCATTAGGCAGAAAATCTGACCTGCCATAGTTTTCAAAACAGCATAATTTCACTCTTCTCAATGATTAATCTGTTGTATTACACAACCTTTGAGTATTTAGCTTTATCAATGACATGTACTTTACAAATGTTTTAGAGATCCTACCAGTCTTTGAAAACATCCTTGTTCCTTGTTCCAGTTCCAGTTTTATGTATATATTCTGCCTTGAACCTGATTATTCCAACATCTGATGGGTGGCCTTGGGAAACTAATTCTCATATTGATTGTTTTTGCTGATTGTCTCCCCTTGTAGCTGATTTCTTCATTATTGTGTAAATTTAGATCATGAGCTCATGTTTAGCTAAACAGCTGACATTGTAAAAGGCTTAAGTGTGAACGCTCGTAAGCTTCAGGAGAAAGTCGGCAAAGATTTTTTTGTGTCCCTCCGATGAGTTGCCCGCAAGGCCCCCATTTTTTAGAAGTGTTGGTCCAATACTCCCTCTAGAGGCAGGGGATTCAGACAGGGCTGCTTTGCAACCCCCGATCTGGGGCAGCGGCTGTGGTCGACCTGTGGTCAGGGCAGGAGCCTCTCCGCGTTGGTCCCAGTGACCCATCTGCCTGCGAACTTCGGTCACCTGGCAGGAAGGTACGATGCCCAGTCCTATGGTTAGCTGTGCAGCGAGGTGTACTGCGAGGACACGTTCCACACACACTTCAACAAAGAGGGCGGCCTGAGTGGAAATGTGAGTGTTTGGGAAGCTGTGCAGACAAAGAAGGCGCCCTTTGGCCTGGGCCAAATGCTTGTGACACTCCCCTGGTCCTGCCGGGCTCTGAGGGCCCTGCCCTGGGCCCCCTGCTCCCCTGCCCTTTGTTCAGTCACAGCAGAGATGGCCACACCCACTCCCTCAGTGAGGGCAGTGTTCCAACCTCCTTCAGCCCCACCCCCTCTCCGCAGGTTACCATGGACTACCGATGCTGCATTCTGAGGCCAGGGCGTTCCAAGAATGCCAAGGGCAGACATGATGACCTTCAATGATTTCCTCTTGTGTCAGTTTTGGTCAACTTTAGGAGCTAGGAAATGGTCCCCTTTACAGAAATGTTCAAATTTACTGGCATTTCATATATTCTCTGCTATAACATTGTCCTGATTCTTTCTGTATATTCTTTACATATGTTTATGTTTTCCTTAATCAAAGTGTGTCTTTTAAATCTTTTCAAAGAATATTCTTTGGACTTACTAAATCACCTCAATTTTATACGTTTTCTGTTGTATTAAGTTCTGCTCATATCTTTATTTATATTTTTTCTATGTTCTCAGGGTTTGTTGTTTGGATCATCTGATGTCAATTAAAACACTTGGTTATTCATTTTAATAAATCTTTTTACTTATAAAGATTTGAACTTTTGAAGATTCCAGCTTACTTGTAAGTTTCTAAGGGTCAGGTCCTCTCCATTGTTGCTGGCCTAAGGCTTAGTTCACCATATAGCAATGTATATATTGACATATTTTCCCCTCGACTTTCTGTGATTCCCTACATCTCACCTTTCTTTGCAGACAAGCCATTTGAAATACCCTTCACTTATTTCACAGCCAATAAGTCTTTGAAATAATGTGTATTTTTGAGAGAAATCTTCTTATATCATTAGGCAGAAAATCTGACCTGCCATAGTTTTCAAAACAGCATAATTTCACTCTTCTCAATGATTAATCTGTTGTATTACACAACCTTTGAGTATTTAGCTTTATCAATGACATGTACTTTACAAATGTTTTAGAGATCCTACCAGTCTTTGAAAACATCCTTGTTCCTTGTTCCAGTTCCAGTTTTATGTATATATTCTGCCTTGCACCTGATTATTCCAACATCTGATGGGTGGCCTTGGGAAACTAATTCTCATATTGATTGTTTTTGCTGATTGTCTCCCCTTGTAGCTGATTTCTTCATTATTGTGTAAATTTATATCATGAGCTCATGTTTAGCTAAACAGCTGACATTGTAAAAGGCTTAAGTGTGAACGCTCGTAAGCTTCAGGAGAAAGTCGGCAAAGATTTTTTTGTGTCCCTCCGATGAGTTGCCCGCAAGGACCCCATTTTTTAGAAGTGTTGGTCCAATACTCCCTCTAGAGGCAGGGGATTCAGACAGGGCTGCTTTGCAACCCCCGATCTGGGGCAGCGGCTGTGGTCGACCTGTGGTCAGGGCAGGAGCCTCTCCGCGTTGGTCCCAGTGACCCATCTGCCTGCGAACTTCGGTCACCTGGCAGGAAGGTACGATGCCCAGTCCTATGGTTAGCTGTGCAGCGAGGTGTACTGCGAGGACACGTTCCACACACACTTCAACAAAGAGGGCGGCCTGAGTGGAAATGTGAGTGTTTGGGAAGCTGTGCAGACAAAGAAGGCGCCCTTTGGCCTGGGCCAAATGCTTGTGACACTCCCCTGGTCCTGCCGGGCTCTGAGGGCCCTGCCCTGGGCCCCCTGCTCCCCTGCCCTTTGTTCAGTCACAGCAGAGATGGCCACACCCACTCCCTCAGTGAGGGCAGTGTTCCAACCTCCTTCAGCCCCACCCCCTCTCCGCAGGTTACCATGGACTACCGATGCTGCATTCTGAGGCCAGGGCGTTCCAAGAATGCCAAGGGCAGACATGATGACCTTCAATGATTTCCTCTTGTGTCAGTTTTGGTCAACTTTAGGAGCTAGGAAATGGTCCCCTTTACAGAAATGTTCAAATTTACTGGCATTTCATATATTCTCTGCTATAACATTGTCCTGATTCTTTCTGTATATTCTTTACATATGTTTATGTTTTCCTTAATCAAAGTGTGTCTTTTAAATCTTTTCAAAGAATATTCTTTGGACTTACTAAATCACCTCAATTTTATACGTTTTCTGTTGTATTAAGTTCTGCTCATATCTTTATTTATATTTTTTCTATGTTCTCAGGGTTTGTTGTTTGGATCATCTGATGTCAATTAAAACACTTGGTTATTCATTTTAATAAATCTTTTTACTTAGAAAGATTTGAACTTTTGAAGATTCCAGCTTACTTGTAAGTTTCTAAGGGTCAGGTCCTCTCCATTGTTGCTGGCCTAAGGCTTAGTTCACCATATAGCAATGTATATATTGACATATTTTCCCCTCGACTTTCTGTGATTCCCTACATCTCACCTTTCTTTGCAGACAAGCCATTTGAAATACCCTTCACTTATTTCACAGCCAATAAGTCTTTGAAATAATGTGTATTTTTGAGAGAAATCTTCTTATATCATTAGGCAGAAAATCTGACCTGCCATAGTTTTCAAAACAGCATAATTTCACTCTTCTCAATGATTAATCTGTTGTATTACACAACCTTTGAGTATTTAGCTTTATCAATGACATGTACTTTACAAATGTTTTAGAGATCCTACCAGTCTTTGAAAACATCCTTGTTCCTTGTTCCAGTTCCAGTTTTATGTATATATTCTGCCTTGCACCTGATTATTCCAACATCTGATGGGTGGCCTTGGGAAACTAATTCTCATATTGATTGTTTTTGCTGATTGTCTCCCCTTGTAGCTGATTTCTTCATTATTGTGTAAATTTAGATCATGAGCTCATGTTTAGCTAAACAGCTGACATTGTAAAAGGCTTAAGTGTGAACGCTCGTAAGCTTCAGGAGAAAGTCGGCAAAGATTTTTTTGTGTCCCTCCGATGAGTTGCCCGCAAGGACCCCATTTTTTAGAAGTGTTGGTCCAATACTCCCTCTAGAGGCAGGGGATTCAGACAGGGCTGCTTTGCAACCCCCGATCTGGGGCAGCGGCTGTGGTCGACCTGTGGTCAGGGCAGGAGCCTCTCCGCGTTGGTCCCAGTGACCCATCTGCCTGCGAACTTCGGTCACCTGGCAGGAAGGTACGATGCCCAGTCCTATGGTTAGCTGTGCAGCGAGGTGTACTGCGAGGACACGTTCCACACACACTTGAACAAAGAGGGCGGCCTGAGTGGAAATGTGAGTGTTTGGGAAGCTGTGCAGACAAAGAAGGCGCCCTTTGGCCTGGGCCAAATGCTTGTGACACTCCCCTGGTCCTGCCGGGCTCTGAGGGCCCTGCCCTGGGCCCCCTGCTCCCCTGCCCTTTGTTCAGTCACAGCAGAGATGGCCACACCCACTCCCTCAGTGAGGGCAGTGTTCCAACCTCCTTCAGCCCCACCCCCTCTCCGCAGGTTACCATGGACTACCGATGCTGCATTCTGAGGCCAGGGCGTTCCAAGAATGCCAAGGGCAGACATGATGACCTTCAATGATTTCCTCTTGTGTCAGTTTTGGTCAACTTTAGGAGCTAGGAAATGGTCCCCTTTACAGAAATGTTCAAATTTACTGGCATTTCATATATTCTCTGCTATAACATTGTCCTGATTCTTTCTGTATATTCTTTACATATGTTTATGTTTTCCTTAATCAAAGTGTGTCTTTTAAATCTTTTCAAAGAATATTCTTTGGACTTACTAAATCACCTCAATTTTATACGTTTTCTGTTGTATTAAGTTCTGCTCATATCTTTATTTATATTTTTTCTATGTTCTCAGGGTTTGTTGTTTGGATCATCTGATGTCAATTAAAACACTTGGTTATTCATTTTAATAAATCTTTTTACTTAGAAAGATTTGAACTTTTGAAGATTCCAGCTTACTTGTAAGTTTCTAAGGGTCAGGTCCTCTCCATTGTTGCTGGCCTAAGGCTTAGTTCACCATATAGCAATGTATATATTGACATATTTTCCCCTCGACTTTCTGTGATTCCCTACATCTCACCTTTCTTTGCAGACAAGCCATTTGAAATACCCTTCACTTATTTCACAGCCAATAAGTCTTTGAAATAATGTGTATTTTTGAGAGAAATCTTCTTATATCATTAGGCAGAAAATCTGACCTGCCATAGTTTTCAAAACAGCATAATTTCACTCTTCTCAATGATTAATCTGTTGTATTACACAACCTTTGAGTATTTAGCTTTATCAATGACATGTACTTTACAAATGTTTTAGAGATCCTACCAGTCTTTGAAAACATCCTTGTTCCTTGTTCCAGTTCCAGTTTTATGTATATATTCTGCCTTGCACCTGATTATTCCAACATCTGATGGATGGCCTTGGGAAACTAATTCTCATATGGATTGTTTTTGCTGATTGTCTCCCCTTGTAGCTGATTTCTTCATTATTGTGTAAATTTAGATCATGAGCTCATGTTTAGCTAAACAGCTGACATTGTAAAAGGCTTAAGTGTGAACGCTCGTAAGCTCCAGGAGAAAGTCGGCAACGATTTATTTGTGTCCCTCCGATGAGTTGCCCGCCAGGACCATATTTTTTAGAAGTGTTGGTCCAATACTCCCTCTAGAGGCAGGGGATTCAGACAGGGCTGCTTTGCGGCCCCCGATCGGGGGCAGCGGCTGTGGTCGACCTGTGGTCAGGGCAGGAGCCTCTCTGCGTTGGTCCCAGGGACCCATCTGCCTGTGAACTTCAGTCACTTGGCAGGAAGGTACGATGCCCAGTCCTATGGTTAGCTGTGCAGCGAGGTGTACTGCGAGGACACGTTCCACACACACTTCAACAAAGAGGGCGGCCTGAGTGGAAAGGTGAGTGTTTGGGAAGCTGTGCGGACAAAGAAGGTGCCCTTTGGCCTGGGCCAAATGCTTGTGACACACCACTGGGCCTGCTGGCCTCTGAGGGCCCTGCCCTGGGCCCCCTGCTCCCCTGCCCTTTGTTCAGTCACAGCAGAGATGGCCACACCCACTCCCTCAGTGAGGGCAGTGTTCCAACCTCCTTCAGCCCCGCCCCCTCTCCGCAGGTTACCATGGACTACCGATGCTGCATTCTGAGGCCAGGGCATTCCGAGAATGCCAAGGGCAGACATGATGACCTTCAATGATTTCCTCTTGTGTCAGTTTTGGTCAACTTTAGGAGCTAGGAAATGGTCCCCTTTACAGAAATGTTCAAATTTACTGGCATTTCATATATTCTCTGCTATAACATTGTCCTGATTCTTTCTGTATATTCTTTACTTATGTTTTTGTTTTCCTTAATCAAAGTGTGTCTTTTAAATCTTTTCAAAGAATATTCTTTGGACTTACTAAATCACCTCAATTTTATACGTTTTCTGTTGTATTAAGTTCTGCTCATATCTTTATTTATATTTTTTCTATGTTCTCAGGGTTTGTTGTTTTGATCATCTGATGTCCATTAAAACACTTGGTTATTCATTTTAATAAATCTTTTTACTTATAAAGATTTGAACTTTTGAAGATTCCAACTTACTTGTAAGTTTCTAAGGGTCAGGTCCTCTCCATTGTTGCTGGCCTAAGGCTTAGTTCACCATATAGCAATGTATATATTGACATATTTTCCCCTCGACTTTCTGTGATTCCCTACATCTCACCCTTCTTTGCAGACAAGCCATTTGAAATACCCTTCACTTATTTCACAGCCAATAAGTCTTTGAAATAATGTGTATTTTTGAGAGAAATCTTCTTATATCATTAGGCAGAAAATCTGACCTGCCATAGTTTTCAAAACAGCATAATTTCACTCTTCTCAATGATTAATCTGTTGTATTACACAACCTTTGAGTATTTAGCTTTATCAATGACATGTACTTTACAAATGTTTTAGAGATCCTACCAGTCTTTGAAAACATCCTTGTTCCTTGTTCCAGTTCCAGTTTTATGTATATATTCTGCCTTGCACCTGATTATTCCAACATCTGATGGGTGGCCTTGGGAAAGTAATTCTCATATTGATTGTTTTTGCTGATTGTCTCCCCTTGTAGCTGATTTCTTCATTATTGTGTAAATTTAGATCATGAGCTCATGTTTAGCTAAACAGCTGACACTGTAAACGGCTTAAGTGTGAACGCTCGTAAGCTTCAGGAGAAAGTCGGCAAAGATTTTTTTGTGTCCCTCCGATGAGTTGCCCGCAAGGCCCCCATTTTTTAGAAGTGTTGGTCCAATACTCCCTCTAGAGGCAGGGGATTCAGACAGGGCTGCTTTGCAACCCCCGATCTGGGGCAGCGGCTGTGGTCGACCTGTGGTCAGGGCAGGAGCCTCTCCGCGTTGGTCCCAGTGACCCATCTGCCTGCGAACTTCGGTCACCTGGCAGGAAGGTACGATGCCCAGTCCTATGGTTAGCTGTGCAGCGAGGTGTACTGTGAGGACACGTTCCACACACACTTCAACAAAGAGGGCGGCCTGAGTGGAAATGTGAGTGTTTGGGAAGCTGTGCAGACAAAGAAGGCGCCCTTTGGCCTGGGCCAAATGCTTGTGACACTCCCCTGGTCCTGCCGGGCTCTGAGGGCCCTGCCCTGGGCCCCCTGCTCCCCTGCCCTTTGTTCAGTCACAGCGGAGATGGCCACACCCACTCCCTCAGTGAGGGCAGTGTTCCAACCTCCTTCAGCCCCACCCCCTCTCCGCAGGTTACCATGGACTACCGATGCTGCATTCTGAGGCCAGGGCGTTCCAAGAATGCCAAGGGCAGACATGATGACCTTCAATGATTTCCTCTTGTGTCAGTTTTGGTCAACTTTAGGAGCTAGGAAATGGTCCCCTTTACAGAAATGTTCAAATTTACTGGCATTTCATATATTCTCTGCTATAACATTGTCCTGGTTCTTTCTGTATATTCTTTACATATGTTTATGTTTTCCTTAATCAAAGTGTGTCTTTTAAATCTTTTCAAAGAATATTCTTTGGACTTACTAAATCACCTCAATTTTATACGTTTACTGTTGTATTAAGTTCTGCTCATATCTTTATTTATATTTTTTTCTATGTTCTCAGGGTTTGTTGTTTTGATCATCTGATGTCAATTAAAACACTTGGTTATTCATTTTAATAAATCTTTTTACTTATAAAGATTTGAACTTTTGAAGATTCCAGCTTACTTGTAAGTTTCTAAGGGTCAGGTCCTCTCCATTGTTGCTGGCCTAAGGCTTAGTTCACCTTATAGCAATGTATATATTGACATATTTTCCCCTCGACTTTCTGTGATTCCCTACATCTCACCTTTCTTTGCAGACAAGCCATTTGAAATACCCTTCACTTATTTCACAGCCAATAAGTCTTTGAAATAATGTGTATTTTTGAGAGAAATCTTCTTATATCATTAGGCAGAAAATCTGACCTGCCATAGTTTTCAAAACAGCATAATTTCACTCTTCTCAATGATTAATCTGTTGTATTACACAACCTTTGAGTATTTAGCTTTATCAATGACATGTACTTTACAAATGTTTTAGAGATCCTACCAGTCTTTGAAAACATCCTTGTTCCTTGTTCCAGTTCCAGTTTTATGTATATATTCTGCCTTGAACCTGATTATTCCAACATCTGATGGGTGGCCTTGGGAAACTAATTCTCATATTGATTGTTTTTGCTGATTGTCTCCCCTTGTAGCTGATTTCTTCATTATTGTGTAAATTTAGATCATGAGCTCATGTTTAGCTAAACAGCTGACATTGTAAAAGGCTTAAGTGTGAACGCTCGTAAGCTTCAGGAGAAAGTCGGCAAAGATTTTTTTGTGTCCCTCCGATGAGTTGCCCGCAAGGCCCCCATTTTTTAGAAGTGTTGGTCCAATACTCCCTCTAGAGGCAGGGGATTCAGACAGGGCTGCTTTGCAACCCCCGATCTGGGGCAGCGGCTGTGGTCGACCTGTGGTCAGGGCAGGAGCCTCTCCGCGTTGGTCCCAGTGACCCATCTGCCTGCGAACTTCGGTCACCTGGCAGGAAGGTACGATGCCCAGTCCTATGGTTAGCTGTGCAGCGAGGTGTACTGCGAGGACACGTTCCACACACACTTCAACAAAGAGGGCGGCCTGAGTGGAAATGTGAGTGTTTGGGAAGCTGTGCAGACAAAGAAGGCGCCCTTTGGCCTGGGCCAAATGCTTGTGACACTCCCCTGGTCCTGCCGGGCTCTGAGGGCCCTGCCCTGGGCCCCCTGCTCCCCTGCCCTTTGTTCAGTCACAGCAGAGATGGCCACACCCACTCCCTCAGTGAGGGCAGTGTTCCAACCTCCTTCAGCCCCACCCCCTCTCCGCAGGTTACCATGGACTACCGATGCTGCATTCTGAGGCCAGGGCGTTCCAAGAATGCCAAGGGCAGACATGATGACCTTCAATGATTTCCTCTTGTGTCAGTTTTGGTCAACTTTAGGAGCTAGGAAATGGTCCCCTTTACAGAAATGTTCAAATTTACTGGCATTTCATATATTCTCTGCTATAACATTGTCCTGATTCTTTCTGTATATTCTTTACATATGTTTATGTTTTCCTTAATCAAAGTGTGTCTTTTAAATCTTTTCAAAGAATATTCTTTGGACTTACTAAATCACCTCAATTTTATACGTTTTCTGTTGTATTAAGTTCTGCTCATATCTTTATTTATATTTTTTTCTATGTTCTCAGGGTTTGTTGTTTGGATCATCTGATGTCAATTAAAACACTTGGTTATTCATTTTAATAAATCTTTTTACTTATAAAGATTTGAACTTTTGAAGATTCCAGCTTACTTGTAAGTTTCTAAGGGTCAGGTCCTCTCCATTGTTGCTGGCCTAAGGCTTAGTTCACCATATAGCAATGTATATATTGACATATTTTCCCCTCGACTTTCTGTGATTCCCTACATCTCACCTTTCTTTGCAGACAAGCCATTTGAAATACCCTTCACTTATTTCACAGCCAATAAGTCTTTGAAATAATGTGTATTTTTGAGAGAAATCTTCTTATATCATTAGGCAGAAAATCTGACCTGCCATAGTTTTCAAAACAGCATAATTTCACTCTTCTCAATGATTAATCTGTTGTATTACACAACCTTTGAGTATTTAGCTTTATCAATGACATGTACTTTACAAATGTTTTAGAGATCCTACCAGTCTTTGAAAACATCCTTGTTCCTTGTTCCAGTTCCAGTTTTATGTATATATTCTGCCTTGCACCTGATTATTCCAACATCTGATGGATGGCCTTGGGAAACTAATTCTCATATTGATTGTTTTTGCTGATTGTCTCCCCTTGTAGCTGATTTCTTCATTATTGTGTAAATTTAGATCATGAGCTCATGTTTAGCTAAACAGCTGACATTGTAAAAGGCTTAAGTGTGAACGCTCGTAAGCTTCAGGAGAAAGTCGGCAAAGATTTTTTTGTGTCCCTCCGATGAGTTGCCCGCAAGGCCCCCATTTTTTAGAAGTGTTGGTCCAATACTCCCTCTAGAGGCAGGGGATTCAGACAGGGCTGCTTTGCAACCCCCGATCTGGGGCAGCGGCTGTGGTCGACCTGTGGTCAGGGCAGGAGCCTCTCCGCGTTGGTCCCAGTGACCCATCTGCCTGCGAACTTCGGTCACCTGGCAGGAAGGTACGATGCCCAGTCCTATGGTTAGCTGTGCAGCGAGGTGTACTGCGAGGACACGTTCCACACACACTTCAACAAAGAGGGCGGCCTGAGTGGAAATGTGAGTGTTTGGGAAGCTGTGCAGACAAAGAAGGCGCCCTTTGGCCTGGGCCAAATGCTTGTGACACTCCCCTGGTCCTGCCGGGCTCTGAGGGCCCTGCCCTGGGCCCCCTGCTCCCCTGCCCTTTGTTCAGTCACAGCAGAGATGGCCACACCCACTCCCTCAGTGAGGGCAGTGTTCCAACCTCCTTCAGCCCCACCCCCTCTCCGCAGGTTACCATGGACTACCGATGCTGCATTCTGAGGCCAGGGCGTTCCAAGAATGCCAAGGGCAGACATGATGACCTTCAATGATTTCCTCTTGTGTCAGTTTTGGTCAACTTTAGGAGCTAGGAAATGGTCCCCTTTACAGAAATGTTCAAATTTACTGGCATTTCATATATTCTCTGCTATAACATTGTCCTGATTCTTTCTGTATATTCTTTACATATGTTTATGTTTTCCTTAATCAAAGTGTGTCTTTTAAATCTTTTCAAAGAATATTCTTTGGACTTACTAAATCACCTCAATTTTATACGTTTTCTGTTGTATTAAGTTCTGCTCATATCTTTATTTATATTTTTTCTATGTTCTCAGGGTTTGTTGTTTGGATCATCTGATGTCAATTAAAACACTTGGTTATTCATTTTAATAAATCTTTTTACTTATAAAGATTTGAACTTTTGAAGATTCCAGCTTACTTGTAAGTTTCTAAGGGTCAGGTCCTCTCCATTGTTGCTGGCCTAAGGCTTAGTTCACCATATAGCAATGTATATATTGACATATTTTCCCCTCGACTTTCTGTGATTCCCTACATCTCACCTTTCTTTGCAGACAAGCCATTTGAAATACCCTTCACTTATTTCACAGCCAATAAGTCTTTGAAATAATGTGTATTTTTGAGAGAAATCTTCTTATATCATTAGGCAGAAAATCTGACCTGCCATAGTTTTCAAAACAGCATAATTTCACTCTTCTCAATGATTAATCTGTTGTATTACACAACCTTTGAGTATTTAGCTTTATCAATGACATGTACTTTACAAATGTTTTAGAGATCCTACCAGTCTTTGAAAACATCCTTGTTCCTTGTTCCAGTTCCAGTTTTATGTATATATTCTGCCTTGCACCTGATTATTCCAACATCTGATGGGTGGCCTTGGGAAACTAATTCTCATATTGATTGTTTTTGCTGATTGTCTCCCCTTGTAGCTGATTTCTTCATTATTGTGTAAATTTAGATCATGAGCTCATGTTTAGCTAAACAGCTGACATTGTAAAAGGCTTAAGTGTGAACGCTCGTAAGCTTCAGGAGAAAGTCGGCAAAGATTTTTTTGTGTCCCTCCGATGAGTTGCCCGCAAGGACCCCATTTTTTAGAAGTGTTGGTCCAATACTCCCTCTAGAGGCAGGGGATTCAGACAGGGCTGCTTTGCAACCCCCGATCTGGGGCAGCGGCTGTGGTCGACCTGTGGTCAGGGCAGGAGCCTCTCCGCGTTGGTCCCAGTGACCCATCTGCCTGCGAACTTCGGTCACCTGGCAGGAAGGTACGATGCCCAGTCCTATGGTTAGCTGTGCAGCGAGGTGTACTGCGAGGACACGTTCCACACACACTTCAACAAAGAGGGCGGCCTGAGTGGAAATGTGAGTGTTTGGGAAGCTGTGCAGACAAAGAAGGCGCCCTTTGGCCTGGGCCAAATGCTTGTGACACTCCCCTGGTCCTGCCGGGCTCTGAGGGCCCTGCCCTGGGCCCCCTGCTCCCCTGCCCTTTGTTCAGTCACAGCAGAGATGGCCACACCCACTCCCTCAGTGAGGGCAGTGTTCCAACCTCCTTCAGCCCCACCCCCTCTCCGCAGGTTACCATGGACTACCGATGCTGCATTCTGAGGCCAGGGCGTTCCAAGAATGCCAAGGGCAGACATGATGACCTTCAATGATTTCCTCTTGTGTCAGTTTTGGTCAACTTTAGGAGCTAGGAAATGGTCCCCTTTACAGAAATGTTCAAATTTACTGGCATTTCATATATTCTCTGCTATAACATTGTCCTGATTCTTTCTGTATATTCTTTACATATGTTTATGTTTTCCTTAATCAAAGTGTGTCTTTTAAATCTTTTCAAAGAATATTCTTTGGACTTACTAAATCACCTCAATTTTATACGTTTTCTGTTGTATTAAGTTCTGCTCATATCTTTATTTATATTTTTTCTATGTTCTCAGGGTTTGTTGTTTGGATCATCTGATGTCAATTAAAACACTTGGTTATTCATTTTAATAAATCTTTTTACTTATAAAGATTTGAACTTTTGAAGATTCCAGCTTACTTGTAAGTTTCTAAGGGTCAGGTCCTCTCCATTGTTGCTGGCCTAAGGCTTAGTTCACCATATAGCAATGTATATATTGACATATTTTCCCCTCGACTTTCTGTGATTCCCTACATCTCACCTTTCTTTGCAGACAAGCCATTTGAAATACCCTTCACTTATTTCACAGCCAATAAGTCTTTGAAATAATGTGTATTTTTGAGAGAAATCTTCTTATATCATTAGGCAGAAAATCTGACCTGCCGTAGTTTTCAAAACAGCATAATTTCACTCTTCTCAATGATTAATCTGTTGTATTACACAACCTTTGAGTATTTAGCTTTATCAATGACATGTACTTTACAAATGTTTTAGAGATCCTACCAGTCTTTGAAAACATCCTTGTTCCTTGTTCCAGTTCCAGTTTTATGTATATATTCTGCCTTGCACCTGATTATTCCAACATCTGATGGGTGGCCTTGGGAAACTAATTCTCATATTGATTGTTTTTGCTGATTGTCTCCCCTTGTAGCTGATTTCTTCATTATTGTGTAAATTTAGATCATGAGCTCATGTTTAGCTAAACAGCTGACATTGTAAAAGGCTTAAGTGTGAACGCTCGTAAGCTTCAGGAGAAAGTCGGCAAAGATTTTTTTGTGTCCCTCCGATGAGTTGCCCGCAAGGACCCCATTTTTTAGAAGTGTTGGTCCAATACTCCCTCTAGAGGCAGGGGATTCAGACAGGGCTGCTTTGCAACCCCCGATCTGGGGCAGCGGCTGTGGTCGACCTGTGGTCAGGGCAGGAGCCTCTCCGCGTTGGTCCCAGTGACCCATCTGCCTGCGAACTTCGGTCACCTGGCAGGAAGGTACGATGCCCAGTCCTATGGTTAGCTGTGCAGCGAGGTGTACTGCGAGGACACGTTCCACACACACTTCAACAAAGAGGGCGGCCTGAGTGGAAATGTGAGTGTTTGGGAAGCTGTGCAGACAAAGAAGGCGCCCTTTGGCCTGGGCCAAATGCTTGTGACACTCCCCTGGTCCTGCCGGGCTCTGAGGGCCCTGCCCTGGGCCCCCTGCTCCCCTGCCCTTTGTTCAGTCACAGCAGAGATGGCCACACCCACTCCCTCAGTGAGGGCAGTGTTCCAACCTCCTTCAGCCCCACCCCCTCTCCGCAGGTTACCATGGACTACCGATGCTGCATTCTGAGGCCAGGGCGTTCCAAGAATGCCAAGGGCAGACATGATGACCTTCAATGATTTCCTCTTGTGTCAGTTTTGGTCAACTTTAGGAGCTAGGAAATGGTCCCCTTTACAGAAATGTTCAAATTTACTGGCATTTCATATATTCTCTGCTATAACATTGTCCTGATTCTTTCTGTATATTCTTTACATATGTTTATGTTTTCCTTAATCAAAGTGTGTCTTTTAAATCTTTTCAAAGAATATTCTTTGGACTTACTAAATCACCTCAATTTTATACGTTTTCTGTTGTATTAAGTTCTGCTCATATCTTTATTTATATTTTTTCTATGTTCTCAGGGTTTGTTGTTTGGATCATCTGATGTCAATTAAAACACTTGGTTATTCATTTTAATAAATCTTTTTACTTATAAAGATTTGAACTTTTGAAGATTCCAGCTTACTTGTAAGTTTCTAAGGGTCAGGTCCTCTCCATTGTTGCTGGCCTAAGGCTTAGTTCACCATATAGCAATGTATATATTGACATATTTTCCCCTCGACTTTCTGTGATTCCCTACATCTCACCTTTCTTTGCAGACAAGCCATTTGAAATACCCTTCACTTATTTCACAGCCAATAAGTCTTTGAAATAATGTGTATTTTTGAGAGAAATCTTCTTATATCATTAGCCAGAAAATCTGACCTGCCATAGTTTTCAAAACAGCATAATTTCACTCTTCTCAATGATTAATCTGTTGTATTCCACAACCTTTGAGTATTTAGCTTTATCAATGACATGTACTTTACAAATGTTTTAGAGATCCTACCAGTCTTTGAAAACATCCTTGTTCCTTGTTCCAGTTCCAGTTTTATGTATATATTCTGCCTTGCACCTGATTATTCCAACATCTGATGGGTGGCCTTGGGAAACTAATTCTCATATTGATTGTTTTTGCTGATTGTCTCCCCTTGTAGCTGATTTCTTCATTATTGTGTAAATTTAGATCATGAGCTCATGTTTAGCTAAACAGCTGACATTGTAAAAGGCTTAAGTGTGAACGCTCGTAAGCTTCAGGAGAAAGTCGGCAAAGATTTTTTTGTGTCCCTCCGATGAGTTGCCCGCAAGGACCCCATTTTTTAGAAGTGTTGGTCCAATACTCCCTCTAGAGGCAGGGGATTCAGACAGGGCTGCTTTGCAACCCCCGATCTGGGGCAGCGGCTGTGGTCGACCTGTGGTCAGGGCAGGAGCCTCTCCGCGTTGGTCCCAGTGACCCATCTGCCTGCGAACTTCGGTCACCTGGCAGGAAGGTACGATGCCCAGTCCTATGGTTAGCTGTGCAGCGAGGTGTACTGCGAGGACACGTTCCACACACACTTCAACAAAGAGGGCGGCCTGAGTGGAAATGTGAGTGTTTGGGAAGCTGTGCAGACAAAGAAGGCGCCCTTTGGCCTGGGCCAAATGCTTGTGACACTCCCCTGGTCCTGCCGGGCTCTGAGGGCCCTGCCCTGGGCCCCCTGCTCCCCTGCCCTTTGTTCAGTCACAGCAGAGATGGCCACACCCACTCCCTCAGTGAGGGCAGTGTTCCAACCTCCTTCAGCCCCACCCCCTCTCCGCAGGTTACCATGGACTACCGATGCTGCATTCTGAGGCCAGGGCGTTCCAAGAATGCCAAGGGCAGACATGATGACCTTCAATGATTTCCTCTTGTGTCAGTTTTGGTCAACTTTAGGAGCTAGGAAATGGTCCCCTTTACAGAAATGTTCAAATTTACTGGCATTTCATATATTCTCTGCTATAACATTGTCCTGATTCTTTCTGTATATTCTTTACATATGTTTATGTTTTCCTTAATCAAAGTGTGTCTTTTAAATCTTTTCAAAGAATATTCTTTGGACTTACTAAATCACCTCAATTTTATACGTTTTCTGTTGTATTAAGTTCTGCTCATATCTTTATTTATATTTTTTCTATGTTCTCAGGGTTTGTTGTTTGGATCATCTGATGTCAATTAAAACACTTGGTTATTCATTTTAATAAATCTTTTTACTTATAAAGATTTGAACTTTTGAAGATTCCAGCTTACTTGTAAGTTTCTAAGGGTCAGGTCCTCTCCATTGTTGCTGGCCTAAGGCTTAGTTCACCATATAGCAATGTATATATTGACATATTTTCCCCTCGACTTTCTGTGATTCCCTACATCTCACCTTTCTTTGCAGACAAGCCATTTGAAATACCCTTCACTTATTTCACAGCCAATAAGTCTTTGAAATAATGTGTATTTTTGAGAGAAATCTTCTTATATCATTAGCCAGAAAATCTGACCTGCCATAGTTTTCAAAACAGCATAATTTCACTCTTCTCAATGATTAATCTGTTGTATTCCACAACCTTTGAGTATTTAGCTTTATCAATGACATGTACTTTACAAATGTTTTAGAGATCCTACCAGTCTTTGAAAACATCCTTGTTCCTTGTTCCAGTTCCAGTTTTATGTATATATTCTGCCTTGCACCTGATTATTCCAACATCTGATGGGTGGCCTTGGGAAACTAATTCTCATATTGATTGTTTTTGCTGATTGTCTCCCCTTGTAGCTGATTTCTTCATTATTGTGTAAATTTAGATCATGAGCTCATGTTTAGCTAAACAGCTGACATTGTAAAAGGCTTAAGTGTGAACGCTCGTAAGCTTCAGGAGAAAGTCGGCAAAGATTTTTTTGTGTCCCTCCGATGAGTTGCCCGCAAGGACCCCATTTTTTAGAAGTGTTGGTCCAATACTCCCTCTAGAGGCAGGGGATTCAGACAGGGCTGCTTTGCAACCCCCGATCTGGGGCAGCGGCTGTGGTCGACCTGTGGTCAGGGCAGGAGCCTCTCCGCGTTGGTCCCAGTGACCCATCTGCCTGCGAACTTCGGTCACCTGGCAGGAAGGTACGATGCCCAGTCCTATGGTTAGCTGTGCAGCGAGGTGTACTGCGAGGACACGTTCCACACACACTTCAACAAAGAGGGCGGCCTGAGTGGAAATGTGAGTGTTTGGGAAGCTGTGCAGACAAAGAAGGCGCCCTTTGGCCTGGGCCAAATGCTTGTGACACTCCCCTGGTCCTGCCGGGCTCTGAGGGCCCTGCCCTGGGCCCCCTGCTCCCCTGCCCTTTGTTCAGTCACAGCAGAGATGGCCACACCCACTCCCTCAGTGAGGGCAGTGTTCCAACCTCCTTCAGCCCCACCCCCTCTCCGCAGGTTACCATGGACTACCGATGCTGCATTCTGAGGCCAGGGCGTTCCAAGAATGCCAAGGGC
The DNA here is from genome assembly GCF_949752795.1 of Hyperoodon ampullatus. Lineage (NCBI taxonomy): Eukaryota > Metazoa > Chordata > Mammalia > Artiodactyla > Ziphiidae > Hyperoodon > Hyperoodon ampullatus. Next base: position 338,590 of record NW_027640881.1, read on the forward strand.
AGACATGATGACCTTCAATGATTTCCTCTTGTGTCAGTTTTGGTCAACTTTAGGAGCTAGGAAATGGTCCCCTTTACAGAAATGTTCAAATTTACTGGCATTTCATATATTCTCTGCTATAACATTGTCCTGATTCTTTCTGTATATTCTTTACATATGTTTATGTTTTCCTTAATCAAAGTGTGTCTTTTAAATCTTTTCAAAGAATATTCTTTGGACTTACTAAATCACCTCAATTTTATACGTTTTCTGTTGTATTAAGTTCTGCTCATATCTTTATTTATATTTTTTCTATGTTCTCAGGGTTTGTTGTTTGGATCATCTGATGTCAATTAAAACACTTGGTTATTCATTTTAATAAATCTTTTTACTTATAAAGATTTGAACTTTTGAAGATTCCAGCTTACTTGTAAGTTTCTAAGGGTCAGGTCCTCTCCATTGTTGCTGGCCTAAGGCTTAGTTCACCATATAGCAATGTATATATTGACATATTTTCCCCTCGACTTTCTGTGATTCCCTACATCTCACCTTTCTTTGCAGACAAGCCATTTGAAATACCCTTCACTTATTTCACAGCCAATAAGTCTTTGAAATAATGTGTATTTTTGAGAGAAATCTTCTTATATCATTAGGCAGAAAATCTGACCTGCCATAGTTTTCAAAACAGCATAATTTCACTCTTCTCAATGATTAATCTGTTGTATTACACAACCTTTGAGTATTTAGCTTTATCAATGACATGTACTTTACAAATGTTTTAGAGATCCTACCAGTCTTTGAAAACATCCTTGTTCCTTGTTCCAGTTCCAGTTTTATGTATATATTCTGCCTTGCACCTGATTATTCCAACATCTGATGGGTGGCCTTGGGAAACTAATTCTCATATTGATTGTTTTTGCTGATTGTCTCCCCTTGTAGCTGATTTCTTCATTATTGTGTAAATTTAGATCTTGAGCTCATGTTTAGCTAAACAGCTGACATTGTAAAAGGCTTAAGTGTGAACGCTCGTAAGCTTCAGGAGAAAGTCGGCAAAGATTTTTTTGTGTCCCTCCGATGAGTTGCCCGCACGGACCCCATTTTTTAGAAGTGTTGGTCCAATACGCCCTCTAGAGGCAGGGGATTCAGACAGGGCTGCTTTGCAACCCCCGATCTGGGGCAGCGGCTGTGGTCGACCTGTGGTCAGGGCAGGAGCCTCTCCGCGTTGGTCCCAGTGACCCATCTGCCTGCGAACTTCGGTCACCTGGCAGGAAGGTACGATGCCCAGTCCTATGGTTAGCTGTGCAGCGAGGTGTACTGCGAGGACACGTTCCACACACACTTCAACAAAGAGGGCGGCCTGAGTGGAAATGTGAGTGTTTGGGAAGCTGTGCAGACAAAGAAGGCGCCCTTTGGCCTGGGCCAAATGCTTGTGACACTCCCCTGGTCCTGCCGGGCTCTGAGGGCCCTGCCCTGGGCCCCCTGCTCCCCTGCCCTTTGTTCAGTCACAGCAGAGATGGCCACACCCACTCCCTCAGTGAGGGCAGTGTTCCAACCTCCTTCAGCCCCACCCCCTCTCCGCAGGTTACCATGGACTACCGATGCTGCATTCTGAGGCCAGGGCGTTCCAAGAATGCCAAGGGCAGACATGATGACCTTCAATGATTTCCTCTTGTGTCAGTTTTGGTCAACTTTAGGAGCTAGGAAATGGTCCCCTTTACAGAAATGTTCAAATTTACTGGCATTTCATATATTCTCTGCTATAACATTGTCCTGATTCTTTCTGTATATTCTTTACATATGTTTATGTTTTCCTTAATCAAAGTGTGTCTTTTAAATCTTTTCAAAGAATATTCTTTGGACTTACTAAATCACCTCAATTTTATACGTTTTCTGTTGTATTAAGTTCTGCTCATATCTTTATTTATATTTTTTCTATGTTCTCAGGGTTTGTTGTTTGGATCATCTGATGTCAATTAAAACACTTGGTTATTCATTTTAATAAATCTTTTTACTTATAAAGATTTGAACTTTTGAAGATTCCAGCTTACTTGTAAGTTTCTAAGGGTCAGGTCCTCTCCATTGTTGCTGGCCTAAGGCTTAGTTCACCATATAGCAATGTATATATTGACATATTTTCCCCTCGACTTTCTGTGATTCCCTACATCTCACCTTTCTTTGCAGACAAGCCATTTGAAATACCCTTCACTTATTTCACAGCCAATAAGTCTTTGAAATAATGTGTATTTTTGAGAGAAATCTTCTTATATCATTAGGCAGAAAATCTGACCTGCCATAGTTTTCAAAACAGCATAATTTCACTCTTCTCAATGATTAATCTGTTGTATTCCACAACCTTTGAGTATTTAGCTTTATCAATGACATGTACTTTACAAATGTTTTAGAGATCCTACCAGTCTTTGAAAACATCCTTGTTCCTTGTTCCAGTTCCAGTTTTATGTATATATTCTGCCTTGCACCTGATTATTCCAACATCTGATGGGTGGCCTTGGGAAACTAATTCTCATATTGATTGTTTTTGCTGATTGTCTCCCCTTGTAGCTGATTTCTTTATTATTGTGTAAATTTAGATCTTGAGCTCATGTTTAGCTAAACAGCTGACATTGTAAAAGGCTTAAGTGTGAACGCTCGTAAGCTTCAGGAGAAAGTCGGCAAAGATTTTTTTGTGTCCCTCCGATGAGTTGCCCGCACGGACCCCATTTTTTAGAAGTGTTGGTCCAATACTCCCTCTAGAGGCAGGGGATTCAGACAGGGCTGCTTTGCAACCCCCGATCTGGGGCAGCGGCTGTGGTCGACCTGTGGTCAGGGCAGGAGCCTCTCCGCGTTGGTCCCAGTGACCCATCTGCCTGCGAACTTCGGTCACCTGGCAGGAAGGTACGATGCCCAGTCCTATGGTTAGCTGTGCAGCGAGGTGTACTGCGAGGACACGTTCCACACACACTTCAACAAAGAGGGCGGCCTGAGTGGAAATGTGAGTGTTTGGGAAGCTGTGCAGACAAAGAAGGCGCCCTTTGGCCTGGGCCAAATGCTTGTGACACTCCCCTGGTCCTGCCGGGCTCTGAGGGCCCTGCCCTGGGCCCCCTGCTCCCCTGCCCTTTGTTCAGTCACAGCAGAGATGGCCACACCCACTCCCTCAGTGAGGGCAGTGTTCCAACCTCCTTCAGCCCCACCCCCTCTCCGCAGGTTACCATGGACTACCGATGCTGCATTCTGAGGCCAGGGCGTTCCAAGAATGCCAAGGGCAGACATGATGACCTTCAATGATTTCCTCTTGTGTCAGTTTTGGTCAACTTTAGGAGCTAGGAAATGGTCCCCTTTACAGAAATGTTCAAATTTACTGGCATTTCATATATTCTCTGCTATAACATTGTCCTGATTCTTTCTGTATATTCTTTACATATGTTTATGTTTTCCTTAATCAAAGTGTGTCTTTTAAATCTTTTCAAAGAATATTCTTTGGACTTACTAAATCACCTCAATTTTATACGTTTTCTGTTGTATTAAGTTCTGCTCATATCTTTATTTATATTTTTTCTATGTTCTCAGGGTTTGTTGTTTGGATCATCTGATGTCAATTAAAACACTTGGTTATTCATTTTAATAAATCTTTTTACTTATAAAGATTTGAACTTTTGAAGATTCCAGCTTACTTGTAAGTTTCTAAGGGTCAGGTCCTCTCCATTGTTGCTGGCCTAAGGCTTAGTTCACCATATAGCAATGTATATATTGACATATTTTCCCCTCGACTTTCTGTGATTCCCTACATCTCACCTTTCTTTGCAGACAAGCCATTTGAAATACCCTTCACTTATTTCACAGCCAATAAGTCTTTGAAATAATGTGTATTTTTGAGAGAAATCTTCTTATATCATTAGGCAGAAAATCTGACCTGCCATAGTTTTCAAAACAGCATAATTTCACTCTTCTCAATGATTAATCTGTTGTATTCCACAACCTTTGAGTATTTAGCTTTATCAATGACATGTACTTTACAAATGTTTTAGAGATCCTACCAGTCTTTGAAAACATCCTTGTTCCTTGTTCCAGTTCCAGTTTTATGTATATATTCTGCCTTGCACCTGATTATTCCAACATCTGATGGGTGGCCTTGGGAAACTAATTCTCATATTGATTGTTTTTGCTGATTGTCTCCCCTTGTAGCTGATTTCTTTATTATTGTGTAAATTTAGATCTTGAGCTCATGTTTAGCTAAACAGCTGACATTGTAAAAGGCTTAAGTGTGAACGCTCGTAAGCTTCAGGAGAAAGTCGGCAAAGATTTTTTTGTGTCCCTCCGATGAGTTGCCCGCACGGACCCCATTTTTTAGAAGTGTTGGTCCAATACTCCCTCTAGAGGCAGGGGATTCAGACAGGGCTGCTTTGCAACCCCCGATCTGGGGCAGCGGCTGTGGTCGACCTGTGGTCAGGGCAGGAGCCTCTCCGCGTTGGTCCCAGTGACCCATCTGCCTGCGAACTTCGGTCACCTGGCAGGAAGGTACGATGCCCAGTCCTATGGTTAGCTGTGCAGCGAGGTGTACTGCGAGGACACGTTCCACACACACTTCAACAAAGAGGGCGGCCTGAGTGGAAATGTGAGTGTTTGGGAAGCTGTGCAGACAAAGAAGGCGCCCTTTGGCCTGGGCCAAATGCTTGTGACACTCCCCTGGTCCTGCCGGGCTCTGAGGGCCCTGCCCTGGGCCCCCTGCTCCCCTGCCCTTTGTTCAGTCACAGCAGAGATGGCCACACCCACTCCCTCAGTGAGGGCAGTGTTCCAACCTCCTTCAGCCCCACCCCCTCTCCGCAGGTTACCATGAACTACCGATGCTGCATTCTGAGGCCAGGGCGTTCCAAGAATGCCAAGGGCAGACATGATGACCTTCAATGATTTCCTCTTGTGTCAGTTTTGGTCAACTTTAGGAGCTAGGAAATGGTCCCCTTTACAGAAATGTTCAAATTTACTGGCATTTCATATATTCTCTGCTATAACATTGTCCTGATTCTTTCTGTATATTCTTTACATATGTTTATGTTTTCCTTAATCAAAGTGTGTCTTTTAAATCTTTTCAAAGAATATTCTTTGGACTTACTAAATCACCTCAATTTTATACGTTTTCTGTTGTATTAAGTTCTGCTCATATCTTTATTTATATTTTTTCTATGTTCTCAGGGTTTGTTGTTTGGATCATCTGATGTCAATTAAAACACTTGGTTATTCATTTTAATAAATCTTTTTACTTATAAAGATTTGAACTTTTGAAGATTCCAGCTTACTTGTAAGTTTCTAAGGGTCAGGTCCTCTCCATTGTTGCTGGCCTAAGGCTTAGTTCACCATATAGCAATGTATATATTGACATATTTTCCCCTCGACTTTCTGTGATTCCCTACATCTCACCTTTCTTTGCAGACAAGCCATTTGAAATACCCTTCACTTATTTCACAGCCAATAAGTCTTTGAAATAATGTGTATTTTTGAGAGAAATCTTCTTATATCATTAGGCAGAAAATCTGACCTGCCATAGTTTTCAAAACAGCATAATTTCACTCTTCTCAATGATTAATCTGTTGTATTACACAACCTTTGAGTATTTAGCTTTATCAATGACATGTACTTTACAAATGTTTTAGAGATCCTACCAGTCTTTGAAAACATCCTTGTTCCTTGTTCCAGTTCCAGTTTTATGTATATATTCTGCCTTGCACCTGATTATTCCAACATCTGATGGGTGGCCTTGGGAAACTAATTCTCATATTGATTGTTTTTGCTGATTGTCTCCCCTTGTAGCTGATTTCTTCATTATTGTGTAAATTTAGATCATGAGCTCATGTTTAGCTAAACAGCTGACATTGTAAAAGGCTTAAGTGTGAACGCTCGTAAGCTTCAGGAGAAAGTCGGCAAAGATTTTTTTGTGTCCCTCCGATGAGTTGCCCGCAAGGCCCCCATTTTTTAGAAGTGTTGGTCCAATACTCCCTCTAGAGGCAGGGGATTCAGACAGGGCTGCTTTGCAACACCCGATCTGGGGCAGCGGCTGTGGTCGACCTGTGGTCAGGGCAGGAGCCTCTCCGCGTTGGTCCCAGTGACCCATCTGCCTGCGAACTTCGGTCACCTGGCAGGAAGGTACGATGCCCAGTCCTATGGTTAGCTGTGCAGCGAGGTGTACTGCGAGGACACGTTCCACACACACTTCAACAAAGAGGGCGGCCTGAGTGGAAATGTGAGTGTTTGGGAAGCTGTGCAGACAAAGAAGGCGCCCTTTGGCCTGGGCCAAATGCTTGTGACACTCCCCTGGTCCTGCCGGGCTCTGAGGGCCCTGCCCTGGGCCCCCTGCTCCCCTGCCCTTTGTTCAGTCACAGCAGAGATGGCCACACCCACTCCCTCAGTGAGGGCAGTGTTCCAACCTCCTTCAGCCCCACCCCCTCTCCGCAGGTTACCATGGACTACCGATGCTGCATTCTGAGGCCAGGGCGTTCCAAGAATGCCAAGGGCAGACATGATGACCTTCAATGATTTCCTCTTGTGTCAGTTTTGGTCAACTTTAGGAGCTAGGAAATGGTCCCCTTTACAGAAATGTTCAAATTTACTGGCATTTCATATATTCTCTGCTATAACATTGTCCTGATTCTTTCTGTATATTCTTTACATATGTTTATGTTTTCCTTAATCAAAGTGTGTCTTTTAAATCTTTTCAAAGAATATTCTTTGGACTTACTAAATCACCTCAATTTTATACGTTTTCTGTTGTATTCAGTTCTGCTCATATCTTTATTTATATTTTTTCTATGTTCTCAGGGTTTGTTGTTTGGATCATCTGATGTCAATTAAAACACTTGGTTATTCATTTTAATAAATCTTTTTACTTATAAAGATTTGAACTTTTGAAGATTCCAGCTTACTTGTAAGTTTCTAAGGGTCAGGTCCTCTCCATTGTTGCTGGCCTAAGGCTTAGTTCACCATATAGCAATGTATATATTGACATATTTTCCCCTCGACTTTCTGTGATTCCCTACATCTCACCTTTCTTTGCAGACAAGCCATTTGAAATACCCTTCACTTATTTCACAGCCAATAAGTCTTTGAAATAATGTGTATTTTTGAGAGAAATCTTCTTATATCATTAGGCAGAAAATCTGACCTGCCATAGTTTTCAAAACAGCATAATTTCACTCTTCTCAATGATTAATCTGTTGTATTCCACAACCTTTGAGTATTTAGCTTTATCAATGACATGTACTTTACAAATGTTTTAGAGATCCTACCAGTCTTTGAAAACATCCTTGTTCCTTGTTCCAGTTCCAGTTTTATGTATATATTCTGCCTTGCACCTGATTATTCCAACATCTGATGGGTGGCCTTGGGAAACTAATTCTCATATTGATTGTTTTTGCTGATTGTCTCCCCTTGTAGCTGATTTCTTCATTATTGTGTAAATTTAGATCATGAGCTCATGTTTAGCTAAACAGCTGACATTGTAAAAGGCTTAAGTGTGAACGCTCGTAAGCTTCAGGAGAAAGTCGGCAAAGATTTTTTTGTGTCCCTCCGATGAGTTGCCCGCAAGGCCCCCATTTTTTAGAAGTGTTGGTCCAATACTCCCTCTAGAGGCAGGGGATTCAGACAGGGCTGCTTTGCAACCCCCGATCTGGGGCAGCGGCTGTGGTCGACCTGTGGTCAGGGCAGGAGCCTCTCCGCGTTGGTCCCAGTGACCCATCTGCCTGCGAACTTCGGTCACCTGGCAGGAAGGTACGATGCCCAGTCCTATGGTTAGCTGTGCAGCGAGGTGTACTGCGAGGACACGTTCCACACACACTTCAACAAAGAGGGCGGCCTGAGTGGAAATGTGAGTGTTTGGGAAGCTGTGCAGACAAAGAAGGCGCCCTTTGGCCTGGGCCAAATGCTTGTGACACTCCCCTGGTCCTGCCGGGCTCTGAGGGCCCTGCCCTGGGCCCCCTGCTCCCCTGCCCTTTGTTCAGTCACAGCAGAGATGGCCACACCCACTCCCTCAGTGAGGGCAGTGTTCCAACCTCCTTCAGCCCCACCCCCTCTCCGCAGGTTACCATGGACTACCGATGCTGCATTCTGAGGCCAGGGCGTTCCAAGAATGCCAAGGGCAGACATGATGACCTTCAATGATTTCCTCTTGTGTCAGTTTTGGTCAACTTTAGGAGCTAGGAAATGGTCCCCTTTACAGAAATGTTCAAATTTACTGGCATTTCATATATTCTCTGCTATAACATTGTCCTGATTCTTTCTGTATATTCTTTACATATGTTTATGTTTTCCTTAATCAAAGTGTGTCTTTTAAATCTTTTCAAAGAATATTCTTTGGACTTACTAAATCACCTCAATTTTATACGTTTTCTGTTGTATTCAGTTCTGCTCATATCTTTATTTATATTTTTTCTATGTTCTCAGGGTTTGTTGTTTGGATCATCTGATGTCAATTAAAACACTTGGTTATTCATTTTAATAAATCTTTTTACTTATAAAGATTTGAACTTTTGAAGATTCCAGCTTACTTGTAAGTTTCTAAGGGTCAGGTCCTCTCCATTGTTGCTGGCCTAAGGCTTAGTTCACCATATAGCAATGTATATATTGACATATTTTCCCCTCGACTTTCTGTGATTCCCTACATCTCACCTTTCTTTGCAGACAAGCCATTTGAAATACCCTTCACTTATTTCACAGCCAATAAGTCTTTGAAATAATGTGTATTTTTGAGAGAAATCTTCTTATATCATTAGGCAGAAAATCTGACCTGCCATAGTTTTCAAAACAGCATAATTTCACTCTTCTCAATGATTAATCTGTTGTATTACACAACCTTTGAGTATTTAGCTTTATCAATGACATGTACTTTACAAATGTTTTAGAGATCCTACCAGTCTTTGAAAACATCCTTGTTCCTTGTTCCAGTTCCAGTTTTATGTATATATTCTGCCTTGCACCTGATTATTCCAACATCTGATGGGTGGCCTTGGGAAACTAATTCTCATATTGATTGTTTTTGCTGATTGTCTCCCCTTGTAGCTGATTTCTTCATTATTGTGTAAATTTAGATCATGAGCTCATGTTTAGCTAAACAGCTGACATTGTAAAAGGCTTAAGTGTGAACGCTCGTAAGCTTCAGGAGAAAGTCGGCAAAGATTTTTTTGTGTCCCTCCGATGAGTTGCCCGCAAGGACCCCATTTTTTAGAAGTGTTGGTCCAATACTCCCTCTAGAGGCAGGGGATTCAGACAGGGCTGCTTTGCAACCCCCGATCTGGGGCAGCGGCTGTGGTCGACCTGTGGTCAGGGCAGGAGCCTCTCCGCGTTGGTCCCAGTGACCCATCTGCCTGCGAACTTCGGTCACCTGGCAGGAAGGTACGATGCCCAGTCCTATGGTTAGCTGTGCAGCGAGGTGTACTGCGAGGACACGTTCCACACACACTTCAACAAAGAGGGCGGCCTGAGTGGAAATGTGAGTGTTTGGGAAGCTGTGCAGACAAAGAAGGCGCCCTTTGGCCTGGGCCAAATGCTTGTGACACTCCCCTGGTCCTGCCGGGCTCTGAGGGCCCTGCCCTGGGCCCCCTGCTCCCCTGCCCTTTGTTCAGTCACAGCAGAGATGGCCACACCCACTCCCTCAGTGAGGGCAGTGTTCCAACCTCCTTCAGCCCCACCCCCTCTCCGCAGGTTACCATGGACTACCGATGCTGCATTCTGAGGCCAGGGCGTTCCAAGAATGCCAAGGGCAGACATGATGACCTTCAATGATTTCCTCTTGTGTCAGTTTTGGTCAACTTTAGGAGCTAGGAAATGGTCCCCTTTACAGAAATGTTCAAATTTACTGGCATTTCATATATTCTCTGCTATAACATTGTCCTGATTCTTTCTGTATATTCTTTACATATGTTTATGTTTTCCTTAATCAAAGTGTGTCTTTTAAATCTTTTCAAAGAATATTCTTTGGACTTACTAAATCACCTCAATTTTATACGTTTTCTGTTGTATTCAGTTCTGCTCATATCTTTATTTATATTTTTTCTATGTTCTCAGGGTTTGTTGTTTGGATCATCTGATGTCAATTAAAACACTTGGTTATTCATTTTAATAAATCTTTTTACTTATAAAGATTTGAACTTTTGAAGATTCCAGCTTACTTGTAAGTTTCTAAGGGTCAGGTCCTCTCCATTGTTGCTGGCCTAAGGCTTAGTTCACCATATAGCAATGTATATATTGACATATTTTCCCCTCGACTTTCTGTGATTCCCTACATCTCACCTTTCTTTGCAGACAAGCCATTTGAAATACCCTTCACTTATTTCACAGCCAATAAGTCTTTGAAATAATGTGTATTTTTGAGAGAAATCTTCTTATATCATTAGGCAGAAAATCTGACCTGCCATAGTTTTCAAAACAGCATAATTTCACTCTTCTCAATGATTAATCTGTTGTATTACACAACCTTTGAGTATTTAGCTTTATCAATGACATGTACTTTACAAATGTTTTAGAGATCCTACCAGTCTTTGAAAACATCCTTGTTCCTTGTTCCAGTTCCAGTTTTATGTATATATTCTGCCTTGCACCTGATTATTCCAACATCTGATGGGTGGCCTTGGGAAACTAATTCTCATATTGATTGTTTTTGCTGATTGTCTCCCCTTGTAGCTGATTTCTTCATTATTGTGTAAATTTAGATCATGAGCTCATGTTTAGCTAAACAGCTGACATTGTAAAAGGCTTAAGTGTGAACGCTCGTAAGCTTCAGGAGAAAGTCGGCAAAGATTTTTTTGTGTCCCTCCGATGAGTTGCCCGCAAGGACCCCATTTTTTAGAAGTGTTGGTCCAATACTCCCTCTAGAGGCAGGGGATTCAGACAGGGCTGCTTTGCAACCCCCGATCTGGGGCAGCGGCTGTGGTCGACCTGTGGTCAGGGCAGGAGCCTCTCCGCGTTGGTCCCAGTGACCCATCTGCCTGCGAACTTCGGTCACCTGGCAGGAAGGTACGATGCCCAGTCCTATGGTTAGCTGTGCAGCGAGGTGTACTGCGAGGACACGTTCCACACACACTTCAACAAAGAGGGCGGCCTGAGTGGAAATGTGAGTGTTTGGGAAGCTGTGCAGACAAAGAAGGCGCCCTTTGGCCTGGGCCAAATGCTTGTGACACTCCCCTGGTCCTGCCGGGCTCTGAGGGCCCTGCCCTGGGCCCCCTGCTCCCCTGCCCTTTGTTCAGTCACAGCAGAGATGGCCACACCCACTCCCTCAGTGAGGGCAGTGTTCCAACCTCCTTCAGCCCCACCCCCTCTCCGCAGGTTACCATGGACTACCGATGCTGCATTCTGAGGCCAGGGCGTTCCAAGAATGCCAAGGGCAGACATGATGACCTTCAATGATTTCCTCTTGTGTCAGTTTTGGTCAACTTTAGGAGCTAGGAAATGGTCCCCTTTACAGAAATGTTCAAATTTACTGGCATTTCATATATTCTCTGCTATAACATTGTCCTGATTCTTTCTGTATATTCTTTACATATGTTTATGTTTTCCTTAATCAAAGTGTGTCTTTTAAATCTTTTCAAAGAATATTCTTTGGACTTACTAAATCACCTCAATTTTATACGTTTTCTGTTGTATTAAGTTCTGCTCATATCTTTATTTATATTTTTTCTATGTTCTCAGGGTTTGTTGTTTGGATCATCTGATGTCAATTAAAACACTTGGTTATTCATTTTAATAAATCTTTTTACTTATAAAGATTTGAACTTTTGAAGATTCCAGCTTACTTGTAAGTTTCTAAGGGTCAGGTCCTCTCCATTGTTGCTGGCCTAAGGCTTAGTTCACCATATAGCAATGTATATATTGACATATTTTCCCCTCGACTTTCTGTGATTCCCTACATCTCACCTTTCTTTGCAGACAAGCCATTTGAAATACCCTTCACTTATTTCACAGCCAATAAGTCTTTGAAATAATGTGTATTTTTGAGAGAAATCTTCTTATATCATTAGGCAGAAAATCTGACCTGCCATAGTTTTCAAAACAGCATAATTTCACTCTTCTCAATGATTAATCTGTTGTATTACACAACCTTTGAGTATTTAGCTTTATCAATGACGTGTACTTTACAAATGTTTTAGAGATCCTACCAGTCTTTGAAAACATCCTTGTTCCTTGTTCCAGTTCCAGTTTTATGTATATATTCTGCCTTGCACCTGATTATTCCAACATCTGATGGGTGGCCTTGGGAAACTAATTCTCATATTGATTGTTTTTGCTGATTGTCTCCCCTTGTAGCTGATTTCTTCATTATTGTGTAAATTTAGATCTTGAGCTCATGTTTAGCTAAACAGCTGACATTGTAAAAGGCTTAAGTGTGAACGCTCGTAAGCTTCAGGAGAAAGTCGGCAAAGATTTTTTTGTGTCCCTCCGATGAGTTGCCCGCAAGGACCCCATTTTTTAGAAGTGTTGGTCCAATACTCCCTCTAGAGGCAGGGGATTCAGACAGGGCTGCTTTGCAACCCCCGATCTGGGGCAGCGGCTGTGGTCGACCTGTGGTCAGGGCAGGAGCCTCTCCGCGTTGGTCCCAGTGACCCATCTGCCTGCGAACTTCGGTCACCTGGCAGGAAGGTACGATGCCCAGTCCTATGGTTAGCTGTGCAGCGAGGTGTACTGCGAGGACACGTTCCACACACACTTCAACAAAGAGGGCGGCCTGAGTGGAAATGTGAGTGTTTGGGAAGCTGTGCAGACAAAGAAGGCGCCCTTTGGCCTGGGCCAAATGCTTGTGACACTCCCCTGGTCCTGCCGGGCTCTGAGGGCCCTGCCCTGGGCCCCCTGCTCCCCTGCCCTTTGTTCAGTCACAGCAGAGATGGCCACACCCACTCCCTCAGTGAGGGCAGTGTTCCAACCTCCTTCAGCCCCACCCCCTCTCCGCAGGTTACCATGGACTACCGATGCTGCATTCTGAGGCCAGGGCGTTCCAAGAATGCCAAGGGCAGACATGATGACCTTCAATGATTTCCTCTTGTGTCAGTTTTGGTCAACTTTAGGAGCTAGGAAATGGTCCCCTTTACAGAAATGTTCAAATTTACTGGCATTTCATATATTCTCTGCTATAACATTGTCCTGATTCTTTCTGTATATTCTTTACATATGTTTATGTTTTCCTTAATCAAAGTGTGTCTTTTAAATCTTTTCAAAGAATATTCTTTGGACTTACTAAATCACCTCAATTTTATACGTTTTCTGTTGTATTAAGTTCTGCTCATATCTTTATTTATATTTTTTCTATGTTCTCAGGGTTTGTTGTTTGGATCATCTGATGTCAATTAAAACACTTGGTTATTCATTTTAATAAATCTTTTTACTTATAAAGATTTGAACTTTTGAAGATTCCAGCTTACTTGTAAGTTTCTAAGGGTCAGGTCCTCTCCATTGTTGCTGGCCTAAGGCTTAGTTCACCATATAGCAATGTATATATTGACATATTTTCCCCTCGACTTTCTGTGATTCCCTACATCTCACCTTTCTTTGTAGACAAGCCATTTGAAATACCCTTCACTTATTTCACAGCCAATAAGTCTTTGAAATAATGTGTATTTTTGAGAGAAATCTTCTTATATCATTAGGCAGAAAATCTGACCTGCCATAGTTTTCAAAACAGCATAATTTCACTCTTCTCAATGATTAATCTGTTGTATTCCACAACCTTTGAGTATTTAGCTTTATCAATGACGTGTACTTTACAAATGTTTTAGAGATCCTACCAGTCTTTGAAAACATCCTTGTTCCTTGTTCCAGTTCCAGTTTTATGTATATATTCTGCCTTGCACCTGATTATTCCAACATCTGATGGGTGGCCTTGGGAAACTAATTCTCATATTGATTGTTTTTGCTGATTGTCTCCCCTTGTAGCTGATTTCTTCATTATTGTGTAAATTTAGATCATGAGCTCATGTTTAGCTAAACAGCTGACATTGTAAAAGGCTTAAGTGTGAACGCTCGTAAGCTTCAGGAGAAAGTCGGCAAAGATTTTTTTGTGTCCCTCCGATGAGTTGCCCGCAAGGACCCCATTTTTTAGAAGTGTTGGTCCAATACTCCCTCTAGAGGCAGGGGATTCAGACAGGGCTGCTTTGCAACCCCCGATCTGGGGCAGCGGCTGTGGTCGACCTGTGGTCAGGGCAGGAGCCTCTCCGCGTTGGTCCCAGTGACCCATCTGCCTGCGAACTTCGGTCACCTGGCAGGAAGGTACGATGCCCAGTCCTATGGTTAGCTGTGCAGCGAGGTGTACTGCGAGGACACGTTCCACACACACTTCAACAAAGAGGGCGGCCTGAGTGGAAATGTGAGTGTTTGGGAAGCTGTGCAGACAAAGAATGCGCCCTTTGGCCTGGGCCAAATGCTTGTGACACTCCCCTGGTCCTGCCGGGCTCTGAGGGCCCTGCCCTGGGCCCCCTGCTCCCCTGCCCTTTGTTCAGTCACAGCAGAGATGGCCACACCCACTCCCTCAGTGAGGGCAGTGTTCCAACCTCCTTCAGCCCCACCCCCTCTCCGCAGGTTACCATGGACTACCGATGCTGCATTCTGAGGCCAGGGCGTTCCAAGAATGCCAAGGGCAGACATGATGACCTTCAATGATTTCCTCTTGTGTCAGTTTTGGTCAACTTTAGGAGCTAGGAAATGGTCCCCTTTACAGAAATGTTCAAATTTACTGGCATTTCATATATTCTCTGCTATAACATTGTCCTGATTCTTTCTGTATATTCTTTACATATGTTTATGTTTTCCTTAATCAAAGTGTGTCTTTTAAATCTTTTCAAAGAATATTCTTTGGACTTACTAAATCACCTCAATTTTATACGTTTTCTGTTGTATTAAGTTCTGCTCATATCTTTATTTATATTTTTTCTATGTTCTCAGGGTTTGTTGTTTGGATCATCTGATGTCAATTAAAACACTTGGTTATTCATTTTAATAAATCTTTTTACTTATAAAGATTTGAACTTTTGAAGATTCCAGCTTACTTGTAAGTTTCTAAGGGTCAGGTCCTCTCCATTGTTGCTGGCCTAAGGCTTAGTTCACCATATAGCAATGTATATATTGACATATTTTCCCCTCGACTTTCTGTGATTCCCTACATCTCACCTTTCTTTGCAGACAAGCCATTTGAAATACCCTTCACTTATTTCACAGCCAATAAGTCTTTGAAATAATGTGTATTTTTGAGAGAAATCTTCTTATATCATTAGGCAGAAAATCTGACCTGCCATAGTTTTCAAAACAGCATAATTTCACTCTTCTCAATGATTAATCTGTTGTATTCCACAACCTTTGAGTATTTAGCTTTATCAATGACATGTACTTTACAAATGTTTTAGAGATCCTACCAGTCTTTGAAAACATCCTTGTTCCTTGTTCCAGTTCCAGTTTTATGTATATATTCTGCCTTGCACCTGATTATTCCAACATCTGATGGGTGGCCTTGGGAAACTAATTCTCATATTGATTGTTTTTGCTGATTGTCTCCCCTTGTAGCTGATTTCTTCATTATTGTGTAAATTTAGATCATGAGCTCATGTTTAGCTAAACAGCTGACATTGTAAAAGGCTTAAGTGTGAACGCTCGTAAGCTTCAGGAGAAAGTCGGCAAAGATTTTTTTGTGTCCCTCCGATGAGTTGCCCGCAAGGCCCCCATTTTTTAGAAGTGTTGGTCCAATACTCCCTCTAGAGGCAGGGGATTCAGACAGGGCTGCTTTGCAACCCCCGATCTGGGGCAGCGGCTGTGGTCGACCTGTGGTCAGGGCAGGAGCCTCTCCGCGTTGGTCCCAGTGACCCATCTGCCTGCGAACTTCGGTCACCTGGCAGGAAGGTACGATGCCCAGTCCTATGGTTAGCTGTGCAGCGAGGTGTACTGCGAGGACACGTTCCACACACACTTCAACAAAGAGGGCGGCCTGAGTGGAAATGTGAGTGTTTGGGAAGCTGTGCAGACAAAGAAGGCGCCCTTTGGCCTGGGCCAAATGCTTGTGACACTCCCCTGGTCCTGCCGGGCTCTGAGGGCCCTGCCCTGGGCCCCCTGCTCCCCTGCCCTTTGTTCAGTCACAGCAGAGATGGCCACACCCACTCCCTCAGTGAGGGCAGTGTTCCAACCTCCTTCAGCCCCACCCCCTCTCCGCAGGTTACCATGGACTACCGATGCTGCATTCTGAGGCCAGGGCGTTCCAAGAATGCCAAGGGCAGACATGATGACCTTCAATGATTTCCTCTTGTGTCAGTTTTGGTCAACTTTAGGAGCTAGGAAATGGTCCCCTTTACAGAAATGTTCAAATTTACTGGCATTTCATATATTCTCTGCTATAACATTGTCCTGATTCTTTCTGTATATTCTTTACATATGTTTATGTTTTCCTTAATCAAAGTGTGTCTTTTAAATCTTTTCAAAGAATATTCTTTGGACTTACTAAATCACCTCAATTTTATACGTTTTCTGTTGTATTAAGTTCTGCTCATATCTTTATTTATATTTTTTCTATGTTCTCAGGGTTTGTTGTTTGGATCATCTGATGTCAATTAAAACACTTGGTTATTCATTTTAATAAATCTTTTTACTTATAAAGATTTGAACTTTTGAAGATTCCAGCTTACTTGTAAGTTTCTAAGGGTCAGGTCCTCTCCATTGTTGCTGGCCTAAGGCTTAGTTCACCATATAGCAATGTATATATTGACATATTTTCCCCTCGACTTTCTGTGATTCCCTACATCTCACCTTTCTTTGCAGACAAGCCATTTGAAATACCCTTCACTTATTTCACAGCCAATAAGTCTTTGAAATAATGTGTATTTTTGAGAGAAATCTTCTTATATCATTAGGCAGAAAATCTGACCTGCCATAGTTTTCAAAACAGCATAATTTCACTCTTCTCAATGATTAATCTGTTGTATTCCACAACCTTTGAGTATTTAGCTTTATCAATGACATGTACTTTACAAATGTTTTAGAGATCCTACCAGTCTTTGAAAACATCCTTGTTCCTTGTTCCAGTTCCAGTTTTATGTATATATTCTGCCTTGCACCTGATTATTCCAACATCTGATGGGTGGCCTTGGGAAACTAATTCTCATATTGATTGTTTTTGCTGATTGTCTCCCCTTGTAGCTGATTTCTTCATTATTGTGTAAATTTAGATCATGAGCTCATGTTTAGCTAAACAGCTGACATTGTAAAAGGCTTAAGTGTGAACGCTCGTAAGCTTCAGGAGAAAGTCGGCAAAGATTTTTTTGTGTCCCTCCGATGAGTTGCCCGCAAGGCCCCCATTTTTTAGAAGTGTTGGTCCAATACTCCCTCTAGAGGCAGGGGATTCAGACAGGGCTGCTTTGCAACCCCCGATCTGGGGCAGCGGCTGTGGTCGACCTGTGGTCAGGGCAGGAGCCTCTCCGCGTTGGTCCCAGTGACCCATCTGCCTGCGAACTTCGGTCACCTGGCAGGAAGGTACGATGCCCAGTCCTATGGTTAGCTGTGCAGCGAGGTGTACTGCGAGGACACGTTCCACACACACTTCAACAAAGAGGGCGGCCTGAGTGGAAATGTGAGTGTTTGGGAAGCTGTGCAGACAAAGAAGGCGCCCTTTGGCCTGGGCCAAATGCTTGTGACACTCCCCTGGTCCTGCCGGGCTCTGAGGGCCCTGCCCTGGGCCCCCTGCTCCCCTGCCCTTTGTTCAGTCACAGCAGAGATGGCCACACCCACTCCCTCAGTGAGGGCAGTGTTCCAACCTCCTTCAGCCCCACCCCCTCTCCGCAGGTTACCATGGACTACCGATGCTGCATTCTGAGGCCAGGGCGTTCCAAGAATGCCAAGGGCAGACATGATGACCTTCAATGATTTCCTCTTGTGTCAGTTTTGGTCAACTTTAGGAGCTAGGAAATGGTCCCCTTTACAGAAATGTTCAAATTTACTGGCATTTCATATATTCTCTGCTATAACATTGTCCTGATTCTTTCTGTATATTCTTTACATATGTTTATGTTTTCCTTAATCAAAGTGTGTCTTTTAAATCTTTTCAAAGAATATTCTTTGGACTTACTAAATCACCTCAATTTTATACGTTTTCTGTTGTATTAAGTTCTGCTCATATCTTTATTTATATTTTTTCTATGTTCTCAGGGTTTGTTGTTTGGATCATCTGATGTCAATTAAAACACTTGGTTATTCATTTTAATAAATCTTTTTACTTATAAAGATTTGAACTTTTGAAGATTCCAGCTTACTTGTAAGTTTCTAAGGGTCAGGTCCTCTCCATTGTTGCTGGCCTAAGGCTTAGTTCACCATATAGCAATGTATATATTGACATATTTTCCCCTCGACTTTCTGTGATTCCCTACATCTCACCTTTCTTTGCAGACAAGCCATTTGAAATACCCTTCACTTATTTCACAGCCAATAAGTCTTTGAAATAATGTGTATTTTTGAGAGAAATCTTCTTATATCATTAGGCAGAAAATCTGACCTGCCATAGTTTTCAAAACAGCATAATTTCACTCTTCTCAATGATTAATCTGTTGTATTCCACAACCTTTGAGTATTTAGCTTTATCAATGACATGTACTTTACAAATGTTTTAGAGATCCTACCAGTCTTTGAAAACATCCTTGTTCCTTGTTCCAGTTCCAGTTTTATGTATATATTCTGCCTTGCACCTGATTATTCCAACATCTGATGGGTGGCCTTGGGAAACTAATTCTCATATTGATTGTTTTTGCTGATTGTCTCCCCTTGTAGCTGATTTCTTCATTATTGTGTAAATTTAGATCTTGAGCTCATGTTTAGCTAAACAGCTGACATTGTAAAAGGCTTAAGTGTGAACGCTCGTAAGCTTCAGGAGAAAGTCGGCAAAGATTTTTTTGTGTCCCTCCGATGAGTTGCCCGCACGGACCCCATTTTTTAGAAGTGTTGGTCCAATACGCCCTCTAGAGGCAGGGGATTCAGACAGGGCTGCTTTGCAACCCCCGATCTGGGGCAGCGGCTGTGGTCGACCTGTGGTCAGGGCAGGAGCCTCTCCGCGTTGGTCCCAGTGACCCATCTGCCTGCGAACTTCGGTCACCTGGCAGGAAGGTACGATGCCCAGTCCTATGGTTAGCTGTGCAGCGAGGTGTACTGCGAGGACACGTTCCACACACACTTCAACAAAGAGGGCGGCCTGAGTGGAAATGTGAGTGTTTGGGAAGCTGTGCAGACAAAGAAGGCGCCCTTTGGCCTGGGCCAAATGCTTGTGACACTCCCCTGGTCCTGCCGGGCTCTGAGGGCCCTGCCCTGGGCCCCCTGCTCCCCTGCCCTTTGTTCAGTCACAGCAGAGATGGCCACACCCACTCCCTCAGTGAGGGCAGTGTTCCAACCTCCTTCAGCCCCACCCCCTCTCCGCAGGTTACCATGGACTACCGATGCTGCATTCTGAGGCCAGGGCGTTCCAAGAATGCCAAGGGCAGACATGATGACCTTCAATGATTTCCTCTTGTGTCAGTTTTGGTCAACTTTAGGAGCTAGGAAATGGTCCCCTTTACAGAAATGTTCAAATTTACTGGCATTTCATATATTCTCTGCTATAACATTGTCCTGATTCTTTCTGTATATTCTTTACATATGTTTATGTTTTCCTTAATCAAAGTGTGTCTTTTAAATCTTTTCAAAGAATATTCTTTGGACTTACTAAATCACCTCAATTTTATACGTTTTCTGTTGTATTAAGTTCTGCTCATATCTTTATTTATATTTTTTCTATGTTCTCAGGGTTTGTTGTTTGGATCATCTGATGTCAATTAAAACACTTGGTTATTCATTTTAATAAATCTTTTTACTTATAAAGATTTGAACTTTTGAAGATTCCAGCTTACTTGTAAGTTTCTAAGGGTCAGGTCCTCTCCATTGTTGCTGGCCTAAGGCTTAGTTCACCATATAGCAATGTATATATTGACATATTTTCCCCTCGACTTTCTGTGATTCCCTACATCTCACCTTTCTTTGCAGACAAGCCATTTGAAATACCCTTCACTTATTTCACAGCCAATAAGTCTTTGAAATAATGTGTATTTTTGAGAGAAATCTTCTTATATCATTAGGCAGAAAATCTGACCTGCCATAGTTTTCAAAACAGCATAATTTCACTCTTCTCAATGATTAATCTGTTGTATTACACAACCTTTGAGTATTTAGCTTTATCAATGACATGTACTTTACAAATGTTTTAGAGATCCTACCAGTCTTTGAAAACATCCTTGTTCCTTGTTCCAGTTCCAGTTTTATGTATATATTCTGCCTTGCACCTGATTATTCCAACATCTGATGGGTGGCCTTGGGAAACTAATTCTCATATTGATTGTTTTTGCTGATTGTCTCCCCTTGTAGCTGATTTCTTTATTATTGTGTAAATTTAGATCTTGAGCTCATGTTTAGCTAAACAGCTGACATTGTAAAAGGCTTAAGTGTGAACGCTCGTAAGCTTCAGGAGAAAGTCGGCAAAGATTTTTTTGTGTCCCTCCGATGAGTTGCCCGCACGGACCCCATTTTTTAGAAGTGTTGGTCCAATACTCCCTCTAGAGGCAGGGGATTCAGACAGGGCTGCTTTGCAACCCCCGATCTGGGGCAGCGGCTGTGGTCGACCTGTGGTCAGGGCAGGAGCCTCTCCGCGTTGGTCCCAGTGACCCATCTGCCTGCGAACTTCGGTCACCTGGCAGGAAGGTACGATGCCCAGTCCTATGGTTAGCTGTGCAGCGAGGTGTACTGCGAGGACACGTTCCACACACACTTCAACAAAGAGGGCGGCCTGAGTGGAAATGTGAGTGTTTGGGAAGCTGTGCAGACAAAGAAGGCGCCCTTTGGCCTGGGCCAAATGCTTGTGACACTCCCCTGGTCCTGCCGGGCTCTGAGGGCCCTGCCCTGGGCCCCCTGCTCCCCTGCCCTTTGTTCAGTCACAGCAGAGATGGCCACACCCACTCCCTCAGTGAGGGCAGTGTTCCAACCTCCTTCAGCCCCACCCCCTCTCCGCAGGTTACCATGGACTACCGATGCTGCATTCTGAGGCCAGGGCGTTCCAAGAATGCCAAGGGCAGACATGATGACCTTCAATGATTTCCTCTTGTGTCAGTTTTGGTCAACTTTAGGAGCTAGGAAATGGTCCCCTTTACAGAAATGTTCAAATTTACTGGCATTTCATATATTCTCTGCTATAACATTGTCCTGATTCTTTCTGTATATTCTTTACATATGTTTATGTTTTCCTTAATCAAAGTGTGTCTTTTAAATCTTTTCAAAGAATATTCTTTGGACTTACTAAATCACCTCAATTTTATACGTTTTCTGTTGTATTAAGTTCTGCTCATATCTTTATTTATATTTTTTCTATGTTCTCAGGGTTTGTTGTTTGGATCATCTGATGTCAATTAAAACACTTGGTTATTCATTTTAATAAATCTTTTTACTTATAAAGATTTGAACTTTTGAAGATTCCAGCTTACTTGTAAGTTTCTAAGGGTCAGGTCCTCTCCATTGTTGCTGGCCTAAGGCTTAGTTCACCATATAGCAATGTATATATTGACATATTTTCCCCTCGACTTTCTGTGATTCCCTACATCTCACCTTTCTTTGCAGACAAGCCATTTGAAATACCCTTCACTTATTTCACAGCCAATAAGTCTTTGAAATAATGTGTATTTTTGAGAGAAATCTTCTTATATCATTAGGCAGAAAATCTGACCTGCCATAGTTTTCAAAACAGCATAATTTCACTCTTCTCAATGATTAATCTGTTGTATTACACAACCTTTGAGTATTTAGCTTTATCAATGACATGTACTTTACAAATGTTTTAGAGATCCTACCAGTCTTTGAAAACATCCTTGTTCCTTGTTCCAGTTCCAGTTTTATGTATATATTCTGCCTTGCACCTGATTATTCCAACATCTGATGGGTGGCCTTGGGAAACTAATTCTCATATTGATTGTTTTTGCTGATTGTCTCCCCTTGTAGCTGATTTCTTTATTATTGTGTAAATTTAGATCTTGAGCTCATGTTTAGCTAAACAGCTGACATTGTAAAAGGCTTAAGTGTGAACGCTCGTAAGCTTCAGGAGAAAGTCGGCAAAGATTTTTTTGTGTCCCTCCGATGAGTTGCCCGCACGGACCCCATTTTTTAGAAGTGTTGGTCCAATACTCCCTCTAGAGGCAGGGGATTCAGACAGGGCTGCTTTGCAACCCCCGATCTGGGGCAGCGGCTGTGGTCGACCTGTGGTCAGGGCAGGAGCCTCTCCGCGTTGGTCCCAGTGACCCATCTGCCTGCGAACTTCGGTCACCTGGCAGGAAGGTACGATGCCCAGTCCTATGGTTAGCTGTGCAGCGAGGTGTACTGCGAGGACACGTTCCACACACACTTCAACAAAGAGGGCGGCCTGAGTGGAAATGTGAGTGTTTGGGAAGCTGTGCAGACAAAGAAGGCGCCCTTTGGCCTGGGCCAAATGCTTGTGACACTCCCCTGGTCCTGCCGGGCTCTGAGGGCCCTGCCCTGGGCCCCCTGCTCCCCTGCCCTTTGTTCAGTCACAGCAGAGATGGCCACACCCACTCCCTCAGTGAGGGCAGTGTTCCAACCTCCTTCAGCCCCACCCCCTCTCCGCAGGTTACCATGGACTACCGATGCTGCATTCTGAGGCCAGGGCGTTCCAAGAATGCCAAGGGCAGACATGATGACCTTCAATGATTTCCTCTTGTGTCAGTTTTGGTCAACTTTAGGAGCTAGGAAATGGTCCCCTTTACAGAAATGTTCAAATTTACTGGCATTTCATATATTCTCTGCTATAACATTGTCCTGATTCTTTCTGTATATTCTTTACATATGTTTATGTTTTCCTTAATCAAAGTGTGTCTTTTAAATCTTTTCAAAGAATATTCTTTGGACTTACTAAATCACCTCAATTTTATACGTTTTCTGTTGTATTAAGTTCTGCTCATATCTTTATTTATATTTTTTCTATGTTCTCAGGGTTTGTTGTTTGGATCATCTGATGTCAATTAAAACACTTGGTTATTCATTTTAATAAATCTTTTTACTTATAAAGATTTGAACTTTTGAAGATTCCAGCTTACTTGTAAGTTTCTAAGGGTCAGGTCCTCTCCATTGTTGCTGGCCTAAGGCTTAGTTCACCATATAGCAATGTATATATTGACATATTTTCCCCTCGACTTTCTGTGATTCCCTACATCTCACCTTTCTTTGCAGACAAGCCATTTGAAATACCCTTCACTTATTTCACAGCCAATAAGTCTTTGAAATAATGTGTATTTTTGAGAGAAATCTTCTTATATCATTAGGCAGAAAATCTGACCTGCCATAGTTTTCAAAACAGCATAATTTCACTCTTCTCAATGATTAATCTGTTGTATTACACAACCTTTGAGTATTTAGCTTTATCAATGACATGTACTTTACAAATGTTTTAGAGATCCTACCAGTCTTTGAAAACATCCTTGTTCCTTGTTCCAGTTCCAGTTTTATGTATATATTCTGCCTTGCACCTGATTATTCCAACATCTGATGGGTGGCCTTGGGAAACTAATTCTCATATTGATTGTTTTTGCTGATTGTCTCCCCTTGTAGCTGATTTCTTTATTATTGTGTAAATTTAGATCTTGAGCTCATGTTTAGCTAAACAGCTGACATTGTAAAAGGCTTAAGTGTGAACGCTCGTAAGCTTCAGGAGAAAGTCGGCAAAGATTTTTTTGTGTCCCTCCGATGAGTTGCCCGCACGGACCCCATTTTTTAGAAGTGTTGGTCCAATACTCCCTCTAGAGGCAGGGGATTCAGACAGGGCTGCTTTGCAACCCCCGATCTGGGGCAGCGGCTGTGGTCGACCTGTGGTCAGGGCAGGAGCCTCTCCGCGTTGGTCCCAGTGACCCATCTGCCTGCGAACTTCGGTCACCTGGCAGGAAGGTACGATGCCCAGTCCTATGGTTAGCTGTGCAGCGAGGTGTACTGCGAGGACACGTTCCACACACACTTCAACAAAGAGGGCGGCCTGAGTGGAAATGTGAGTGTTTGGGAAGCTGTGCAGACAAAGAAGGCGCCCTTTGGCCTGGGCCAAATGCTTGTGACACTCCCCTGGTCCTGCCGGGCTCTGAGGGCCCTGCCCTGGGCCCCCTGCTCCCCTGCCCTTTGTTCAGTCACAGCAGAGATGGCCACACCCACTCCCTCAGTGAGGGCAGTGTTCCAACCTCCTTCAGCCCCACCCCCTCTCCGCAGGTTACCATGGACTACCGATGCTGCATTCTGAGGCCAGGGCGTTCCAAGAATGCCAAGGGCAGACATGATGACCTTCAATGATTTCCTCTTGTGTCAGTTTTGGTCAACTTTAGGAGCTAGGAAATGGTCCCCTTTACAGAAATGTTCAAATTTACTGGCATTTCATATATTCTCTGCTATAACATTGTCCTGATTCTTTCTGTATATTCTTTACATATGTTTATGTTTTCCTTAATCAAAGTGTGTCTTTTAAATCTTTTCAAAGAATATTCTTTGGACTTACTAAATCACCTCAATTTTATACGTTTTCTGTTGTATTAAGTTCTGCTCATATCTTTATTTATATTTTTTCTATGTTCTCAGGGTTTGTTGTTTGGATCATCTGATGTCAATTAAAACACTTGGTTATTCATTTTAATAAATCTTTTTACTTATAAAGATTTGAACTTTTGAAGATTCCAGCTTACTTGTAAGTTTCTAAGGGTCAGGTCCTCTCCATTGTTGCTGGCCTAAGGCTTAGTTCACCATATAGCAATGTATATATTGACATATTTTCCCCTCGACTTTCTGTGATTCCCTACATCTCACCTTTCTTTGCAGACAAGCCATTTGAAATACCCTTCACTTATTTCACAGCCAATAAGTCTTTGAAATAATGTGTATTTTTGAGAGAAATCTTCTTATATCATTAGGCAGAAAATCTGACCTGCCATAGTTTTCAAAACAGCATAATTTCACTCTTCTCAATGATTAATCTGTTGTATTACACAACCTTTGAGTATTTAGCTTTATCAATGACATGTACTTTACAAATGTTTTAGAGATCCTACCAGTCTTTGAAAACATCCTTGTTCCTTGTTCCAGTTCCAGTTTTATGTATATATTCTGCCTTGCACCTGATTATTCCAACATCTGATGGGTGGCCTTGGGAAACTAATTCTCATATTGATTGTTTTTGCTGATTGTCTCCCCTTGTAGCTGATTTCTTTATTATTGTGTAAATTTAGATCTTGAGCTCATGTTTAGCTAAACAGCTGACATTGTAAAAGGCTTAAGTGTGAACGCTCGTAAGCTTCAGGAGAAAGTCGGCAAAGATTTTTTTGTGTCCCTCCGATGAGTTGCCCGCACGGACCCCATTTTTTAGAAGTGTTGGTCCAATACTCCCTCTAGAGGCAGGGGATTCAGACAGGGCTGCTTTGCAACCCCCGATCTGGGGCAGCGGCTGTGGTCGACCTGTGGTCAGGGCAGGAGCCTCTCCGCGTTGGTCCCAGTGACCCATCTGCCTGCGAACTTCGGTCACCTGGCAGGAAGGTACGATGCCCAGTCCTATGGTTAGCTGTGCAGCGAGGTGTACTGCGAGGACACGTTCCACACACACTTCAACAAAGAGGGCGGCCTGAGTGGAAATGTGAGTGTTTGGGAAGCTGTGCAGACAAAGAAGGCGCCCTTTGGCCTGGGCCAAATGCTTGTGACACTCCCCTGGTCCTGCCGGGCTCTGAGGGCCCTGCCCTGGGCCCCCTGCTCCCCTGCCCTTTGTTCAGTCACAGCAGAGATGGCCACACCCACTCCCTCAGTGAGGGCAGTGTTCCAACCTCCTTCAGCCCCACCCCCTCTCCGCAGGTTACCATGGACTACCGATGCTGCATTCTGAGGCCAGGGCGTTCCAAGAATGCCAAGGGCAGACATGATGACCTTCAATGATTTCCTCTTGTGTCAGTTTTGGTCAACTTTAGGAGCTAGGAAATGGTCCCCTTTACAGAAATGTTCAAATTTACTGGCATTTCATATATTCTCTGCTATAACATTGTCCTGATTCTTTCTGTATATTCTTTACATATGTTTATGTTTTCCTTAATCAAAGTGTGTCTTTTAAATCTTTTCAAAGAATATTCTTTGGACTTACTAAATCACCTCAATTTTATACGTTTTCTGTTGTATTAAGTTCTGCTCATATCTTTATTTATATTTTTTCTATGTTCTCAGGGTTTGTTGTTTGGATCATCTGATGTCAATTAAAACACTTGGTTATTCATTTTAATAAATCTTTTTACTTATAAAGATTTGAACTTTTGAAGATTCCAGCTTACTTGTAAGTTTCTAAGGGTCAGGTCCTCTCCATTGTTGCTGGCCTAAGGCTTAGTTCACCATATAGCAATGTATATATTGACATATTTTCCCCTCGACTTTCTGTGATTCCCTACATCTCACCTTTCTTTGCAGACAAGCCATTTGAAATACCCTTCACTTATTTCACAGCCAATAAGTCTTTGAAATAATGTGTATTTTTGAGAGAAATCTTCTTATATCATTAGGCAGAAAATCTGACCTGCCATAGTTTTCAAAACAGCATAATTTCACTCTTCTCAATGATTAATCTGTTGTATTACACAACCTTTGAGTATTTAGCTTTATCAATGACATGTACTTTACAAATGTTTTAGAGATCCTACCAGTCTTTGAAAACATCCTTGTTCCTTGTTCCAGTTCCAGTTTTATGTATATATTCTGCCTTGCACCTGATTATTCCAACATCTGATGGGTGGCCTTGGGAAACTAATTCTCATATTGATTGTTTTTGCTGATTGTCTCCCCTTGTAGCTGATTTCTTTATTATTGTGTAAATTTAGATCTTGAGCTCATGTTTAGCTAAACAGCTGACATTGTAAAAGGCTTAAGTGTGAACGCTCGTAAGCTTCAGGAGAAAGTCGGCAAAGATTTTTTTGTGTCCCTCCGATGAGTTGCCCGCACGGACCCCATTTTTTAGAAGTGTTGGTCCAATACTCCCTCTAGAGGCAGGGGATTCAGACAGGGCTGCTTTGCAACCCCCGATCTGGGGCAGCGGCTGTGGTCGACCTGTGGTCAGGGCAGGAGCCTCTCCGCGTTGGTCCCAGTGACCCATCTGCCTGCGAACTTCGGTCACCTGGCAGGAAGGTACGATGCCCAGTCCTATGGTTAGCTGTGCAGCGAGGTGTACTGCGAGGACACGTTCCACACACACTTCAACAAAGAGGGCGGCCTGAGTGGAAATGTGAGTGTTTGGGAAGCTGTGCAGACAAAGAAGGCGCCCTTTGGCCTGGGCCAAATGCTTGTGACACTCCCCTGGTCCTGCCGGGCTCTGAGGGCCCTGCCCTGGGCCCCCTGCTCCCCTGCCCTTTGTTCAGTCACAGCAGAGATGGCCACACCCACTCCCTCAGTGAGGGCAGTGTTCCAACCTCCTTCAGCCCCACCCCCTCTCCGCAGGTTACCATGGACTACCGATGCTGCATTCTGAGGCCAGGGCGTTCCAAGAATGCCAAGGGCAGACATGATGACCTTCAATGATTTCCTCTTGTGTCAGTTTTGGTCAACTTTAGGAGCTAGGAAATGGTCCCCTTTACAGAAATGTTCAAATTTACTGGCATTTCATATATTCTCTGCTATAACATTGTCCTGATTCTTTCTGTATATTCTTTACATATGTTTATGTTTTCCTTAATCAAAGTGTGTCTTTTAAATCTTTTCAAAGAATATTCTTTGGACTTACTAAATCACCTCAATTTTATACGTTTTCTGTTGTATTAAGTTCTGCT
This sequence comes from Hyperoodon ampullatus, assembly GCF_949752795.1. NCBI lineage: Eukaryota > Metazoa > Chordata > Mammalia > Artiodactyla > Ziphiidae > Hyperoodon > Hyperoodon ampullatus. The sequence continues at coordinate 366,399 of NW_027640881.1, forward strand.
CATATCTTTATTTATATTTTTTCTATGTTCTCAGGGTTTGTTGTTTGGATCATCTGATGTCAATTAAAACACTTGGTTATTCATTTTAATAAATCTTTTTACTTATAAAGATTTGAACTTTTGAAGATTCCAGCTTACTTGTAAGTTTCTAAGGGTCAGGTCCTCTCCATTGTTGCTGGCCTAAGGCTTAGTTCACCATATAGCAATGTATATATTGACATATTTTCCCCTCGACTTTCTGTGATTCCCTACATCTCACCTTTCTTTGCAGACAAGCCATTTGAAATACCCTTCACTTATTTCACAGCCAATAAGTCTTTGAAATAATGTGTATTTTTGAGAGAAATCTTCTTATATCATTAGGCAGAAAATCTGACCTGCCATAGTTTTCAAAACAGCATAATTTCACTCTTCTCAATGATTAATCTGTTGTATTACACAACCTTTGAGTATTTAGCTTTATCAATGACATGTACTTTACAAATGTTTTAGAGATCCTACCAGTCTTTGAAAACATCCTTGTTCCTTGTTCCAGTTCCAGTTTTATGTATATATTCTGCCTTGCACCTGATTATTCCAACATCTGATGGGTGGCCTTGGGAAACTAATTCTCATATTGATTGTTTTTGCTGATTGTCTCCCCTTGTAGCTGATTTCTTTATTATTGTGTAAATTTAGATCTTGAGCTCATGTTTAGCTAAACAGCTGACATTGTAAAAGGCTTAAGTGTGAACGCTCGTAAGCTTCAGGAGAAAGTCGGCAAAGATTTTTTTGTGTCCCTCCGATGAGTTGCCCGCACGGACCCCATTTTTTAGAAGTGTTGGTCCAATACTCCCTCTAGAGGCAGGGGATTCAGACAGGGCTGCTTTGCAACCCCCGATCTGGGGCAGCGGCTGTGGTCGACCTGTGGTCAGGGCAGGAGCCTCTCCGCGTTGGTCCCAGTGACCCATCTGCCTGCGAACTTCGGTCACCTGGCAGGAAGGTACGATGCCCAGTCCTATGGTTAGCTGTGCAGCGAGGTGTACTGCGAGGACACGTTCCACACACACTTCAACAAAGAGGGCGGCCTGAGTGGAAATGTGAGTGTTTGGGAAGCTGTGCAGACAAAGAAGGCGCCCTTTGGCCTGGGCCAAATGCTTGTGACACTCCCCTGGTCCTGCCGGGCTCTGAGGGCCCTGCCCTGGGCCCCCTGCTCCCCTGCCCTTTGTTCAGTCACAGCAGAGATGGCCACACCCACTCCCTCAGTGAGGGCAGTGTTCCAACCTCCTTCAGCCCCACCCCCTCTCCGCAGGTTACCATGGACTACCGATGCTGCATTCTGAGGCCAGGGCGTTCCAAGAATGCCAAGGGCAGACATGATGACCTTCAATGATTTCCTCTTGTGTCAGTTTTGGTCAACTTTAGGAGCTAGGAAATGGTCCCCTTTACAGAAATGTTCAAATTTACTGGCATTTCATATATTCTCTGCTATAACATTGTCCTGATTCTTTCTGTATATTCTTTACATATGTTTATGTTTTCCTTAATCAAAGTGTGTCTTTTAAATCTTTTCAAAGAATATTCTTTGGACTTACTAAATCACCTCAATTTTATACGTTTTCTGTTGTATTAAGTTCTGCTCATATCTTTATTTATATTTTTTCTATGTTCTCAGGGTTTGTTGTTTGGATCATCTGATGTCAATTAAAACACTTGGTTATTCATTTTAATAAATCTTTTTACTTATAAAGATTTGAACTTTTGAAGATTCCAGCTTACTTGTAAGTTTCTAAGGGTCAGGTCCTCTCCATTGTTGCTGGCCTAAGGCTTAGTTCACCATATAGCAATGTATATATTGACATATTTTCCCCTCGACTTTCTGTGATTCCCTACATCTCACCTTTCTTTGCAGACAAGCCATTTGAAATACCCTTCACTTATTTCACAGCCAATAAGTCTTTGAAATAATGTGTATTTTTGAGAGAAATCTTCTTATATCATTAGGCAGAAAATCTGACCTGCCATAGTTTTCAAAACAGCATAATTTCACTCTTCTCAATGATTAATCTGTTGTATTACACAACCTTTGAGTATTTAGCTTTATCAATGACATGTACTTTACAAATGTTTTAGAGATCCTACCAGTCTTTGAAAACATCCTTGTTCCTTGTTCCAGTTCCAGTTTTATGTATATATTCTGCCTTGCACCTGATTATTCCAACATCTGATGGGTGGCCTTGGGAAACTAATTCTCATATTGATTGTTTTTGCTGATTGTCTCCCCTTGTAGCTGATTTCTTTATTATTGTGTAAATTTAGATCTTGAGCTCATGTTTAGCTAAACAGCTGACATTGTAAAAGGCTTAAGTGTGAACGCTCGTAAGCTTCAGGAGAAAGTCGGCAAAGATTTTTTTGTGTCCCTCCGATGAGTTGCCCGCACGGACCCCATTTTTTAGAAGTGTTGGTCCAATACTCCCTCTAGAGGCAGGGGATTCAGACAGGGCTGCTTTGCAACCCCCGATCTGGGGCAGCGGCTGTGGTCGACCTGTGGTCAGGGCAGGAGCCTCTCCGCGTTGGTCCCAGTGACCCATCTGCCTGCGAACTTCGGTCACCTGGCAGGAAGGTACGATGCCCAGTCCTATGGTTAGCTGTGCAGCGAGGTGTACTGCGAGGACACGTTCCACACACACTTCAACAAAGAGGGCGGCCTGAGTGGAAATGTGAGTGTTTGGGAAGCTGTGCAGACAAAGAAGGCGCCCTTTGGCCTGGGCCAAATGCTTGTGACACTCCCCTGGTCCTGCCGGGCTCTGAGGGCCCTGCCCTGGGCCCCCTGCTCCCCTGCCCTTTGTTCAGTCACAGCAGAGATGGCCACACCCACTCCCTCAGTGAGGGCAGTGTTCCAACCTCCTTCAGCCCCACCCCCTCTCCGCAGGTTACCATGGACTACCGATGCTGCATTCTGAGGCCAGGGCGTTCCAAGAATGCCAAGGGCAGACATGATGACCTTCAATGATTTCCTCTTGTGTCAGTTTTGGTCAACTTTAGGAGCTAGGAAATGGTCCCCTTTACAGAAATGTTCAAATTTACTGGCATTTCATATATTCTCTGCTATAACATTGTCCTGATTCTTTCTGTATATTCTTTACATATGTTTATGTTTTCCTTAATCAAAGTGTGTCTTTTAAATCTTTTCAAAGAATATTCTTTGGACTTACTAAATCACCTCAATTTTATACGTTTTCTGTTGTATTAAGTTCTGCTCATATCTTTATTTATATTTTTTCTATGTTCTCAGGGTTTGTTGTTTGGATCATCTGATGTCAATTAAAACACTTGGTTATTCATTTTAATAAATCTTTTTACTTATAAAGATTTGAACTTTTGAAGATTCCAGCTTACTTGTAAGTTTCTAAGGGTCAGGTCCTCTCCATTGTTGCTGGCCTAAGGCTTAGTTCACCATATAGCAATGTATATATTGACATATTTTCCCCTCGACTTTCTGTGATTCCCTACATCTCACCTTTCTTTGCAGACAAGCCATTTGAAATACCCTTAACTTATTTCACAGCCAATAAGTCTTTGAAATAATGTGTATTTTTGAGAGAAATCTTCTTATATCATTAGGCAGAAAATCTGACCTGCCATAGTTTTCAAAACAGCATAATTTCACTCTTCTCAATGATTAATCTGTTGTATTCCACAACCTTTGAGTATTTAGCTTTATCAATGACATGTACTTTACAAATGTTTTAGAGATCCTACCAGTCTTTGAAAACATCCTTGTTCCTTGTTCCAGTTCCAGTTTTATGTATATATTCTGCCTTGCACCTGATTATTCCAACATCTGATGGGTGGCCTTGGGAAACTAATTCTCATATTGATTGTTTTTGCTGATTGTCTCCCCTTGTAGCTGATTTCTTCATTATTGTGTAAATTTAGATCATGAGCTCATGTTTAGCTAAACAGCTGACATTGTAAAAGGCTTAAGTGTGAACGCTCGTAAGCTTCAGGAGAAAGTCGGCAAAGATTTTTTTGTGTCCCTCCGATGAGTTGCCCGCAAGGACCCCATTTTTTAGAAGTGTTGGTCCAATACTCCCTCTAGAGGCAGGGGATTCAGACAGGGCTGCTTTGCAACCCCCGATCTGGGGCAGCGGCTGTGGTCGACCTGTGGTCAGGGCAGGAGCCTCTCCGCGTTGGTCCCAGTGACCCATCTGCCTGCGAACTTCGGTCACCTGGCAGGAAGGTACGATGCCCAGTCCTATGGTTAGCTGTGCAGCGAGGTGTACTGCGAGGACACGTTCCACACACACTTCAACAAAGAGGGCGGCCTGAGTGGAAATGTGAGTGTTTGGGAAGCTGTGCAGACAAAGAAGGCGCCCTTTGGCCTGGGCCAAATGCTTGTGACACTCCCCTGGTCCTGCCGGGCTCTGAGGGCCCTGCCCTGGGCCCCCTGCTCCCCTGCCCTTTGTTCAGTCACAGCAGAGATGGCCACACCCACTCCCTCAGTGAGGGCAGTGTTCCAACCTCCTTCAGCCCCACCCCCTCTCCGCAGGTTACCATGGACTACCGATGCTGCATTCTGAGGCCAGGGCGTTCCAAGAATGCCAAGGGCAGACATGATGACCTTCAATGATTTCCTCTTGTGTCAGTTTTGGTCAACTTTAGGAGCTAGGAAATGGTCCCCTTTACAGAAATGTTCAAATTTACTGGCATTTCATATATTCTCTGCTATAACATTGTCCTGATTCTTTCTGTATATTCTTTACATATGTTTATGTTTTCCTTAATCAAAGTGTGTCTTTTAAATCTTTTCAAAGAATATTCTTTGGACTTACTAAATCACCTCAATTTTATACGTTTTCTGTTGTATTCAGTTCTGCTCATATCTTTATTTATATTTTTTCTATGTTCTCAGGGTTTGTTGTTTGGATCATCTGATGTCAATTAAAACACTTGGTTATTCATTTTAATAAATCTTTTTACTTATAAAGATTTGAACTTTTGAAGATTCCAGCTTACTTGTAAGTTTCTAAGGGTCAGGTCCTCTCCATTGTTGCTGGCCTAAGGCTTAGTTCACCATATAGCAATGTATATATTGACATATTTTCCCCTCGACTTTCTGTGATTCCCTACATCTCACCTTTCTTTGCAGACAAGCCATTTGAAATACCCTTCACTTATTTCACAGCCAATAAGTCTTTGAAATAATGTGTATTTTTGAGAGAAATCTTCTTATATCATTAGGCAGAAAATCTGACCTGCCATAGTTTTCAAAACAGCATAATTTCACTCTTCTCAATGATTAATCTGTTGTATTACACAACCTTTGAGTATTTAGCTTTATCAATGACATGTACTTTACAAATGTTTTAGAGATCCTACCAGTCTTTGAAAACATCCTTGTTCCTTGTTCCAGTTCCAGTTTTATGTATATATTCTGCCTTGCACCTGATTATTCCAACATCTGATGGGTGGCCTTGGGAAACTAATTCTCATATTGATTGTTTTTGCTGATTGTCTCCCCTTGTAGCTGATTTCTTCATTATTGTGTAAATTTAGATCATGAGCTCATGTTTAGCTAAACAGCTGACATTGTAAAAGGCTTAAGTGTGAACGCTCGTAAGCTTCAGGAGAAAGTCGGCAAAGATTTTTTTGTGTCCCTCCGATGAGTTGCCCGCAAGGACCCCATTTTTTAGAAGTGTTGGTCCAATACTCCCTCTAGAGGCAGGGGATTCAGACAGGGCTGCTTTGCAACCCCCGATCTGGGGCAGCGGCTGTGGTCGACCTGTGGTCAGGGCAGGAGCCTCTCCGCGTTGGTCCCAGTGACCCATCTGCCTGCGAACTTCGGTCACCTGGCAGGAAGGTACGATGCCCAGTCCTATGGTTAGCTGTGCAGCGAGGTGTACTGCGAGGACACGTTCCACACACACTTCAACAAAGAGGGCGGCCTGAGTGGAAATGTGAGTGTTTGGGAAGCTGTGCAGACAAAGAAGGCGCCCTTTGGCCTGGGCCAAATGCTTGTGACACTCCCCTGGTCCTGCCGGGCTCTGAGGGCCCTGCCCTGGGCCCCCTGCTCCCCTGCCCTTTGTTCAGTCACAGCAGAGATGGCCACACCCACTCCCTCAGTGAGGGCAGTGTTCCAACCTCCTTCAGCCCCACCCCCTCTCCGCAGGTTACCATGGACTACCGATGCTGCATTCTGAGGCCAGGGCGTTCCAAGAATGCCAAGGGCAGACATGATGACCTTCAATGATTTCCTCTTGTGTCAGTTTTGGTCAACTTTAGGAGCTAGGAAATGGTCCCCTTTACAGAAATGTTCAAATTTACTGGCATTTCATATATTCTCTGCTATAACATTGTCCTGATTCTTTCTGTATATTCTTTACATATGTTTATGTTTTCCTTAATCAAAGTGTGTCTTTTAAATCTTTTCAAAGAATATTCTTTGGACTTACTAAATCACCTCAATTTTATACGTTTTCTGTTGTATTAAGTTCTGCTCATATCTTTATTTATATTTTTTCTATGTTCTCAGGGTTTGTTGTTTGGATCATCTGATGTCAATTAAAACACTTGGTTATTCATTTTAATAAATCTTTTTACTTATAAAGATTTGAACTTTTGAAGATTCCAGCTTACTTGTAAGTTTCTAAGGGTCAGGTCCTCTCCATTGTTGCTGGCCTAAGGCTTAGTTCACCATATAGCAATGTATATATTGACATATTTTCCCCTCGACTTTCTGTGATTCCCTACATCTCACCTTTCTTTGCAGACAAGCCATTTGAAATACCCTTCACTTATTTCACAGCCAATAAGTCTTTGAAATAATGTGTATTTTTGAGAGAAATCTTCTTATATCATTAGGCAGAAAATCTGACCTGCCATAGTTTTCAAAACAGCATAATTTCACTCTTCTCAATGATTAATCTGTTGTATTACACAACCTTTGAGTATTTAGCTTTATCAATGACATGTACTTTACAAATGTTTTAGAGATCCTACCAGTCTTTGAAAACATCCTTGTTCCTTGTTCCAGTTCCAGTTTTATGTATATATTCTGCCTTGCACCTGATTATTCCAACATCTGATGGGTGGCCTTGGGAAACTAATTCTCATATTGATTGTTTTTGCTGATTGTCTCCCCTTGTAGCTGATTTCTTTATTATTGTGTAAATTTAGATCTTGAGCTCATGTTTAGCTAAACAGCTGACATTGTAAAAGGCTTAAGTGTGAACGCTCGTAAGCTTCAGGAGAAAGTCGGCAAAGATTTTTTTGTGTCCCTCCGATGAGTTGCCCGCACGGACCCCATTTTTTAGAAGTGTTGGTCCAATACTCCCTCTAGAGGCAGGGGATTCAGACAGGGCTGCTTTGCAACCCCCGATCTGGGGCAGCGGCTGTGGTCGACCTGTGGTCAGGGCAGGAGCCTCTCCGCGTTGGTCCCAGTGACCCATCTGCCTGCGAACTTCGGTCACCTGGCAGGAAGGTATGATGCCCAGTCCTATGGTTAGCTGTGCAGCGAGGTGTACTGCGAGGACACGTTCCACACACACTTCAACAAAGAGGGCGGCCTGAGTGGAAATGTGAGTGTTTGGGAAGCTGTGCAGACAAAGAAGGCGCCCTTTGGCCTGGGCCAAATGCTTGTGACACTCCCCTGGTCCTGCCGGGCTCTGAGGGCCCTGCCCTGGGCCCCCTGCTCCCCTGCCCTTTGTTCAGTCACAGCAGAGATGGCCACACCCACTCCCTCAGTGAGGGCAGTGTTCCAACCTCCTTCAGCCCCACCCCCTCTCCGCAGGTTACCATGGACTACCGATGCTGCATTCTGAGGCCAGGGCGTTCCAAGTATGCCAAGGGCAGACATGATGACCTTCAATGATTTCCTCTTGTGTCAGTTTTGGTCAACTTTAGGAGCTAGGAAATGGTCCCCTTTACAGAAATGTTCAAATTTACTGGCATTTCATATATTCTCTGCTATAACATTGTCCTGATTCTTTCTGTATATTCTTTACATATGTTTATGTTTTCCTTAATCAAAGTGTGTCTTTTAAATCTTTTCAAAGAATATTCTTTGGACTTACTAAATCACCTCAATTTTATACGTTTTCTGTTGTATTAAGTTCTGCTCATATCTTTATTTATATTTTTTCTATGTTCTCAGGGTTTGTTGTTTGGATCATCTGATGTCAATTAAAACACTTGGTTATTCATTTTAATAAATCTTTTTACTTATAAAGATTTGAACTTTTGAAGATTCCAGCTTACTTGTAAGTTTCTAAGGGTCAGGTCCTCTCCATTGTTGCTGGCCTAAGGCTTAGTTCACCATATAGCAATGTATATATTGACATATTTTCCCCTCGACTTTCTGTGATTCCCTACATCTCACCTTTCTTTGCAGACAAGCCATTTGAAATACCCTTCACTTATTTCACAGCCAATAAGTCTTTGAAATAATGTGTATTTTTGAGAGAAATCTTCTTATATCATTAGGCAGAAAATCTGACCTGCCATAGTTTTCAAAACAGCATAATTTCACTCTTCTCAATGATTAATCTGTTGTATTACACAACCTTTGAGTATTTAGCTTTATCAATGACATGTACTTTACAAATGTTTTAGAGATCCTACCAGTCTTTGAAAACATCCTTGTTCCTTGTTCCAGTTCCAGTTTTATGTATATATTCTGCCTTGCACCTGATTATTCCAACATCTGATGGGTGGCCTTGGGAAACTAATTCTCATATTGATTGTTTTTGCTGATTGTCTCCCCTTGTAGCTGATTTCTTTATTATTGTGTAAATTTAGATCTTGAGCTCATGTTTAGCTAAACAGCTGACATTGTAAAAGGCTTAAGTGTGAACGCTCGTAAGCTTCAGGAGAAAGTCGGCAAAGATTTTTTTGTGTCCCTCCGATGAGTTGCCCGCACGGACCCCATTTTTTAGAAGTGTTGGTCCAATACTCCCTCTAGAGGCAGGGGATTCAGACAGGGCTGCTTTGCAACCCCCGATCTGGGGCAGCGGCTGTGGTCGACCTGTGGTCAGGGCAGGAGCCTCTCCGCGTTGGTCCCAGTGACCCATCTGCCTGCGAACTTCGGTCACCTGGCAGGAAGGTACGATGCCCAGTCCTATGGTTAGCTGTGCAGCGAGGTGTACTGCGAGGACACGTTCCACACACACTTCAACAAAGAGGGCGGCCTGAGTGGAAATGTGAGTGTTTGGGAAGCTGTGCAGACAAAGAAGGCGCCCTTTGGCCTGGGCCAAATGCTTGTGACACTCCCCTGGTCCTGCCGGGCTCTGAGGGCCCTGCCCTGGGCCCCCTGCTCCCCTGCCCTTTGTTCAGTCACAGCAGAGATGGCCACACCCACTCCCTCAGTGAGGGCAGTGTTCCAACCTCCTTCAGCCCCACCCCCTCTCCGCAGGTTACCATGGACTACCGATGCTGCATTCTGAGGCCAGGGCGTTCCAAGAATGCCAAGGGCAGACATGATGACCTTCAATGATTTCCTCTTGTGTCAGTTTTGGTCAACTTTAGGAGCTAGGAAATGGTCCCCTTTACAGAAATGTTCAAATTTACTGGCATTTCATATATTCTCTGCTATAACATTGTCCTGATTCTTTCTGTATATTCTTTACATATGTTTATGTTTTCCTTAATCAAAGTGTGTCTTTTAAATCTTTTCAAAGAATATTCTTTGGACTTACTAAATCACCTCAATTTTATACGTTTTCTGTTGTATTAAGTTCTGCTCATATCTTTATTTATATTTTTTCTATGTTCTCAGGGTTTGTTGTTTGGATCATCTGATGTCAATTAAAACACTTGGTTATTCATTTTAATAAATCTTTTTACTTATAAAGATTTGAACTTTTGAAGATTCCAGCTTACTTGTAAGTTTCTAAGGGTCAGGTCCTCTCCATTGTTGCTGGCCTAAGGCTTAGTTCACCATATAGCAATGTATATATTGACATATTTTCCCCTCGACTTTCTGTGATTCCCTACATCTCACCTTTCTTTGCAGACAAGCCATTTGAAATACCCTTAACTTATTTCACAGCCAATAAGTCTTTGAAATAATGTGTATTTTTGAGAGAAATCTTCTTATATCATTAGGCAGAAAATCTGACCTGCCATAGTTTTCAAAACAGCATAATTTCACTCTTCTCAATGATTAATCTGTTGTATTCCACAACCTTTGAGTATTTAGCTTTATCAATGACATGTACTTTACAAATGTTTTAGAGATCCTACCAGTCTTTGAAAACATCCTTGTTCCTTGTTCCAGTTCCAGTTTTATGTATATATTCTGCCTTGCACCTGATTATTCCAACATCTGATGGGTGGCCTTGGGAAACTAATTCTCATATTGATTGTTTTTGCTGATTGTCTCCCCTTGTAGCTGATTTCTTCATTATTGTGTAAATTTAGATCATGAGCTCATGTTTAGCTAAACAGCTGACATTGTAAAAGGCTTAAGTGTGAACGCTCGTAAGCTTCAGGAGAAAGTCGGCAAAGATTTTTTTGTGTCCCTCCGATGAGTTGCCCGCAAGGACCCCATTTTTTAGAAGTGTTGGTCCAATACTCCCTCTAGAGGCAGGGGATTCAGACAGGGCTGCTTTGCAACCCCCGATCTGGGGCAGCGGCTGTGGTCGACCTGTGGTCAGGGCAGGAGCCTCTCCGCGTTGGTCCCAGTGACCCATCTGCCTGCGAACTTCGGTCACCTGGCAGGAAGGTACGATGCCCAGTCCTATGGTTAGCTGTGCAGCGAGGTGTACTGCGAGGACACGTTCCACACACACTTCAACAAAGAGGGCGGCCTGAGTGGAAATGTGAGTGTTTGGGAAGCTGTGCAGACAAAGAAGGCGCCCTTTGGCCTGGGCCAAATGCTTGTGACACTCCCCTGGTCCTGCCGGGCTCTGAGGGCCCTGCCCTGGGCCCCCTGCTCCCCTGCCCTTTGTTCAGTCACAGCAGAGATGGCCACACCCACTCCCTCAGTGAGGGCAGTGTTCCAACCTCCTTCAGCCCCACCCCCTCTCCGCAGGTTACCATGGACTACCCATGCTGCATTCTGAGGCCAGGGCGTTCCAAGAATGCCAAGGGCAGACATGATGACCTTCAATGATTTCCTCTTGTGTCAGTTTTGGTCAACTTTAGGAGCTAGGAAATGGTCCCCTTTACAGAAATGTTCAAATTTACTGGCATTTCATATATTCTCTGCTATAACATTGTCCTGATTCTTTCTGTATATTCTTTACATATGTTTATGTTTTCCTTAATCAAAGTGTGTCTTTTAAATCTTTTCAAAGAATATTCTTTGGACTTACTAAATCACCTCAATTTTATACGTTTTCTGTTGTATTCAGTTCTGCTCATATCTTTATTTATATTTTTTCTATGTTCTCAGGGTTTGTTGTTTGGATCATCTGATGTCAATTAAAACACTTGGTTATTCATTTTAATAAATCTTTTTACTTATAAAGATTTGAACTTTTGAAGATTCCAGCTTACTTGTAAGTTTCTAAGGGTCAGGTCCTCTCCATTGTTGCTGGCCTAAGGCTTAGTTCACCATATAGCAATGTATATATTGACATATTTTCCCCTCGACTTTCTGTGATTCCCTACATCTCACCTTTCTTTGCAGACAAGCCATTTGAAATACCCTTCACTTATTTCACAGCCAATAAGTCTTTGAAATAATGTGTATTTTTGAGAGAAATCTTCTTATATCATTAGGCAGAAAATCTGACCTGCCATAGTTTTCAAAACAGCATAATTTCACTCTTCTCAATGATTAATCTGTTGTATTACACAACCTTTGAGTATTTAGCTTTATCAATGACATGTACTTTACAAATGTTTTAGAGATCCTACCAGTCTTTGAAAACATCCTTGTTCCTTGTTCCAGTTCCAGTTTTATGTATATATTCTGCCTTGCACCTGATTATTCCAACATCTGATGGGTGGCCTTGGGAAACTAATTCTCATATTGATTGTTTTTGCTGATTGTCTCCCCTTGTAGCTGATTTCTTCATTATTGTGTAAATTTAGATCATGAGCTCATGTTTAGCTAAACAGCTGACATTGTAAAAGGCTTAAGTGTGAACGCTCGTAAGCTTCAGGAGAAAGTCGGCAAAGATTTTTTTGTGTCCCTCCGATGAGTTGCCCGCAAGGACCCCATTTTTTAGAAGTGTTGGTCCAATACTCCCTCTAGAGGCAGGGGATTCAGACAGGGCTGCTTTGCAACCCCCGATCTGGGGCAGCGGCTGTGGTCGACCTGTGGTCAGGGCAGGAGCCTCTCCGCGTTGGTCCCAGTGACCCATCTGCCTGCGAACTTCGGTCACCTGGCAGGAAGGTACGATGCCCAGTCCTATGGTTAGCTGTGCAGCGAGGTGTACTGCGAGGACACGTTCCACACACACTTCAACAAAGAGGGCGGCCTGAGTGGAAATGTGAGTGTTTGGGAAGCTGTGCAGACAAAGAAGGCGCCCTTTGGCCTGGGCCAAATGCTTGTGACACTCCCCTGGTCCTGCCGGGCTCTGAGGGCCCTGCCCTGGGCCCCCTGCTCCCCTGCCCTTTGTTCAGTCACAGCAGAGATGGCCACACCCACTCCCTCAGTGAGGGCAGTGTTCCAACCTCCTTCAGCCCCACCCCCTCTCCGCAGGTTACCATGGACTACCGATGCTGCATTCTGAGGCCAGGGCGTTCCAAGAATGCCAAGGGCAGACATGATGACCTTCAATGATTTCCTCTTGTGTCAGTTTTGGTCAACTTTAGGAGCTAGGAAATGGTCCCCTTTACAGAAATGTTCAAATTTACTGGCATTTCATATATTCTCTGCTATAACATTGTCCTGATTCTTTCTGTATATTCTTTACATATGTTTATGTTTTCCTTAATCAAAGTGTGTCTTTTAAATCTTTTCAAAGAATATTCTTTGGACTTACTAAATCACCTCAATTTTATACGTTTTCTGTTGTATTAAGTTCTGCTCATATCTTTATTTATATTTTTTCTATGTTCTCAGGGTTTGTTGTTTGGATCATCTGATGTCAATTAAAACACTTGGTTATTCATTTTAATAAATCTTTTTACTTATAAAGATTTGAACTTTTGAAGATTCCAGCTTCCTTGTAAGTTTCTAAGGGTCAGGTCCTCTCCATTGTTGCTGGCCTAAGGCTTAGTTCACCATATAGCAATGTATATATTGACATATTTTCCCCTCGACTTTCTGTGATTCCCTACATCTCACCTTTCTTTGCAGACAAGCCATTTGAAATACCCTTCACTTATTTCACAGCTAATAAGTCTTTGAAATAATGTGTATTTTTGAGAGAAATCTTCTTATATCATTAGGCAGAAAATCTGACCTGCCATAGTTTTCAAAACAGCATAATTTCACTCTTCTCAATGATTAATCTGTTGTATTACACAACCTTTGAGTATTTAGCTTTATCAATGACATGTACTTTACAAATGTTTTAGAGATCCTACCAGTCTTTGAAAACATCCTTGTTCCTTGTTCCAGTTCCAGTTTTATGTATATATTCTGCCTTGCACCTGATTATTCCAACATCTGATGGGTGGCCTTGGGAAACTAATTCTCATATTGATTGTTTTTGCTGATTGTCTCCCCTTGTAGCTGATTTCTTCATTATTGTGTAAATTTAGATCTTGAGCTCATGTTTAGCTAAACAGCTGACATTGTAAAAGGCTTAAGTGTGAACGCTCGTAAGCTTCAGGAGAAAGTCGGCAAAGATTTTTTTGTGTCCCTCCGATGAGTTGCCCGCAAGGACCCCATTTTTTAGAAGTGTTGGTCCAATACTCCCTCTAGAGGCAGGGGATTCAGACAGGGCTGCTTTGCAACCCCCGATCTGGGGCAGCGGCTGTGGTCGACCTGTGGTCAGGGCAGGAGCCTCTCCGCGTTGGTCCCAGTGACCCATCTGCCTGCGAACTTCGGTCACCTGGCAGGAAGGTACGATGCCCAGTCCTATGGTTAGCTGTGCAGCGAGGTGTACTGCGAGGACACGTTCCACACACACTTCAACAAAGAGGGCGGCCTGAGTGGAAATGTGAGTGTTTGGGAAGCTGTGCAGACAAAGAAGGCGCCCTTTGGCCTGGGCCAAATGCTTGTGACACTCCCCTGGTCCTGCCGGGCTCTGAGGGCCCTGCCCTGGGCCCCCTGCTCCCCTGCCCTTTGTTCAGTCACAGCAGAGATGGCCACACCCACTCCCTCAGTGAGGGCAGTGTTCCAACCTCCTTCAGCCCCACCCCCTCTCCGCAGGTTACCATGGACTACCGATGCTGCATTCTGAGGCCAGGGCGTTCCAAGAATGCCAAGGGCAGACATGATGACCTTCAATGATTTCCTCTTGTGTCAGTTTTGGTCAACTTTAGGAGCTAGGAAATGGTCCCCTTTACAGAAATGTTCAAATTTACTGGCATTTCATATATTCTCTGCTATAACATTGTCCTGATTCTTTCTGTATATTCTTTACATATGTTTATGTTTTCCTTAATCAAAGTGTGTCTTTTAAATCTTTTCAAAGAATATTCTTTGGACTTACTAAATCACCTCAATTTTATACGTTTTCTGTTGTATTAAGTTCTGCTCATATCTTTATTTATATTTTTTCTATGTTCTCAGGGTTTGTTGTTTGGATCATCTGATGTCAATTAAAACACTTGGTTATTCATTTTAATAAATCTTTTTACTTATAAAGATTTGAACTTTTGAAGATTCCAGCTTCCTTGTAAGTTTCTAAGGGTCAGGTCCTCTCCATTGTTGCTGGCCTAAGGCTTAGTTCACCATATAGCAATGTATATATTGACATATTTTCCCCTCGACTTTCTGTGATTCCCTACATCTCACCTTTCTTTGCAGACAAGCCATTTGAAATACCCTTCACTTATTTCACAGCCAATAAGTCTTTGAAATAATGTGTATTTTTGAGAGAAATCTTCTTATATCATTAGGCAGAAAATCTGACCTGCCATAGTTTTCAAAACAGCATAATTTCACTCTTCTCAATGATTAATCTGTTGTATTACACAACCTTTGAGTATTTAGCTTTATCAATGACATGTACTTTACAAATGTTTTAGAGATCCTACCAGTCTTTGAAAACATCCTTGTTCCTTGTTCCAGTTCCAGTTTTATGTATATATTCTGCCTTGCACCTGATTATTCCAACATCTGATGGGTGGCCTTGGGAAACTAATTCTCATATTGATTGTTTTTGCTGATTGTCTCCCCTTGTAGCTGATTTCTTCATTATTGTGTAAATTTAGATCTTGAGCTCATGTTTAGCTAAACAGCTGACATTGTAAAAGGCTTAAGTGTGAACGCTCGTAAGCTTCAGGAGAAAGTCGGCAAAGATTTTTTTGTGTCCCTCCGATGAGTTGCCCGCAAGGACCCCATTTTTTAGAAGTGTTGGTCCAATACTCCCTCTAGAGGCAGGGGATTCAGACAGGGCTGCTTTGCAACCCCCGATCTGGGGCAGCGGCTGTGGTCGACCTGTGGTCAGGGCAGGAGCCTCTCCGCGTTGGTCCCAGTGACCCATCTGCCTGCGAACTTCGGTCACCTGGCAGGAAGGTACGATGCCCAGTCCTATGGTTAGCTGTGCAGCGAGGTGTACTGCGAGGACACGTTCCACACACACTTCAACAAAGAGGGCGGCCTGAGTGGAAATGTGAGTGTTTGGGAAGCTGTGCAGACAAAGAAGGCGCCCTTTGGCCTGGGCCAAATGCTTGTGACACTCCCCTGGTCCTGCCGGGCTCTGAGGGCCCTGCCCTGGGCCCCCTGCTCCCCTGCCCTTTGTTCAGTCACAGCAGAGATGGCCACACCCACTCCCTCAGTGAGGGCAGTGTTCCAACCTCCTTCAGCCCCACCCCCTCTCCGCAGGTTACCATGGACTACCGATGCTGCATTCTGAGGCCAGGGCGTTCCAAGAATGCCAAGGGCAGACATGATGACCTTCAATGATTTCCTCTTGTGTCAGTTTTGGTCAACTTTAGGAGCTAGGAAATGGTCCCCTTTACAGAAATGTTCAAATTTACTGGCATTTCATATATTCTCTGCTATAACATTGTCCTGATTCTTTCTGTATATTCTTTACATATGTTTATGTTTTCCTTAATCAAAGTGTGTCTTTTAAATCTTTTCAAAGAATATTCTTTGGACTTACTAAATCACCTCAATTTTATACGTTTTCTGTTGTATTAAGTTCTGCTCATATCTTTATTTATATTTTTTCTATGTTCTCAGGGTTTGTTGTTTGGATCATCTGATGTCAATTAAAACACTTGGTTATTCATTTTAATAAATCTTTTTACTTATAAAGATTTGAACTTTTGAAGATTCCAGCTTACTTGTAAGTTTCTAAGGGTCAGGTCCTCTCCATTGTTGCTGGCCTAAGGCTTAGTTCACCATATAGCAATGTATATATTGACATATTTTCCCCTCGACTTTCTGTGATTCCCTACATCTCACCTTTCTTTGCAGACAAGCCATTTGAAATACCCTTCACTTATTTCACAGCCAATAAGTCTTTGAAATAATGTGTATTTTTGAGAGAAATCTTCTTATATCATTAGGCAGAAAATCTGACCTGCCATAGTTTTCAAAACAGCATAATTTCACTCTTCTCAATGATTAATCTGTTGTATTACACAACCTTTGAGTATTTAGCTTTATCAATGACATGTACTTTACAAATGTTTTAGAGATCCTACCAGTCTTTGAAAACATCCTTGTTCCTTGTTCCAGTTCCAGTTTTATGTATATATTCTGCCTTGCACCTGATTATTCCAACATCTGATGGGTGGCCTTGGGAAACTAATTCTCATATGGATTGTTTTTGCTGATTGTCTCCCCTTGTAGCTGATTTCTTCATTATTGTGTAAATTTAGATCATGAGCTCATGTTTAGCTAAACAGCTGACATT
Source organism: Hyperoodon ampullatus (assembly GCF_949752795.1). Taxonomy (NCBI): domain Eukaryota; kingdom Metazoa; phylum Chordata; class Mammalia; order Artiodactyla; family Ziphiidae; genus Hyperoodon; species Hyperoodon ampullatus. The sequence goes on from NW_027640881.1 coordinate 383,312, forward strand.
GTAAAAGGCTTAAGTGTGAACGCTCGTAAGCTTCAGGAGAAAGTCGGCAAAGATTTTTTTGTGTCCCTCCGATGAGTTGCCCGCAAGGCCCCCATTTTTTAGAAGTGTTGGTCCAATACTCCCTCTAGAGGCAGGGGATTCAGACAGGGCTGCTTTGCAACCCCCGATCTGGGGCAGCGGCTGTGGTCGACCTGTGGTCAGGGCAGGAGCCTCTCCGCGTTGGTCCCAGTGACCCATCTGCCTGCGAACTTCGGTCACCTGGCAGGAAGGTACGATGCCCAGTCCTATGGTTAGCTGTGCAGCGAGGTGTACTGCGAGGACACGTTCCACACACACTTCAACAAAGAGGGCGGCCTGAGTGGAAATGTGAGTGTTTGGGAAGCTGTGCAGACAAAGAAGGCGCCCTTTGGCCTGGGCCAAATGCTTGTGACACTCCCCTGGTCCTGCCGGGCTCTGAGGGCCCTGCCCTGGGCCCCCTGCTCCCCTGCCCTTTGTTCAGTCACAGCAGAGATGGCCACACCCACTCCCTCAGTGAGGGCAGTGTTCCAACCTCCTTCAGCCCCACCCCCTCTCCGCAGGTTACCATGGACTACCGATGCTGCATTCTGAGGCCAGGGCGTTCCAAGAATGCCAAGGGCAGACATGATGACCTTCAATGATTTCCTCTTGTGTCAGTTTTGGTCAACTTTAGGAGCTAGGAAATGGTCCCCTTTACAGAAATGTTCAAATTTACTGGCATTTCATATATTCTCTGCTATAACATTGTCCTGATTCTTTCTGTATATTCTTTACATATGTTTATGTTTTCCTTAATCAAAGTGTGTCTTTTAAATCTTTTCAAAGAATATTCTTTGGACTTACTAAATCACCTCAATTTTATACGTTTTCTGTTGTATTCAGTTCTGCTCATATCTTTATTTATATTTTTTCTATGTTCTCAGGGTTTGTTGTTTGGATCATCTGATGTCAATTAAAACACTTGGTTATTCATTTTAATAAATCTTTTTACTTAGAAAGATTTGAACTTTTGAAGATTCCAGCTTACTTGTAAGTTTCTAAGGGTCAGGTCCTCTCCATTGTTGCTGGCCTAAGGCTTAGTTCACCATATAGCAATGTATATATTGACATATTTTCCCCTCGACTTTCTGTGATTCCCTACATCTCACCTTTCTTTGCAGACAAGCCATTTGAAATACCCTTCACTTATTTCACAGCCAATAAGTCTTTGAAATAATGTGTATTTTTCAGAGAAATCTTCTTATATCATTAGGCAGAAAATCTGACCTGCCATAGTTTTCAAAACAGCATAATTTCACTCTTCTCAATGATTAATCTGTTGTATTCCACAACCTTTGAGTATTTAGCTTTATCAATGACATGTACTTTACAAATGTTTTAGAGATCCTACCAGTCTTTGAAAACATCCTTGTTCCTTGTTCCAGTTCCAGTTTTATGTATATATTCTGCCTTGCACCTGATTATTCCAACATCTGATGGGTGGCCTTGGGAAACTAATTCTCATATTGATTGTTTTTGCTGATTGTCTCCCCTTGTAGCTGATTTCTTCATTATTGTGTAAATTTAGATCATGAGCTCATGTTTAGCTAAACAGCTGACATTGTAAAAGGCTTAAGTGTGAACGCTCGTAAGCTTCAGGAGAAAGTCGGCAAAGATTTTTTTGTGTCCCTCCGATGAGTTGCCCGCAAGGACCCCATTTTTTAGAAGTGTTGGTCCAATACTCCCTCTAGAGGCAGGGGATTCAGACAGGGCTGCTTTGCAACCCCCGATCTGGGGCAGCGGCTGTGGTCGACCTGTGGTCAGGGCAGGAGCCTCTCCGCGTTGGTCCCAGTGACCCATCTGCCTGCGAACTTCGGTCACCTGGCAGGAAGGTACGATGCCCAGTCCTATGGTTAGCTGTGCAGCGAGGTGTACTGCGAGGACACGTTCCACACACACTTCAACAAAGAGGGCGGCCTGAGTGGAAATGTGAGTGTTTGGGAAGCTGTGCAGACAAAGAAGGCGCCCTTTGGCCTGGGCCAAATGCTTGTGACACTCCCCTGGTCCTGCCGGGCTCTGAGGGCCCTGCCCTGGGCCCCCTGCTCCCCTGCCCTTTGTTCAGTCACAGCAGAGATGGCCACACCCACTCCCTCAGTGAGGGCAGTGTTCCAACCTCCTTCAGCCCCACCCCCTCTCCGCAGGTTACCATGGACTACCGATGCTGCATTCTGAGGCCAGGGCGTTCCAAGAATGCCAAGGGCAGACATGATGACCTTCAATGATTTCCTCTTGTGTCAGTTTTGGTCAACTTTAGGAGCTAGGAAATGGTCCCCTTTACAGAAATGTTCAAATTTACTGGCATTTCATATATTCTCTGCTATAACATTGTCCTGATTCTTTCTGTATATTCTTTACATATGTTTATGTTTTCCTTAATCAAAGTGTGTCTTTTAAATCTTTTCAAAGAATATTCTTTGGACTTACTAAATCACCTCAATTTTATACGTTTTCTGTTGTATTAAGTTCTGCTCATATCTTTATTTATATTTTTTCTATGTTCTCAGGGTTTGTTGTTTGGATCATCTGATGTCAATTAAAACACTTGGTTATTCATTTTAATAAATCTTTTTACTTATAAAGATTTGAACTTTTGAAGATTCCAGCTTACTTGTAAGTTTCTAAGGGTCAGGTCCTCTCCATTGTTGCTGGCCTAAGGCTTAGTTCACCATATAGCAATGTATATATTGACATATTTTCCCCTCGACTTTCTGTGATTCCCTACATCTCACCTTTCTTTGCAGACAAGCCATTTGAAATACCCTTCACTTATTTCACAGCCAATAAGTCTTTGAAATAATGTGTATTTTTGAGAGAAATCTTCTTATATCATTAGGCAGAAAATCTGACCTGCCATAGTTTTCAAAACAGCATAATTTCACTCTTCTCAATGATTAATCTGTTGTATTACACAACCTTTGAGTATTTAGCTTTATCAATGACATGTACTTTACAAATGTTTTAGAGATCCTACCAGTCTTTGAAAACATCCTTGTTCCTTGTTCCAGTTCCAGTTTTATGTATATATTCTGCCTTGCACCTGATTATTCCAACATCTGATGGGTGGCCTTGGGAAACTAATTCTCATATTGATTGTTTTTGCTGATTGTCTCCCCTTGTAGCTGATTTCTTCATTATTGTGTAAATTTAGATCATGAGCTCATGTTTAGCTAAACAGCTGACATTGTAAAAGGCTTAAGTGTGAACGCTCGTAAGCTTCAGGAGAAAGTCGGCAAAGATTTTTTTGTGTCCCTCCGATGAGTTGCCCGCAAGGACCCCATTTTTTAGAAGTGTTGGTCCAATACTCCCTCTAGAGGCAGGGGATTCAGACAGGGCTGCTTTGCAACCCCCGATCTGGGGCAGCGGCTGTGGTCGACCTGTGGTCAGGGCAGGAGCCTCTCCGCGTTGGTCCCAGTGACCCATCTGCCTGCGAACTTCGGTCACCTGGCAGGAAGGTACGATGCCCAGTCCTATGGTTAGCTGTGCAGCGAGGTGTACTGCGAGGACACGTTCCACACACACTTCAACAAAGAGGGCGGCCTGAGTGGAAATGTGAGTGTTTGGGAAGCTGTGCAGACAAAGAAGGCGCCCTTTGGCCTGGGCCAAATGCTTGTGACACTCCCCTGGTCCTGCCGGGCTCTGAGGGCCCTGCCCTGGGCCCCCTGCTCCCCTGCCCTTTGTTCAGTCACAGCAGAGATGGCCACACCCACTCCCTCAGTGAGGGCAGTGTTCCAACCTCCTTCAGCCCCACCCCCTCTCCGCAGGTTACCATGGACTACCGATGCTGCATTCTGAGGCCAGGGCGTTCCAAGAATGCCAAGGGCAGACATGATGACCTTCAATGATTTCCTCTTGTGTCAGTTTTGGTCAACTTTAGGAGCTAGGAAATGGTCCCCTTTACAGAAATGTTCAAATTTACTGGCATTTCATATATTCTCTGCTATAACATTGTCCTGATTCTTTCTGTATATTCTTTACATATGTTTATGTTTTCCTTAATCAAAGTGTGTCTTTTAAATCTTTTCAAAGAATATTCTTTGGACTTACTAAATCACCTCAATTTTATACGTTTTCTGTTGTATTAAGTTCTGCTCATATCTTTATTTATATTTTTTCTATGTTCTCAGGGTTTGTTGTTTGGATCATCTGATGTCAATTAAAACACTTGGTTATTCATTTTAATAAATCTTTTTACTTATAAAGATTTGAACTTTTGAAGATTCCAGCTTACTTGTAAGTTTCTAAGGGTCAGGTCCTCTCCATTGTTGCTGGCCTAAGGCTTAGTTCACCATATAGCAATGTATATATTGACATATTTTCCCCTCGACTTTCTGTGATTCCCTACATCTCACCTTTCTTTGCAGACAAGCCATTTGAAATACCCTTCACTTATTTCACAGCCAATAAGTCTTTGAAATAATGTGTATTTTTGAGAGAAATCTTCTTATATCATTAGGCAGAAAATCTGACCTGCCATAGTTTTCAAAACAGCATAATTTCACTCTTCTCAATGATTAATCTGTTGTATTACACAACCTTTGAGTATTTAGCTTTATCAATGACATGTACTTTACAAATGTTTTAGAGATCCTACCAGTCTTTGAAAACATCCTTGTTCCTTGTTCCAGTTCCAGTTTTATGTATATATTCTGCCTTGCACCTGATTATTCCAACATCTGATGGGTGGCCTTGGGAAACTAATTCTCATATTGATTGTTTTTGCTGATTGTCTCCCCTTGTAGCTGATTTCTTCATTATTGTGTAAATTTAGATCTTGAGCTCATGTTTAGCTAAACAGCTGACATTGTAAAAGGCTTAAGTGTGAACGCTCGTAAGCTTCAGGAGAAAGTCGGCAAAGATTTTTTTGTGTCCCTCCGATGAGTTGCCCGCACGGACCCCATTTTTTAGAAGTGTTGGTCCAATACGCCCTCTAGAGGCAGGGGATTCAGACAGGGCTGCTTTGCAACCCCCGATCTGGGGCAGCGGCTGTGGTCGACCTGTGGTCAGGGCAGGAGCCTCTCCGCGTTGGTCCCAGTGACCCATCTGCCTGCGAACTTCGGTCACCTGGCAGGAAGGTACGATGCCCAGTCCTATGGTTAGCTGTGCAGCGAGGTGTACTGCGAGGACACGTTCCACACACACTTCAACAAAGAGGGCGGCCTGAGTGGAAATGTGAGTGTTTGGGAAGCTGTGCAGACAAAGAAGGCGCCCTTTGGCCTGGGCCAAATGCTTGTGACACTCCCCTGGTCCTGCCGGGCTCTGAGGGCCCTGCCCTGGGCCCCCTGCTCCCCTGCCCTTTGTTCAGTCACAGCAGAGATGGCCACACCCACTCCCTCAGTGAGGGCAGTGTTCCAACCTCCTTCAGCCCCACCCCCTCTCCGCAGGTTACCATGGACTACCGATGCTGCATTCTGAGGCCAGGGCGTTCCAAGAATGCCAAGGGCAGACATGATGACCTTCAATGATTTCCTCTTGTGTCAGTTTTGGTCAACTTTAGGAGCTAGGAAATGGTCCCCTTTACAGAAATGTTCAAATTTACTGGCATTTCATATATTCTCTGCTATAACATTGTCCTGATTCTTTCTGTATATTCTTTACATATGTTTATGTTTTCCTTAATCAAAGTGTGTCTTTTAAATCTTTTCAAAGAATATTCTTTGGACTTACTAAATCACCTCAATTTTATACGTTTTCTGTTGTATTAAGTTCTGCTCATATCTTTATTTATATTTTTTCTATGTTCTCAGGGTTTGTTGTTTGGATCATCTGATGTCAATTAAAACACTTGGTTATTCATTTTAATAAATCTTTTTACTTATAAAGATTTGAACTTTTGAAGATTCCAGCTTACTTGTAAGTTTCTAAGGGTCAGGTCCTCTCCATTGTTGCTGGCCTAAGGCTTAGTTCACCATATAGCAATGTATATATTGACATATTTTCCCCTCGACTTTCTGTGATTCCCTACATCTCACCTTTCTTTGCAGACAAGCCATTTGAAATACCCTTCACTTATTTCACAGCCAATAAGTCTTTGAAATAATGTGTATTTTTGAGAGAAATCTTCTTATATCATTAGGCAGAAAATCTGACCTGCCATAGTTTTCAAAACAGCATAATTTCACTCTTCTCAATGATTAATCTGTTGTATTCCACAACCTTTGAGTATTTAGCTTTATCAATGACATGTACTTTACAAATGTTTTAGAGATCCTACCAGTCTTTGAAAACATCCTTGTTCCTTGTTCCAGTTCCAGTTTTATGTATATATTCTGCCTTGCACCTGATTATTCCAACATCTGATGGGTGGCCTTGGGAAACTAATTCTCATATTGATTGTTTTTGCTGATTGTCTCCCCTTGTAGCTGATTTCTTTATTATTGTGTAAATTTAGATCTTGAGCTCATGTTTAGCTAAACAGCTGACATTGTAAAAGGCTTAAGTGTGAACGCTCGTAAGCTTCAGGAGAAAGTCGGCAAAGATTTTTTTGTGTCCCTCCGATGAGTTGCCCGCACGGACCCCATTTTTTAGAAGTGTTGGTCCAATACTCCCTCTAGAGGCAGGGGATTCAGACAGGGCTGCTTTGCAACCCCCGATCTGGGGCAGCGGCTGTGGTCGACCTGTGGTCAGGGCAGGAGCCTCTCCGCGTTGGTCCCAGTGACCCATCTGCCTGCGAACTTCGGTCACCTGGCAGGAAGGTACGATGCCCAGTCCTATGGTTAGCTGTGCAGCGAGGTGTACTGCGAGGACACGTTCCACACACACTTCAACAAAGAGGGCGGCCTGAGTGGAAATGTGAGTGTTTGGGAAGCTGTGCAGACAAAGAAGGCGCCCTTTGGCCTGGGCCAAATGCTTGTGACACTCCCCTGGTCCTGCCGGGCTCTGAGGGCCCTGCCCTGGGCCCCCTGCTCCCCTGCCCTTTGTTCAGTCACAGCAGAGATGGCCACACCCACTCCCTCAGTGAGGGCAGTGTTCCAACCTCCTTCAGCCCCACCCCCTCTCCGCAGGTTACCATGGACTACCGATGCTGCATTCTGAGGCCAGGGCGTTCCAAGAATGCCAAGGGCAGACATGATGACCTTCAATGATTTCCTCTTGTGTCAGTTTTGGTCAACTTTAGGAGCTAGGAAATGGTCCCCTTTACAGAAATGTTCAAATTTACTGGCATTTCATATATTCTCTGCTATAACATTGTCCTGATTCTTTCTGTATATTCTTTACATATGTTTATGTTTTCCTTAATCAAAGTGTGTCTTTTAAATCTTTTCAAAGAATATTCTTTGGACTTACTAAATCACCTCAATTTTATACGTTTTCTGTTGTATTAAGTTCTGCTCATATCTTTATTTATATTTTTTCTATGTTCTCAGGGTTTGTTGTTTGGATCATCTGATGTCAATTAAAACACTTGGTTATTCATTTTAATAAATCTTTTTACTTATAAAGATTTGAACTTTTGAAGATTCCAGCTTACTTGTAAGTTTCTAAGGGTCAGGTCCTCTCCATTGTTGCTGGCCTAAGGCTTAGTTCACCATATAGCAATGTATATATTGACATATTTTCCCCTCGACTTTCTGTGATTCCCTACATCTCACCTTTCTTTGCAGACAAGCCATTTGAAATACCCTTCACTTATTTCACAGCCAATAAGTCTTTGAAATAATGTGTATTTTTGAGAGAAATCTTCTTATATCATTAGGCAGAAAATCTGACCTGCCATAGTTTTCAAAACAGCATAATTTCACTCTTCTCAATGATTAATCTGTTGTATTCCACAACCTTTGAGTATTTAGCTTTATCAATGACATGTACTTTACAAATGTTTTAGAGATCCTACCAGTCTTTGAAAACATCCTTGTTCCTTGTTCCAGTTCCAGTTTTATGTATATATTCTGCCTTGCACCTGATTATTCCAACATCTGATGGGTGGCCTTGGGAAACTAATTCTCATATTGATTGTTTTTGCTGATTGTCTCCCCTTGTAGCTGATTTCTTTATTATTGTGTAAATTTAGATCTTGAGCTCATGTTTAGCTAAACAGCTGACATTGTAAAAGGCTTAAGTGTGAACGCTCGTAAGCTTCAGGAGAAAGTCGGCAAAGATTTTTTTGTGTCCCTCCGATGAGTTGCCCGCACGGACCCCATTTTTTAGAAGTGTTGGTCCAATACTCCCTCTAGAGGCAGGGGATTCAGACAGGGCTGCTTTGCAACCCCCGATCTGGGGCAGCGGCTGTGGTCGACCTGTGGTCAGGGCAGGAGCCTCTCCGCGTTGGTCCCAGTGACCCATCTGCCTGCGAACTTCGGTCACCTGGCAGGAAGGTACGATGCCCAGTCCTATGGTTAGCTGTGCAGCGAGGTGTACTGCGAGGACACGTTCCACACACACTTCAACAAAGAGGGCGGCCTGAGTGGAAATGTGAGTGTTTGGGAAGCTGTGCAGACAAAGAAGGCGCCCTTTGGCCTGGGCCAAATGCTTGTGACACTCCCCTGGTCCTGCCGGGCTCTGAGGGCCCTGCCCTGGGCCCCCTGCTCCCCTGCCCTTTGTTCAGTCACAGCAGAGATGGCCACACCCACTCCCTCAGTGAGGGCAGTGTTCCAACCTCCTTCAGCCCCACCCCCTCTCCGCAGGTTACCATGAACTACCGATGCTGCATTCTGAGGCCAGGGCGTTCCAAGAATGCCAAGGGCAGACATGATGACCTTCAATGATTTCCTCTTGTGTCAGTTTTGGTCAACTTTAGGAGCTAGGAAATGGTCCCCTTTACAGAAATGTTCAAATTTACTGGCATTTCATATATTCTCTGCTATAACATTGTCCTGATTCTTTCTGTATATTCTTTACATATGTTTATGTTTTCCTTAATCAAAGTGTGTCTTTTAAATCTTTTCAAAGAATATTCTTTGGACTTACTAAATCACCTCAATTTTATACGTTTTCTGTTGTATTAAGTTCTGCTCATATCTTTATTTATATTTTTTCTATGTTCTCAGGGTTTGTTGTTTGGATCATCTGATGTCAATTAAAACACTTGGTTATTCATTTTAATAAATCTTTTTACTTATAAAGATTTGAACTTTTGAAGATTCCAGCTTACTTGTAAGTTTCTAAGGGTCAGGTCCTCTCCATTGTTGCTGGCCTAAGGCTTAGTTCACCATATAGCAATGTATATATTGACATATTTTCCCCTCGACTTTCTGTGATTCCCTACATCTCACCTTTCTTTGCAGACAAGCCATTTGAAATACCCTTCACTTATTTCACAGCCAATAAGTCTTTGAAATAATGTGTATTTTTGAGAGAAATCTTCTTATATCATTAGGCAGAAAATCTGACCTGCCATAGTTTTCAAAACAGCATAATTTCACTCTTCTCAATGATTAATCTGTTGTATTACACAACCTTTGAGTATTTAGCTTTATCAATGACATGTACTTTACAAATGTTTTAGAGATCCTACCAGTCTTTGAAAACATCCTTGTTCCTTGTTCCAGTTCCAGTTTTATGTATATATTCTGCCTTGCACCTGATTATTCCAACATCTGATGGGTGGCCTTGGGAAACTAATTCTCATATTGATTGTTTTTGCTGATTGTCTCCCCTTGTAGCTGATTTCTTCATTATTGTGTAAATTTAGATCATGAGCTCATGTTTAGCTAAACAGCTGACATTGTAAAAGGCTTAAGTGTGAACGCTCGTAAGCTTCAGGAGAAAGTCGGCAAAGATTTTTTTGTGTCCCTCCGATGAGTTGCCCGCAAGGCCCCCATTTTTTAGAAGTGTTGGTCCAATACTCCCTCTAGAGGCAGGGGATTCAGACAGGGCTGCTTTGCAACACCCGATCTGGGGCAGCGGCTGTGGTCGACCTGTGGTCAGGGCAGGAGCCTCTCCGCGTTGGTCCCAGTGACCCATCTGCCTGCGAACTTCGGTCACCTGGCAGGAAGGTACGATGCCCAGTCCTATGGTTAGCTGTGCAGCGAGGTGTACTGCGAGGACACGTTCCACACACACTTCAACAAAGAGGGCGGCCTGAGTGGAAATGTGAGTGTTTGGGAAGCTGTGCAGACAAAGAAGGCGCCCTTTGGCCTGGGCCAAATGCTTGTGACACTCCCCTGGTCCTGCCGGGCTCTGAGGGCCCTGCCCTGGGCCCCCTGCTCCCCTGCCCTTTGTTCAGTCACAGCAGAGATGGCCACACCCACTCCCTCAGTGAGGGCAGTGTTCCAACCTCCTTCAGCCCCACCCCCTCTCCGCAGGTTACCATGGACTACCGATGCTGCATTCTGAGGCCAGGGCGTTCCAAGAATGCCAAGGGCAGACATGATGACCTTCAATGATTTCCTCTTGTGTCAGTTTTGGTCAACTTTAGGAGCTAGGAAATGGTCCCCTTTACAGAAATGTTCAAATTTACTGGCATTTCATATATTCTCTGCTATAACATTGTCCTGATTCTTTCTGTATATTCTTTACATATGTTTATGTTTTCCTTAATCAAAGTGTGTCTTTTAAATCTTTTCAAAGAATATTCTTTGGACTTACTAAATCACCTCAATTTTATACGTTTTCTGTTGTATTCAGTTCTGCTCATATCTTTATTTATATTTTTTCTATGTTCTCAGGGTTTGTTGTTTGGATCATCTGATGTCAATTAAAACACTTGGTTATTCATTTTAATAAATCTTTTTACTTATAAAGATTTGAACTTTTGAAGATTCCAGCTTACTTGTAAGTTTCTAAGGGTCAGGTCCTCTCCATTGTTGCTGGCCTAAGGCTTAGTTCACCATATAGCAATGTATATATTGACATATTTTCCCCTCGACTTTCTGTGATTCCCTACATCTCACCTTTCTTTGCAGACAAGCCATTTGAAATACCCTTCACTTATTTCACAGCCAATAAGTCTTTGAAATAATGTGTATTTTTGAGAGAAATCTTCTTATATCATTAGGCAGAAAATCTGACCTGCCATAGTTTTCAAAACAGCATAATTTCACTCTTCTCAATGATTAATCTGTTGTATTCCACAACCTTTGAGTATTTAGCTTTATCAATGACATGTACTTTACAAATGTTTTAGAGATCCTACCAGTCTTTGAAAACATCCTTGTTCCTTGTTCCAGTTCCAGTTTTATGTATATATTCTGCCTTGCACCTGATTATTCCAACATCTGATGGGTGGCCTTGGGAAACTAATTCTCATATTGATTGTTTTTGCTGATTGTCTCCCCTTGTAGCTGATTTCTTCATTATTGTGTAAATTTAGATCATGAGCTCATGTTTAGCTAAACAGCTGACATTGTAAAAGGCTTAAGTGTGAACGCTCGTAAGCTTCAGGAGAAAGTCGGCAAAGATTTTTTTGTGTCCCTCCGATGAGTTGCCCGCAAGGCCCCCATTTTTTAGAAGTGTTGGTCCAATACTCCCTCTAGAGGCAGGGGATTCAGACAGGGCTGCTTTGCAACCCCCGATCTGGGGCAGCGGCTGTGGTCGACCTGTGGTCAGGGCAGGAGCCTCTCCGCGTTGGTCCCAGTGACCCATCTGCCTGCGAACTTCGGTCACCTGGCAGGAAGGTACGATGCCCAGTCCTATGGTTAGCTGTGCAGCGAGGTGTACTGCGAGGACACGTTCCACACACACTTCAACAAAGAGGGCGGCCTGAGTGGAAATGTGAGTGTTTGGGAAGCTGTGCAGACAAAGAAGGCGCCCTTTGGCCTGGGCCAAATGCTTGTGACACTCCCCTGGTCCTGCCGGGCTCTGAGGGCCCTGCCCTGGGCCCCCTGCTCCCCTGCCCTTTGTTCAGTCACAGCAGAGATGGCCACACCCACTCCCTCAGTGAGGGCAGTGTTCCAACCTCCTTCAGCCCCACCCCCTCTCCGCAGGTTACCATGGACTACCGATGCTGCATTCTGAGGCCAGGGCGTTCCAAGAATGCCAAGGGCAGACATGATGACCTTCAATGATTTCCTCTTGTGTCAGTTTTGGTCAACTTTAGGAGCTAGGAAATGGTCCCCTTTACAGAAATGTTCAAATTTACTGGCATTTCATATATTCTCTGCTATAACATTGTCCTGATTCTTTCTGTATATTCTTTACATATGTTTATGTTTTCCTTAATCAAAGTGTGTCTTTTAAATCTTTTCAAAGAATATTCTTTGGACTTACTAAATCACCTCAATTTTATACGTTTTCTGTTGTATTCAGTTCTGCTCATATCTTTATTTATATTTTTTCTATGTTCTCAGGGTTTGTTGTTTGGATCATCTGATGTCAATTAAAACACTTGGTTATTCATTTTAATAAATCTTTTTACTTATAAAGATTTGAACTTTTGAAGATTCCAGCTTACTTGTAAGTTTCTAAGGGTCAGGTCCTCTCCATTGTTGCTGGCCTAAGGCTTAGTTCACCATATAGCAATGTATATATTGACATATTTTCCCCTCGACTTTCTGTGATTCCCTACATCTCACCTTTCTTTGCAGACAAGCCATTTGAAATACCCTTCACTTATTTCACAGCCAATAAGTCTTTGAAATAATGTGTATTTTTGAGAGAAATCTTCTTATATCATTAGGCAGAAAATCTGACCTGCCATAGTTTTCAAAACAGCATAATTTCACTCTTCTCAATGATTAATCTGTTGTATTACACAACCTTTGAGTATTTAGCTTTATCAATGACATGTACTTTACAAATGTTTTAGAGATCCTACCAGTCTTTGAAAACATCCTTGTTCCTTGTTCCAGTTCCAGTTTTATGTATATATTCTGCCTTGCACCTGATTATTCCAACATCTGATGGGTGGCCTTGGGAAACTAATTCTCATATTGATTGTTTTTGCTGATTGTCTCCCCTTGTAGCTGATTTCTTCATTATTGTGTAAATTTAGATCATGAGCTCATGTTTAGCTAAACAGCTGACATTGTAAAAGGCTTAAGTGTGAACGCTCGTAAGCTTCAGGAGAAAGTCGGCAAAGATTTTTTTGTGTCCCTCCGATGAGTTGCCCGCAAGGACCCCATTTTTTAGAAGTGTTGGTCCAATACTCCCTCTAGAGGCAGGGGATTCAGACAGGGCTGCTTTGCAACCCCCGATCTGGGGCAGCGGCTGTGGTCGACCTGTGGTCAGGGCAGGAGCCTCTCCGCGTTGGTCCCAGTGACCCATCTGCCTGCGAACTTCGGTCACCTGGCAGGAAGGTACGATGCCCAGTCCTATGGTTAGCTGTGCAGCGAGGTGTACTGCGAGGACACGTTCCACACACACTTCAACAAAGAGGGCGGCCTGAGTGGAAATGTGAGTGTTTGGGAAGCTGTGCAGACAAAGAAGGCGCCCTTTGGCCTGGGCCAAATGCTTGTGACACTCCCCTGGTCCTGCCGGGCTCTGAGGGCCCTGCCCTGGGCCCCCTGCTCCCCTGCCCTTTGTTCAGTCACAGCAGAGATGGCCACACCCACTCCCTCAGTGAGGGCAGTGTTCCAACCTCCTTCAGCCCCACCCCCTCTCCGCAGGTTACCATGGACTACCGATGCTGCATTCTGAGGCCAGGGCGTTCCAAGAATGCCAAGGGCAGACATGATGACCTTCAATGATTTCCTCTTGTGTCAGTTTTGGTCAACTTTAGGAGCTAGGAAATGGTCCCCTTTACAGAAATGTTCAAATTTACTGGCATTTCATATATTCTCTGCTATAACATTGTCCTGATTCTTTCTGTATATTCTTTACATATGTTTATGTTTTCCTTAATCAAAGTGTGTCTTTTAAATCTTTTCAAAGAATATTCTTTGGACTTACTAAATCACCTCAATTTTATACGTTTTCTGTTGTATTCAGTTCTGCTCATATCTTTATTTATATTTTTTCTATGTTCTCAGGGTTTGTTGTTTGGATCATCTGATGTCAATTAAAACACTTGGTTATTCATTTTAATAAATCTTTTTACTTATAAAGATTTGAACTTTTGAAGATTCCAGCTTACTTGTAAGTTTCTAAGGGTCAGGTCCTCTCCATTGTTGCTGGCCTAAGGCTTAGTTCACCATATAGCAATGTATATATTGACATATTTTCCCCTCGACTTTCTGTGATTCCCTACATCTCACCTTTCTTTGCAGACAAGCCATTTGAAATACCCTTCACTTATTTCACAGCCAATAAGTCTTTGAAATAATGTGTATTTTTGAGAGAAATCTTCTTATATCATTAGGCAGAAAATCTGACCTGCCATAGTTTTCAAAACAGCATAATTTCACTCTTCTCAATGATTAATCTGTTGTATTCCACAACCTTTGAGTATTTAGCTTTATCAATGACATGTACTTTACAAATGTTTTAGAGATCCTACCAGTCTTTGAAAACATCCTTGTTCCTTGTTCCAGTTCCAGTTTTATGTATATATTCTGCCTTGCACCTGATTATTCCAACATCTGATGGGTGGCCTTGGGAAACTAATTCTCATATTGATTGTTTTTGCTGATTGTCTCCCCTTGTAGCTGATTTCTTCATTATTGTGTAAATTTAGATCATGAGCTCATGTTTAGCTAAACAGCTGACATTGTAAAAGGCTTAAGTGTGAACGCTCGTAAGCTTCAGGAGAAAGTCGGCAAAGATTTTTTTGTGTCCCTCCGATGAGTTGCCCGCAAGGACCCCATTTTTTAGAAGTGTTGGTCCAATACTCCCTCTAGAGGCAGGGGATTCAGACAGGGCTGCTTTGCAACCCCCGATCTGGGGCAGCGGCTGTGGTCGACCTGTGGTCAGGGCAGGAGCCTCTCCGCGTTGGTCCCAGTGACCCATCTGCCTGCGAACTTCGGTCACCTGGCAGGAAGGTACGATGCCCAGTCCTATGGTTAGCTGTGCAGCGAGGTGTACTGCGAGGACACGTTCCACACACACTTCAACAAAGAGGGCGGCCTGAGTGGAAATGTGAGTGTTTGGGAAGCTGTGCAGACAAAGAAGGCGCCCTTTGGCCTGGGCCAAATGCTTGTGACACTCCCCTGGTCCTGCCGGGCTCTGAGGGCCCTGCCCTGGGCCCCCTGCTCCCCTGCCCTTTGTTCAGTCACAGCAGAGATGGCCACACCCACTCCCTCAGTGAGGGCAGTGTTCCAACCTCCTTCAGCCCCACCCCCTCTCCGCAGGTTACCATGGACTACCGATGCTGCATTCTGAGGCCAGGGCGTTCCAAGAATGCCAAGGGCAGACATGATGACCTTCAATGATTTCCTCTTGTGTCAGTTTTGGTCAACTTTAGGAGCTAGGAAATGGTCCCCTTTACAGAAATGTTCAAATTTACTGGCATTTCATATATTCTCTGCTATAACATTGTCCTGATTCTTTCTGTATATTCTTTACATATGTTTATGTTTTCCTTAATCAAAGTGTGTCTTTTAAATCTTTTCAAAGAATATTCTTTGGACTTACTAAATCACCTCAATTTTATACGTTTTCTGTTGTATTAAGTTCTGCTCATATCTTTATTTATATTTTTTCTATGTTCTCAGGGTTTGTTGTTTGGATCATCTGATGTCAATTAAAACACTTGGTTATTCATTTTAATAAATCTTTTTACTTATAAAGATTTGAACTTTTGAAGATTCCAGCTTACTTGTAAGTTTCTAAGGGTCAGGTCCTCTCCATTGTTGCTGGCCTAAGGCTTAGTTCACCATATAGCAATGTATATATTGACATATTTTCCCCTCGACTTTCTGTGATTCCCTACATCTCACCTTTCTTTGCAGACAAGCCATTTGAAATACCCTTCACTTATTTCACAGCCAATAAGTCTTTGAAATAATGTGTATTTTTGAGAGAAATCTTCTTATATCATTAGGCAGAAAATCTGACCTGCCATAGTTTTCAAAACAGCATAATTTCACTCTTCTCAATGATTAATCTGTTGTATTACACAACCTTTGAGTATTTAGCTTTATCAATGACGTGTACTTTACAAATGTTTTAGAGATCCTACCAGTCTTTGAAAACATCCTTGTTCCTTGTTCCAGTTCCAGTTTTATGTATATATTCTGCCTTGCACCTGATTATTCCAACATCTGATGGGTGGCCTTGGGAAACTAATTCTCATATTGATTGTTTTTGCTGATTGTCTCCCCTTGTAGCTGATTTCTTCATTATTGTGTAAATTTAGATCTTGAGCTCATGTTTAGCTAAACAGCTGACATTGTAAAAGGCTTAAGTGTGAACGCTCGTAAGCTTCAGGAGAAAGTCGGCAAAGATTTTTTTGTGTCCCTCCGATGAGTTGCCCGCAAGGACCCCATTTTTTAGAAGTGTTGGTCCAATACTCCCTCTAGAGGCAGGGGATTCAGACAGGGCTGCTTTGCAACCCCCGATCTGGGGCAGCGGCTGTGGTCGACCTGTGGTCAGGGCAGGAGCCTCTCCGCGTTGGTCCCAGTGACCCATCTGCCTGCGAACTTCGGTCACCTGGCAGGAAGGTACGATGCCCAGTCCTATGGTTAGCTGTGCAGCGAGGTGTACTGCGAGGACACGTTCCACACACACTTCAACAAAGAGGGCGGCCTGAGTGGAAATGTGAGTGTTTGGGAAGCTGTGCAGACAAAGAAGGCGCCCTTTGGCCTGGGCCAAATGCTTGTGACACTCCCCTGGTCCTGCCGGGCTCTGAGGGCCCTGCCCTGGGCCCCCTGCTCCCCTGCCCTTTGTTCAGTCACAGCAGAGATGGCCACACCCACTCCCTCAGTGAGGGCAGTGTTCCAACCTCCTTCAGCCCCACCCCCTCTCCGCAGGTTACCATGGACTACCGATGCTGCATTCTGAGGCCAGGGCGTTCCAAGAATGCCAAGGGCAGACATGATGACCTTCAATGATTTCCTCTTGTGTCAGTTTTGGTCAACTTTAGGAGCTAGGAAATGGTCCCCTTTACAGAAATGTTCAAATTTACTGGCATTTCATATATTCTCTGCTATAACATTGTCCTGATTCTTTCTGTATATTCTTTACATATGTTTATGTTTTCCTTAATCAAAGTGTGTCTTTTAAATCTTTTCAAAGAATATTCTTTGGACTTACTAAATCACCTCAATTTTATACGTTTTCTGTTGTATTAAGTTCTGCTCATATCTTTATTTATATTTTTTCTATGTTCTCAGGGTTTGTTGTTTGGATCATCTGATGTCAATTAAAACACTTGGTTATTCATTTTAATAAATCTTTTTACTTATAAAGATTTGAACTTTTGAAGATTCCAGCTTACTTGTAAGTTTCTAAGGGTCAGGTCCTCTCCATTGTTGCTGGCCTAAGGCTTAGTTCACCATATAGCAATGTATATATTGACATATTTTCCCCTCGACTTTCTGTGATTCCCTACATCTCACCTTTCTTTGCAGACAAGCCATTTGAAATACCCTTCACTTTTTTCACAGCCAATAAGTCTTTGAAATAATGTGTATTTTTGAGAGAAATCTTCTTATATCATTAGGCAGAAAATCTGACCTGCCATAGTTTTCAAAACAGCATAATTTCACTCTTCTCAATGATTAATCTGTTGTATTCCACAACCTTTGAGTATTTAGCTTTATCAATGACGTGTACTTTACAAATGTTTTAGAGATCCTACCAGTCTTTGAAAACATCCTTGTTCCTTGTTCCAGTTCCAGTTTTATGTATATATTCTGCCTTGCACCTGATTATTCCAACATCTGATGGGTGGCCTTGGGAAACTAATTCTCATATTGATTGTTTTTGCTGATTGTCTCCCCTTGTAGCTGATTTCTTCATTATTGTGTAAATTTAGATCATGAGCTCATGTTTAGCTAAACAGCTGACATTGTAAAAGGCTTAAGTGTGAACGCTCGTAAGCTTCAGGAGAAAGTCGGCAAAGATTTTTTTGTGTCCCTCCGATGAGTTGCCCGCAAGGCCCCCATTTTTTAGAAGTGTTGGTCCAATACTCCCTCTAGAGGCAGGGGATTCAGACAGGGCTGCTTTGCAACCCCCGATCTGGGGCAGCGGCTGTGGTCGACCTGTGGTCAGGGCAGGAGCCTCTCCGCGTTGGTCCCAGTGACCCATCTGCCTGCGAACTTCGGTCACCTGGCAGGAAGGTACGATGCCCAGTCCTATGGTTAGCTGTGCAGCGAGGTGTACTGCGAGGACAC
Organism: Hyperoodon ampullatus; assembly: GCF_949752795.1. Lineage (NCBI taxonomy): Eukaryota > Metazoa > Chordata > Mammalia > Artiodactyla > Ziphiidae > Hyperoodon > Hyperoodon ampullatus. Next base: position 401,455 of record NW_027640881.1, read on the forward strand.
GTTCCACACACACTTCAACAAAGAGGGCGGCCTGAGTGGAAATGTGAGTGTTTGGGAAGCTGTGCAGACAAAGAAGGCGCCCTTTGGCCTGGGCCAAATGCTTGTGACACTCCCCTGGTCCTGCCGGGCTCTGAGGGCCCTGCCCTGGGCCCCCTGCTCCCCTGCCCTTTGTTCAGTCACAGCAGAGATGGCCACACCCACTCCCTCAGTGAGGGCAGTGTTCCAACCTCCTTCAGCCCCACCCCCTCTCCGCAGGTTACCATGGACTACCGATGCTGCATTCTGAGGCCAGGGCGTTCCAAGAATGCCAAGGGCAGACATGATGACCTTCAATGATTTCCTCTTGTGTCAGTTTTGGTCAACTTTAGGAGCTAGGAAATGGTCCCCTTTACAGAAATGTTCAAATTTACTGGCATTTCATATATTCTCTGCTATAACATTGTCCTGATTCTTTCTGTATATTCTTTACATATGTTTATGTTTTCCTTAATCAAAGTGTGTCTTTTAAATCTTTTCAAAGAATATTCTTTGGACTTACTAAATCACCTCAATTTTATACGTTTTCTGTTGTATTAAGTTCTGCTCATATCTTTATTTATATTTTTTCTATGTTCTCAGGGTTTGTTGTTTGGATCATCTGATGTCAATTAAAACACTTGGTTATTCATTTTAATAAATCTTTTTACTTATAAAGATTTGAACTTTTGAAGATTCCAGCTTACTTGTAAGTTTCTAAGGGTCAGGTCCTCTCCATTGTTGCTGGCCTAAGGCTTAGTTCACCATATAGCAATGTATATATTGACATATTTTCCCCTCGACTTTCTGTGATTCCCTACATCTCACCTTTCTTTGCAGACAAGCCATTTGAAATACCCTTCACTTATTTCACAGCCAATAAGTCTTTGAAATAATGTGTATTTTTGAGAGAAATCTTCTTATATCATTAGGCAGAAAATCTGACCTGCCATAGTTTTCAAAACAGCATAATTTCACTCTTCTCAATGATTAATCTGTTGTATTCCACAACCTTTGAGTATTTAGCTTTATCAATGACATGTACTTTACAAATGTTTTAGAGATCCTACCAGTCTTTGAAAACATCCTTGTTCCTTGTTCCAGTTCCAGTTTTATGTATATATTCTGCCTTGCACCTGATTATTCCAACATCTGATGGGTGGCCTTGGGAAACTAATTCTCATATTGATTGTTTTTGCTGATTGTCTCCCCTTGTAGCTGATTTCTTCATTATTGTGTAAATTTAGATCATGAGCTCATGTTTAGCTAAACAGCTGACATTGTAAAAGGCTTAAGTGTGAACGCTCGTAAGCTTCAGGAGAAAGTCGGCAAAGATTTTTTTGTGTCCCTCCGATGAGTTGCCCGCAAGGCCCCCATTTTTTAGAAGTGTTGGTCCAATACTCCCTCTAGAGGCAGGGGATTCAGACAGGGCTGCTTTGCAACCCCCGATCTGGGGCAGCGGCTGTGGTCGACCTGTGGTCAGGGCAGGAGCCTCTCCGCGTTGGTCCCAGTGACCCATCTGCCTGCGAACTTCGGTCACCTGGCAGGAAGGTACGATGCCCAGTCCTATGGTTAGCTGTGCAGCGAGGTGTACTGCGAGGACACGTTCCACACACACTTCAACAAAGAGGGCGGCCTGAGTGGAAATGTGAGTGTTTGGGAAGCTGTGCAGACAAAGAAGGCGCCCTTTGGCCTGGGCCAAATGCTTGTGACACTCCCCTGGTCCTGCCGGGCTCTGAGGGCCCTGCCCTGGGCCCCCTGCTCCCCTGCCCTTTGTTCAGTCACAGCAGAGATGGCCACACCCACTCCCTCAGTGAGGGCAGTGTTCCAACCTCCTTCAGCCCCACCCCCTCTCCGCAGGTTACCATGGACTACCGATGCTGCATTCTGAGGCCAGGGCGTTCCAAGAATGCCAAGGGCAGACATGATGACCTTCAATGATTTCCTCTTGTGTCAGTTTTGGTCAACTTTAGGAGCTAGGAAATGGTCCCCTTTACAGAAATGTTCAAATTTACTGGCATTTCATATATTCTCTGCTATAACATTGTCCTGATTCTTTCTGTATATTCTTTACATATGTTTATGTTTTCCTTAATCAAAGTGTGTCTTTTAAATCTTTTCAAAGAATATTCTTTGGACTTACTAAATCACCTCAATTTTATACGTTTTCTGTTGTATTAAGTTCTGCTCATATCTTTATTTATATTTTTTCTATGTTCTCAGGGTTTGTTGTTTGGATCATCTGATGTCAATTAAAACACTTGGTTATTCATTTTAATAAATCTTTTTACTTATAAAGATTTGAACTTTTGAAGATTCCAGCTTACTTGTAAGTTTCTAAGGGTCAGGTCCTCTCCATTGTTGCTGGCCTAAGGCTTAGTTCACCATATAGCAATGTATATATTGACATATTTTCCCCTCGACTTTCTGTGATTCCCTACATCTCACCTTTCTTTGCAGACAAGCCATTTGAAATACCCTTCACTTATTTCACAGCCAATAAGTCTTTGAAATAATGTGTATTTTTGAGAGAAATCTTCTTATATCATTAGGCAGAAAATCTGACCTGCCATAGTTTTCAAAACAGCATAATTTCACTCTTCTCAATGATTAATCTGTTGTATTCCACAACCTTTGAGTATTTAGCTTTATCAATGACATGTACTTTACAAATGTTTTAGAGATCCTACCAGTCTTTGAAAACATCCTTGTTCCTTGTTCCAGTTCCAGTTTTATGTATATATTCTGCCTTGCACCTGATTATTCCAACATCTGATGGGTGGCCTTGGGAAACTAATTCTCATATTGATTGTTTTTGCTGATTGTCTCCCCTTGTAGCTGATTTCTTCATTATTGTGTAAATTTAGATCTTGAGCTCATGTTTAGCTAAACAGCTGACATTGTAAAAGGCTTAAGTGTGAACGCTCGTAAGCTTCAGGAGAAAGTCGGCAAAGATTTTTTTGTGTCCCTCCGATGAGTTGCCCGCACGGACCCCATTTTTTAGAAGTGTTGGTCCAATACGCCCTCTAGAGGCAGGGGATTCAGACAGGGCTGCTTTGCAACCCCCGATCTGGGGCAGCGGCTGTGGTCGACCTGTGGTCAGGGCAGGAGCCTCTCCGCGTTGGTCCCAGTGACCCATCTGCCTGCGAACTTCGGTCACCTGGCAGGAAGGTACGATGCCCAGTCCTATGGTTAGCTGTGCAGCGAGGTGTACTGCGAGGACACGTTCCACACACACTTCAACAAAGAGGGCGGCCTGAGTGGAAATGTGAGTGTTTGGGAAGCTGTGCAGACAAAGAAGGCGCCCTTTGGCCTGGGCCAAATGCTTGTGACACTCCCCTGGTCCTGCCGGGCTCTGAGGGCCCTGCCCTGGGCCCCCTGCTCCCCTGCCCTTTGTTCAGTCACAGCAGAGATGGCCACACCCACTCCCTCAGTGAGGGCAGTGTTCCAACCTCCTTCAGCCCCACCCCCTCTCCGCAGGTTACCATGGACTACCGATGCTGCATTCTGAGGCCAGGGCGTTCCAAGAATGCCAAGGGCAGACATGATGACCTTCAATGATTTCCTCTTGTGTCAGTTTTGGTCAACTTTAGGAGCTAGGAAATGGTCCCCTTTACAGAAATGTTCAAATTTACTGGCATTTCATATATTCTCTGCTATAACATTGTCCTGATTCTTTCTGTATATTCTTTACATATGTTTATGTTTTCCTTAATCAAAGTGTGTCTTTTAAATCTTTTCAAAGAATATTCTTTGGACTTACTAAATCACCTCAATTTTATACGTTTTCTGTTGTATTAAGTTCTGCTCATATCTTTATTTATATTTTTTCTATGTTCTCAGGGTTTGTTGTTTGGATCATCTGATGTCAATTAAAACACTTGGTTATTCATTTTAATAAATCTTTTTACTTATAAAGATTTGAACTTTTGAAGATTCCAGCTTACTTGTAAGTTTCTAAGGGTCAGGTCCTCTCCATTGTTGCTGGCCTAAGGCTTAGTTCACCATATAGCAATGTATATATTGACATATTTTCCCCTCGACTTTCTGTGATTCCCTACATCTCACCTTTCTTTGCAGACAAGCCATTTGAAATACCCTTCACTTATTTCACAGCCAATAAGTCTTTGAAATAATGTGTATTTTTGAGAGAAATCTTCTTATATCATTAGGCAGAAAATCTGACCTGCCATAGTTTTCAAAACAGCATAATTTCACTCTTCTCAATGATTAATCTGTTGTATTACACAACCTTTGAGTATTTAGCTTTATCAATGACATGTACTTTACAAATGTTTTAGAGATCCTACCAGTCTTTGAAAACATCCTTGTTCCTTGTTCCAGTTCCAGTTTTATGTATATATTCTGCCTTGCACCTGATTATTCCAACATCTGATGGGTGGCCTTGGGAAACTAATTCTCATATTGATTGTTTTTGCTGATTGTCTCCCCTTGTAGCTGATTTCTTTATTATTGTGTAAATTTAGATCTTGAGCTCATGTTTAGCTAAACAGCTGACATTGTAAAAGGCTTAAGTGTGAACGCTCGTAAGCTTCAGGAGAAAGTCGGCAAAGATTTTTTTGTGTCCCTCCGATGAGTTGCCCGCACGGACCCCATTTTTTAGAAGTGTTGGTCCAATACTCCCTCTAGAGGCAGGGGATTCAGACAGGGCTGCTTTGCAACCCCCGATCTGGGGCAGCGGCTGTGGTCGACCTGTGGTCAGGGCAGGAGCCTCTCCGCGTTGGTCCCAGTGACCCATCTGCCTGCGAACTTCGGTCACCTGGCAGGAAGGTACGATGCCCAGTCCTATGGTTAGCTGTGCAGCGAGGTGTACTGCGAGGACACGTTCCACACACACTTCAACAAAGAGGGCGGCCTGAGTGGAAATGTGAGTGTTTGGGAAGCTGTGCAGACAAAGAAGGCGCCCTTTGGCCTGGGCCAAATGCTTGTGACACTCCCCTGGTCCTGCCGGGCTCTGAGGGCCCTGCCCTGGGCCCCCTGCTCCCCTGCCCTTTGTTCAGTCACAGCAGAGATGGCCACACCCACTCCCTCAGTGAGGGCAGTGTTCCAACCTCCTTCAGCCCCACCCCCTCTCCGCAGGTTACCATGGACTACCGATGCTGCATTCTGAGGCCAGGGCGTTCCAAGAATGCCAAGGGCAGACATGATGACCTTCAATGATTTCCTCTTGTGTCAGTTTTGGTCAACTTTAGGAGCTAGGAAATGGTCCCCTTTACAGAAATGTTCAAATTTACTGGCATTTCATATATTCTCTGCTATAACATTGTCCTGATTCTTTCTGTATATTCTTTACATATGTTTATGTTTTCCTTAATCAAAGTGTGTCTTTTAAATCTTTTCAAAGAATATTCTTTGGACTTACTAAATCACCTCAATTTTATACGTTTTCTGTTGTATTAAGTTCTGCTCATATCTTTATTTATATTTTTTCTATGTTCTCAGGGTTTGTTGTTTGGATCATCTGATGTCAATTAAAACACTTGGTTATTCATTTTAATAAATCTTTTTACTTATAAAGATTTGAACTTTTGAAGATTCCAGCTTACTTGTAAGTTTCTAAGGGTCAGGTCCTCTCCATTGTTGCTGGCCTAAGGCTTAGTTCACCATATAGCAATGTATATATTGACATATTTTCCCCTCGACTTTCTGTGATTCCCTACATCTCACCTTTCTTTGCAGACAAGCCATTTGAAATACCCTTCACTTATTTCACAGCCAATAAGTCTTTGAAATAATGTGTATTTTTGAGAGAAATCTTCTTATATCATTAGGCAGAAAATCTGACCTGCCATAGTTTTCAAAACAGCATAATTTCACTCTTCTCAATGATTAATCTGTTGTATTACACAACCTTTGAGTATTTAGCTTTATCAATGACATGTACTTTACAAATGTTTTAGAGATCCTACCAGTCTTTGAAAACATCCTTGTTCCTTGTTCCAGTTCCAGTTTTATGTATATATTCTGCCTTGCACCTGATTATTCCAACATCTGATGGGTGGCCTTGGGAAACTAATTCTCATATTGATTGTTTTTGCTGATTGTCTCCCCTTGTAGCTGATTTCTTTATTATTGTGTAAATTTAGATCTTGAGCTCATGTTTAGCTAAACAGCTGACATTGTAAAAGGCTTAAGTGTGAACGCTCGTAAGCTTCAGGAGAAAGTCGGCAAAGATTTTTTTGTGTCCCTCCGATGAGTTGCCCGCACGGACCCCATTTTTTAGAAGTGTTGGTCCAATACTCCCTCTAGAGGCAGGGGATTCAGACAGGGCTGCTTTGCAACCCCCGATCTGGGGCAGCGGCTGTGGTCGACCTGTGGTCAGGGCAGGAGCCTCTCCGCGTTGGTCCCAGTGACCCATCTGCCTGCGAACTTCGGTCACCTGGCAGGAAGGTACGATGCCCAGTCCTATGGTTAGCTGTGCAGCGAGGTGTACTGCGAGGACACGTTCCACACACACTTCAACAAAGAGGGCGGCCTGAGTGGAAATGTGAGTGTTTGGGAAGCTGTGCAGACAAAGAAGGCGCCCTTTGGCCTGGGCCAAATGCTTGTGACACTCCCCTGGTCCTGCCGGGCTCTGAGGGCCCTGCCCTGGGCCCCCTGCTCCCCTGCCCTTTGTTCAGTCACAGCAGAGATGGCCACACCCACTCCCTCAGTGAGGGCAGTGTTCCAACCTCCTTCAGCCCCACCCCCTCTCCGCAGGTTACCATGGACTACCGATGCTGCATTCTGAGGCCAGGGCGTTCCAAGAATGCCAAGGGCAGACATGATGACCTTCAATGATTTCCTCTTGTGTCAGTTTTGGTCAACTTTAGGAGCTAGGAAATGGTCCCCTTTACAGAAATGTTCAAATTTACTGGCATTTCATATATTCTCTGCTATAACATTGTCCTGATTCTTTCTGTATATTCTTTACATATGTTTATGTTTTCCTTAATCAAAGTGTGTCTTTTAAATCTTTTCAAAGAATATTCTTTGGACTTACTAAATCACCTCAATTTTATACGTTTTCTGTTGTATTAAGTTCTGCTCATATCTTTATTTATATTTTTTCTATGTTCTCAGGGTTTGTTGTTTGGATCATCTGATGTCAATTAAAACACTTGGTTATTCATTTTAATAAATCTTTTTACTTATAAAGATTTGAACTTTTGAAGATTCCAGCTTACTTGTAAGTTTCTAAGGGTCAGGTCCTCTCCATTGTTGCTGGCCTAAGGCTTAGTTCACCATATAGCAATGTATATATTGACATATTTTCCCCTCGACTTTCTGTGATTCCCTACATCTCACCTTTCTTTGCAGACAAGCCATTTGAAATACCCTTCACTTATTTCACAGCCAATAAGTCTTTGAAATAATGTGTATTTTTGAGAGAAATCTTCTTATATCATTAGGCAGAAAATCTGACCTGCCATAGTTTTCAAAACAGCATAATTTCACTCTTCTCAATGATTAATCTGTTGTATTACACAACCTTTGAGTATTTAGCTTTATCAATGACATGTACTTTACAAATGTTTTAGAGATCCTACCAGTCTTTGAAAACATCCTTGTTCCTTGTTCCAGTTCCAGTTTTATGTATATATTCTGCCTTGCACCTGATTATTCCAACATCTGATGGGTGGCCTTGGGAAACTAATTCTCATATTGATTGTTTTTGCTGATTGTCTCCCCTTGTAGCTGATTTCTTTATTATTGTGTAAATTTAGATCTTGAGCTCATGTTTAGCTAAACAGCTGACATTGTAAAAGGCTTAAGTGTGAACGCTCGTAAGCTTCAGGAGAAAGTCGGCAAAGATTTTTTTGTGTCCCTCCGATGAGTTGCCCGCACGGACCCCATTTTTTAGAAGTGTTGGTCCAATACTCCCTCTAGAGGCAGGGGATTCAGACAGGGCTGCTTTGCAACCCCCGATCTGGGGCAGCGGCTGTGGTCGACCTGTGGTCAGGGCAGGAGCCTCTCCGCGTTGGTCCCAGTGACCCATCTGCCTGCGAACTTCGGTCACCTGGCAGGAAGGTACGATGCCCAGTCCTATGGTTAGCTGTGCAGCGAGGTGTACTGCGAGGACACGTTCCACACACACTTCAACAAAGAGGGCGGCCTGAGTGGAAATGTGAGTGTTTGGGAAGCTGTGCAGACAAAGAAGGCGCCCTTTGGCCTGGGCCAAATGCTTGTGACACTCCCCTGGTCCTGCCGGGCTCTGAGGGCCCTGCCCTGGGCCCCCTGCTCCCCTGCCCTTTGTTCAGTCACAGCAGAGATGGCCACACCCACTCCCTCAGTGAGGGCAGTGTTCCAACCTCCTTCAGCCCCACCCCCTCTCCGCAGGTTACCATGGACTACCGATGCTGCATTCTGAGGCCAGGGCGTTCCAAGAATGCCAAGGGCAGACATGATGACCTTCAATGATTTCCTCTTGTGTCAGTTTTGGTCAACTTTAGGAGCTAGGAAATGGTCCCCTTTACAGAAATGTTCAAATTTACTGGCATTTCATATATTCTCTGCTATAACATTGTCCTGATTCTTTCTGTATATTCTTTACATATGTTTATGTTTTCCTTAATCAAAGTGTGTCTTTTAAATCTTTTCAAAGAATATTCTTTGGACTTACTAAATCACCTCAATTTTATACGTTTTCTGTTGTATTAAGTTCTGCTCATATCTTTATTTATATTTTTTCTATGTTCTCAGGGTTTGTTGTTTGGATCATCTGATGTCAATTAAAACACTTGGTTATTCATTTTAATAAATCTTTTTACTTATAAAGATTTGAACTTTTGAAGATTCCAGCTTACTTGTAAGTTTCTAAGGGTCAGGTCCTCTCCATTGTTGCTGGCCTAAGGCTTAGTTCACCATATAGCAATGTATATATTGACATATTTTCCCCTCGACTTTCTGTGATTCCCTACATCTCACCTTTCTTTGCAGACAAGCCATTTGAAATACCCTTCACTTATTTCACAGCCAATAAGTCTTTGAAATAATGTGTATTTTTGAGAGAAATCTTCTTATATCATTAGGCAGAAAATCTGACCTGCCATAGTTTTCAAAACAGCATAATTTCACTCTTCTCAATGATTAATCTGTTGTATTACACAACCTTTGAGTATTTAGCTTTATCAATGACATGTACTTTACAAATGTTTTAGAGATCCTACCAGTCTTTGAAAACATCCTTGTTCCTTGTTCCAGTTCCAGTTTTATGTATATATTCTGCCTTGCACCTGATTATTCCAACATCTGATGGGTGGCCTTGGGAAACTAATTCTCATATTGATTGTTTTTGCTGATTGTCTCCCCTTGTAGCTGATTTCTTCATTATTGTGTAAATTTAGATCATGAGCTCATGTTTAGCTAAACAGCTGACATTGTAAAAGGCTTAAGTGTGAACGCTCGTAAGCTTCAGGAGAAAGTCGGCAAAGATTTTTTTGTGTCCCTCCGATGAGTTGCCCGCAAGGACCCCATTTTTTAGAAGTGTTGGTCCAATACTCCCTCTAGAGGCAGGGGATTCAGACAGGGCTGCTTTGCAACCCCCGATCTGGGGCAGCGGCTGTGGTCGACCTGTGGTCAGGGCAGGAGCCTCTCCGCGTTGGTCCCAGTGACCCATCTGCCTGCGAACTTCGGTCACCTGGCAGGAAGGTACGATGCCCAGTCCTATGGTTAGCTGTGCAGCGAGGTGTACTGCGAGGACACGTTCCACACACACTTCAACAAAGAGGGCGGCCTGAGTGGAAATGTGAGTGTTTGGGAAGCTGTGCAGACAAAGAAGGCGCCCTTTGGCCTGGGCCAAATGCTTGTGACACTCCCCTGGTCCTGCCGGGCTCTGAGGGCCCTGCCCTGGGCCCCCTGCTCCCCTGCCCTTTGTTCAGTCACAGCAGAGATGGCCACACCCACTCCCTCAGTGAGGGCAGTGTTCCAACCTCCTTCAGCCCCACCCCCTCTCCGCAGGTTACCATGGACTACCGATGCTGCATTCTGAGGCCAGGGCGTTCCAAGAATGCCAAGGGCAGACATGATGACCTTCAATGATTTCCTCTTGTGTCAGTTTTGGTCAACTTTAGGAGCTAGGAAATGGTCCCCTTTACAGAAATGTTCAAATTTACTGGCATTTCATATATTCTCTGCTATAACATTGTCCTGATTCTTTCTGTATATTCTTTACATATGTTTATGTTTTCCTTAATCAAAGTGTGTCTTTTAAATCTTTTCAAAGAATATTCTTTGGACTTACTAAATCACCTCAATTTTATACGTTTTCTGTTGTATTCAGTTCTGCTCATATCTTTATTTATATTTTTTCTATGTTCTCAGGGTTTGTTGTTTGGATCATCTGATGTCAATTAAAACACTTGGTTATTCATTTTAATAAATCTTTTTACTTATAAAGATTTGAACTTTTGAAGATTCCAGCTTACTTGTAAGTTTCTAAGGGTCAGGTCCTCTCCATTGTTGCTGGCCTAAGGCTTAGTTCACCATATAGCAATGTATATATTGACATATTTTCCCCTCGACTTTCTGTGATTCCCTACATCTCACCTTTCTTTGCAGACAAGCCATTTGAAATACCCTTCACTTATTTCACAGCCAATAAGTCTTTGAAATAATGTGTATTTTTGAGAGAAATCTTCTTATATCATTAGGCAGAAAATCTGACCTGCCATAGTTTTCAAAACAGCATAATTTCACTCTTCTCAATGATTAATCTGTTGTATTACACAACCTTTGAGTATTTAGCTTTATCAATGACATGTACTTTACAAATGTTTTAGAGATCCTACCAGTCTTTGAAAACATCCTTGTTCCTTGTTCCAGTTCCAGTTTTATGTATATATTCTGCCTTGCACCTGATTATTCCAACATCTGATGGGTGGCCTTGGGAAACTAATTCTCATATTGATTGTTTTTGCTGATTGTCTCCCCTTGTAGCTGATTTCTTCATTATTGTGTAAATTTAGATCATGAGCTCATGTTTAGCTAAACAGCTGACATTGTAAAAGGCTTAAGTGTGAACGCTCGTAAGCTTCAGGAGAAAGTCGGCAAAGATTTTTTTGTGTCCCTCCGATGAGTTGCCCGCAAGGACCCCATTTTTTAGAAGTGTTGGTCCAATACTCCCTCTAGAGGCAGGGGATTCAGACAGGGCTGCTTTGCAACCCCCGATCTGGGGCAGCGGCTGTGGTCGACCTGTGGTCAGGGCAGGAGCCTCTCCGCGTTGGTCCCAGTGACCCATCTGCCTGCGAACTTCGGTCACCTGGCAGGAAGGTACGATGCCCAGTCCTATGGTTAGCTGTGCAGCGAGGTGTACTGCGAGGACACGTTCCACACACACTTCAACAAAGAGGGCGGCCTGAGTGGAAATGTGAGTGTTTGGGAAGCTGTGCAGACAAAGAAGGCGCCCTTTGGCCTGGGCCAAATGCTTGTGACACTCCCCTGGTCCTGCCGGGCTCTGAGGGCCCTGCCCTGGGCCCCCTGCTCCCCTGCCCTTTGTTCAGTCACAGCAGAGATGGCCACACCCACTCCCTCAGTGAGGGCAGTGTTCCAACCTCCTTCAGCCCCACCCCCTCTCCGCAGGTTACCATGGACTACCGATGCTGCATTCTGAGGCCAGGGCGTTCCAAGAATGCCAAGGGCAGACATGATGACCTTCAATGATTTCCTCTTGTGTCAGTTTTGGTCAACTTTAGGAGCTAGGAAATGGTCCCCTTTACAGAAATGTTCAAATTTACTGGCATTTCATATATTCTCTGCTATAACATTGTCCTGATTCTTTCTGTATATTCTTTACATATGTTTATGTTTTCCTTAATCAAAGTGTGTCTTTTAAATCTTTTCAAAGAATATTCTTTGGACTTACTAAATCACCTCAATTTTATACGTTTTCTGTTGTATTAAGTTCTGCTCATATCTTTATTTATATTTTTTCTATGTTCTCAGGGTTTGTTGTTTGGATCATCTGATGTCAATTAAAACACTTGGTTATTCATTTTAATAAATCTTTTTACTTATAAAGATTTGAACTTTTGAAGATTCCAGCTTACTTGTAAGTTTCTAAGGGTCAGGTCCTCTCCATTGTTGCTGGCCTAAGGCTTAGTTCACCATATAGCAATGTATATATTGACATATTTTCCCCTCGACTTTCTGTGATTCCCTACATCTCACCTTTCTTTGCAGACAAGCCATTTGAAATACCCTTCACTTATTTCACAGCCAATAAGTCTTTGAAATAATGTGTATTTTTGAGAGAAATCTTCTTATATCATTAGGCAGAAAATCTGACCTGCCATAGTTTTCAAAACAGCATAATTTCACTCTTCTCAATGATTAATCTGTTGTATTACACAACCTTTGAGTATTTAGCTTTATCAATTACAAATGTTTTAGAGATCCTACCAGTCTTTGAAAACATCCTTGTTCCTTGTTCCAGTTCCAGTTTTATGTATATATTCTGCCTTGCACCTGATTATTCCAACATCTGATGGGTGGCCTTGGGAAACTAATTCTCATATTGATTGTTTTTGCTGATTGTCTCCCCTTGTAGCTGATTTCTTTATTATTGTGTAAATTTAGATCTTGAGCTCATGTTTAGCTAAACAGCTGACATTGTAAAAGGCTTAAGTGTGAACGCTCGTAAGCTTCAGGAGAAAGTCGGCAAAGATTTTTTTGTGTCCCTCCGATGAGTTGCCCGCACGGACCCCATTTTTTAGAAGTGTTGGTCCAATACTCCCTCTAGAGGCAGGGGATTCAGACAGGGCTGCTTTGCAACCCCCGATCTGGGGCAGCGGCTGTGGTCGACCTGTGGTCAGGGCAGGAGCCTCTCCGCGTTGGTCCCAGTGACCCATCTGCCTGCGAACTTCGGTCACCTGGCAGGAAGGTATGATGCCCAGTCCTATGGTTAGCTGTGCAGCGAGGTGTACTGCGAGGACACGTTCCACACACACTTCAACAAAGAGGGCGGCCTGAGTGGAAATGTGAGTGTTTGGGAAGCTGTGCAGACAAAGAAGGCGCCCTTTGGCCTGGGCCAAATGCTTGTGACACTCCCCTGGTCCTGCCGGGCTCTGAGGGCCCTGCCCTGGGCCCCCTGCTCCCCTGCCCTTTGTTCAGTCACAGCAGAGATGGCCACACCCACTCCCTCAGTGAGGGCAGTGTTCCAACCTCCTTCAGCCCCACCCCCTCTCCGCAGGTTACCATGGACTACCGATGCTGCATTCTGAGGCCAGGGCGTTCCAAGTATGCCAAGGGCAGACATGATGACCTTCAATGATTTCCTCTTGTGTCAGTTTTGGTCAACTTTAGGAGCTAGGAAATGGTCCCCTTTACAGAAATGTTCAAATTTACTGGCATTTCATATATTCTCTGCTATAACATTGTCCTGATTCTTTCTGTATATTCTTTACATATGTTTATGTTTTCCTTAATCAAAGTGTGTCTTTTAAATCTTTTCAAAGAATATTCTTTGGACTTACTAAATCACCTCAATTTTATACGTTTTCTGTTGTATTAAGTTCTGCTCATATCTTTATTTATATTTTTTCTATGTTCTCAGGGTTTGTTGTTTGGATCATCTGATGTCAATTAAAACACTTGGTTATTCATTTTAATAAATCTTTTTACTTATAAAGATTTGAACTTTTGAAGATTCCAGCTTACTTGTAAGTTTCTAAGGGTCAGGTCCTCTCCATTGTTGCTGGCCTAAGGCTTAGTTCACCATATAGCAATGTATATATTGACATATTTTCCCCTCGACTTTCTGTGATTCCCTACATCTCACCTTTCTTTGCAGACAAGCCATTTGAAATACCCTTCACTTATTTCACAGCCAATAAGTCTTTGAAATAATGTGTATTTTTGAGAGAAATCTTCTTATATCATTAGGCAGAAAATCTGACCTGCCATAGTTTTCAAAACAGCATAATTTCACTCTTCTCAATGATTAATCTGTTGTATTACACAACCTTTGAGTATTTAGCTTTATCAATGACATGTACTTTACAAATGTTTTAGAGATCCTACCAGTCTTTGAAAACATCCTTGTTCCTTGTTCCAGTTCCAGTTTTATGTATATATTCTGCCTTGCACCTGATTATTCCAACATCTGATGGGTGGCCTTGGGAAACTAATTCTCATATTGATTGTTTTTGCTGATTGTCTCCCCTTGTAGCTGATTTCTTTATTATTGTGTAAATTTAGATCTTGAGCTCATGTTTAGCTAAACAGCTGACATTGTAAAAGGCTTAAGTGTGAACGCTCGTAAGCTTCAGGAGAAAGTCGGCAAAGATTTTTTTGTGTCCCTCCGATGAGTTGCCCGCACGGACCCCATTTTTTAGAAGTGTTGGTCCAATACTCCCTCTAGAGGCAGGGGATTCAGACAGGGCTGCTTTGCAACCCCCGATCTGGGGCAGCGGCTGTGGTCGACCTGTGGTCAGGGCAGGAGCCTCTCCGCGTTGGTCCCAGTGACCCATCTGCCTGCGAACTTCGGTCACCTGGCAGGAAGGTACGATGCCCAGTCCTATGGTTAGCTGTGCAGCGAGGTGTACTGCGAGGACACGTTCCACACACACTTCAACAAAGAGGGCGGCCTGAGTGGAAATGTGAGTGTTTGGGAAGCTGTGCAGACAAAGAAGGCGCCCTTTGGCCTGGGCCAAATGCTTGTGACACTCCCCTGGTCCTGCCGGGCTCTGAGGGCCCTGCCCTGGGCCCCCTGCTCCCCTGCCCTTTGTTCAGTCACAGCAGAGATGGCCACACCCACTCCCTCAGTGAGGGCAGTGTTCCAACCTCCTTCAGCCCCACCCCCTCTCCGCAGGTTACCATGGACTACCGATGCTGCATTCTGAGGCCAGGGCGTTCCAAGAATGCCAAGGGCAGACATGATGACCTTCAATGATTTCCTCTTGTGTCAGTTTTGGTCAACTTTAGGAGCTAGGAAATGGTCCCCTTTACAGAAATGTTCAAATTTACTGGCATTTCATATATTCTCTGCTATAACATTGTCCTGATTCTTTCTGTATATTCTTTACATATGTTTATGTTTTCCTTAATCAAAGTGTGTCTTTTAAATCTTTTCAAAGAATATTCTTTGGACTTACTAAATCACCTCAATTTTATACGTTTTCTGTTGTATTAAGTTCTGCTCATATCTTTATTTATATTTTTTCTATGTTCTCAGGGTTTGTTGTTTGGATCATCTGATGTCAATTAAAACACTTGGTTATTCATTTTAATAAATCTTTTTACTTATAA
The DNA here is from genome assembly GCF_949752795.1 of Hyperoodon ampullatus. Taxonomy (NCBI): domain Eukaryota; kingdom Metazoa; phylum Chordata; class Mammalia; order Artiodactyla; family Ziphiidae; genus Hyperoodon; species Hyperoodon ampullatus. The sequence continues at coordinate 416,716 of NW_027640881.1, forward strand.
AGATTTGAACTTTTGAAGATTCCAGCTTACTTGTAAGTTTCTAAGGGTCAGGTCCTCTCCATTGTTGCTGGCCTAAGGCTTAGTTCACCATATAGCAATGTATATATTGACATATTTTCCCCTCGACTTTCTGTGATTCCCTACATCTCACCTTTCTTTGCAGACAAGCCATTTGAAATACCCTTAACTTATTTCACAGCCAATAAGTCTTTGAAATAATGTGTATTTTTGAGAGAAATCTTCTTATATCATTAGGCAGAAAATCTGACCTGCCATAGTTTTCAAAACAGCATAATTTCACTCTTCTCAATGATTAATCTGTTGTATTCCACAACCTTTGAGTATTTAGCTTTATCAATGACATGTACTTTACAAATGTTTTAGAGATCCTACCAGTCTTTGAAAACATCCTTGTTCCTTGTTCCAGTTCCAGTTTTATGTATATATTCTGCCTTGCACCTGATTATTCCAACATCTGATGGGTGGCCTTGGGAAACTAATTCTCATATTGATTGTTTTTGCTGATTGTCTCCCCTTGTAGCTGATTTCTTCATTATTGTGTAAATTTAGATCATGAGCTCATGTTTAGCTAAACAGCTGACATTGTAAAAGGCTTAAGTGTGAACGCTCGTAAGCTTCAGGAGAAAGTCGGCAAAGATTTTTTTGTGTCCCTCCGATGAGTTGCCCGCAAGGACCCCATTTTTTAGAAGTGTTGGTCCAATACTCCCTCTAGAGGCAGGGGATTCAGACAGGGCTGCTTTGCAACCCCCGATCTGGGGCAGCGGCTGTGGTCGACCTGTGGTCAGGGCAGGAGCCTCTCCGCGTTGGTCCCAGTGACCCATCTGCCTGCGAACTTCGGTCACCTGGCAGGAAGGTACGATGCCCAGTCCTATGGTTAGCTGTGCAGCGAGGTGTACTGCGAGGACACGTTCCACACACACTTCAACAAAGAGGGCGGCCTGAGTGGAAATGTGAGTGTTTGGGAAGCTGTGCAGACAAAGAAGGCGCCCTTTGGCCTGGGCCAAATGCTTGTGACACTCCCCTGGTCCTGCCGGGCTCTGAGGGCCCTGCCCTGGGCCCCCTGCTCCCCTGCCCTTTGTTCAGTCACAGCAGAGATGGCCACACCCACTCCCTCAGTGAGGGCAGTGTTCCAACCTCCTTCAGCCCCACCCCCTCTCCGCAGGTTACCATGGACTACCCATGCTGCATTCTGAGGCCAGGGCGTTCCAAGAATGCCAAGGGCAGACATGATGACCTTCAATGATTTCCTCTTGTGTCAGTTTTGGTCAACTTTAGGAGCTAGGAAATGGTCCCCTTTACAGAAATGTTCAAATTTACTGGCATTTCATATATTCTCTGCTATAACATTGTCCTGATTCTTTCTGTATATTCTTTACATATGTTTATGTTTTCCTTAATCAAAGTGTGTCTTTTAAATCTTTTCAAAGAATATTCTTTGGACTTACTAAATCACCTCAATTTTATACGTTTTCTGTTGTATTCAGTTCTGCTCATATCTTTATTTATATTTTTTCTATGTTCTCAGGGTTTGTTGTTTGGATCATCTGATGTCAATTAAAACACTTGGTTATTCATTTTAATAAATCTTTTTACTTATAAAGATTTGAACTTTTGAAGATTCCAGCTTACTTGTAAGTTTCTAAGGGTCAGGTCCTCTCCATTGTTGCTGGCCTAAGGCTTAGTTCACCATATAGCAATGTATATATTGACATATTTTCCCCTCGACTTTCTGTGATTCCCTACATCTCACCTTTCTTTGCAGACAAGCCATTTGAAATACCCTTCACTTATTTCACAGCCAATAAGTCTTTGAAATAATGTGTATTTTTGAGAGAAATCTTCTTATATCATTAGGCAGAAAATCTGACCTGCCATAGTTTTCAAAACAGCATAATTTCACTCTTCTCAATGATTAATCTGTTGTATTACACAACCTTTGAGTATTTAGCTTTATCAATGACATGTACTTTACAAATGTTTTAGAGATCCTACCAGTCTTTGAAAACATCCTTGTTCCTTGTTCCAGTTCCAGTTTTATGTATATATTCTGCCTTGCACCTGATTATTCCAACATCTGATGGGTGGCCTTGGGAAACTAATTCTCATATTGATTGTTTTTGCTGATTGTCTCCCCTTGTAGCTGATTTCTTCATTATTGTGTAAATTTAGATCATGAGCTCATGTTTAGCTAAACAGCTGACATTGTAAAAGGCTTAAGTGTGAACGCTCGTAAGCTTCAGGAGAAAGTCGGCAAAGATTTTTTTGTGTCCCTCCGATGAGTTGCCCGCAAGGACCCCATTTTTTAGAAGTGTTGGTCCAATACTCCCTCTAGAGGCAGGGGATTCAGACAGGGCTGCTTTGCAACCCCCGATCTGGGGCAGCGGCTGTGGTCGACCTGTGGTCAGGGCAGGAGCCTCTCCGCGTTGGTCCCAGTGACCCATCTGCCTGCGAACTTCGGTCACCTGGCAGGAAGGTACGATGCCCAGTCCTATGGTTAGCTGTGCAGCGAGGTGTACTGCGAGGACACGTTCCACACACACTTCAACAAAGAGGGCGGCCTGAGTGGAAATGTGAGTGTTTGGGAAGCTGTGCAGACAAAGAAGGCGCCCTTTGGCCTGGGCCAAATGCTTGTGACACTCCCCTGGTCCTGCCGGGCTCTGAGGGCCCTGCCCTGGGCCCCCTGCTCCCCTGCCCTTTGTTCAGTCACAGCAGAGATGGCCACACCCACTCCCTCAGTGAGGGCAGTGTTCCAACCTCCTTCAGCCCCACCCCCTCTCCGCAGGTTACCATGGACTACCGATGCTGCATTCTGAGGCCAGGGCGTTCCAAGAATGCCAAGGGCAGACATGATGACCTTCAATGATTTCCTCTTGTGTCAGTTTTGGTCAACTTTAGGAGCTAGGAAATGGTCCCCTTTACAGAAATGTTCAAATTTACTGGCATTTCATATATTCTCTGCTATAACATTGTCCTGATTCTTTCTGTATATTCTTTACATATGTTTATGTTTTCCTTAATCAAAGTGTGTCTTTTAAATCTTTTCAAAGAATATTCTTTGGACTTACTAAATCACCTCAATTTTATACGTTTTCTGTTGTATTAAGTTCTGCTCATATCTTTATTTATATTTTTTCTATGTTCTCAGGGTTTGTTGTTTGGATCATCTGATGTCAATTAAAACACTTGGTTATTCATTTTAATAAATCTTTTTACTTATAAAGATTTGAACTTTTGAAGATTCCAGCTTCCTTGTAAGTTTCTAAGGGTCAGGTCCTCTCCATTGTTGCTGGCCTAAGGCTTAGTTCACCATATAGCAATGTATATATTGACATATTTTCCCCTCGACTTTCTGTGATTCCCTACATCTCACCTTTCTTTGCAGACAAGCCATTTGAAATACCCTTCACTTATTTCACAGCTAATAAGTCTTTGAAATAATGTGTATTTTTGAGAGAAATCTTCTTATATCATTAGGCAGAAAATCTGACCTGCCATAGTTTTCAAAACAGCATAATTTCACTCTTCTCAATGATTAATCTGTTGTATTACACAACCTTTGAGTATTTAGCTTTATCAATGACATGTACTTTACAAATGTTTTAGAGATCCTACCAGTCTTTGAAAACATCCTTGTTCCTTGTTCCAGTTCCAGTTTTATGTATATATTCTGCCTTGCACCTGATTATTCCAACATCTGATGGGTGGCCTTGGGAAACTAATTCTCATATTGATTGTTTTTGCTGATTGTCTCCCCTTGTAGCTGATTTCTTCATTATTGTGTAAATTTAGATCTTGAGCTCATGTTTAGCTAAACAGCTGACATTGTAAAAGGCTTAAGTGTGAACGCTCGTAAGCTTCAGGAGAAAGTCGGCAAAGATTTTTTTGTGTCCCTCCGATGAGTTGCCCGCAAGGACCCCATTTTTTAGAAGTGTTGGTCCAATACTCCCTCTAGAGGCAGGGGATTCAGACAGGGCTGCTTTGCAACCCCCGATCTGGGGCAGCGGCTGTGGTCGACCTGTGGTCAGGGCAGGAGCCTCTCCGCGTTGGTCCCAGTGACCCATCTGCCTGCGAACTTCGGTCACCTGGCAGGAAGGTACGATGCCCAGTCCTATGGTTAGCTGTGCAGCGAGGTGTACTGCGAGGACACGTTCCACACACACTTCAACAAAGAGGGCGGCCTGAGTGGAAATGTGAGTGTTTGGGAAGCTGTGCAGACAAAGAAGGCGCCCTTTGGCCTGGGCCAAATGCTTGTGACACTCCCCTGGTCCTGCCGGGCTCTGAGGGCCCTGCCCTGGGCCCCCTGCTCCCCTGCCCTTTGTTCAGTCACAGCAGAGATGGCCACACCCACTCCCTCAGTGAGGGCAGTGTTCCAACCTCCTTCAGCCCCACCCCCTCTCCGCAGGTTACCATGGACTACCGATGCTGCATTCTGAGGCCAGGGCGTTCCAAGAATGCCAAGGGCAGACATGATGACCTTCAATGATTTCCTCTTGTGTCAGTTTTGGTCAACTTTAGGAGCTAGGAAATGGTCCCCTTTACAGAAATGTTCAAATTTACTGGCATTTCATATATTCTCTGCTATAACATTGTCCTGATTCTTTCTGTATATTCTTTACATATGTTTATGTTTTCCTTAATCAAAGTGTGTCTTTTAAATCTTTTCAAAGAATATTCTTTGGACTTACTAAATCACCTCAATTTTATACGTTTTCTGTTGTATTAAGTTCTGCTCATATCTTTATTTATATTTTTTCTATGTTCTCAGGGTTTGTTGTTTGGATCATCTGATGTCAATTAAAACACTTGGTTATTCATTTTAATAAATCTTTTTACTTATAAAGATTTGAACTTTTGAAGATTCCAGCTTCCTTGTAAGTTTCTAAGGGTCAGGTCCTCTCCATTGTTGCTGGCCTAAGGCTTAGTTCACCATATAGCAATGTATATATTGACATATTTTCCCCTCGACTTTCTGTGATTCCCTACATCTCACCTTTCTTTGCAGACAAGCCATTTGAAATACCCTTCACTTATTTCACAGCCAATAAGTCTTTGAAATAATGTGTATTTTTGAGAGAAATCTTCTTATATCATTAGGCAGAAAATCTGACCTGCCATAGTTTTCAAAACAGCATAATTTCACTCTTCTCAATGATTAATCTGTTGTATTACACAACCTTTGAGTATTTAGCTTTATCAATGACATGTACTTTACAAATGTTTTAGAGATCCTACCAGTCTTTGAAAACATCCTTGTTCCTTGTTCCAGTTCCAGTTTTATGTATATATTCTGCCTTGCACCTGATTATTCCAACATCTGATGGGTGGCCTTGGGAAACTAATTCTCATATTGATTGTTTTTGCTGATTGTCTCCCCTTGTAGCTGATTTCTTCATTATTGTGTAAATTTAGATCTTGAGCTCATGTTTAGCTAAACAGCTGACATTGTAAAAGGCTTAAGTGTGAACGCTCGTAAGCTTCAGGAGAAAGTCGGCAAAGATTTTTTTGTGTCCCTCCGATGAGTTGCCCGCAAGGACCCCATTTTTTAGAAGTGTTGGTCCAATACTCCCTCTAGAGGCAGGGGATTCAGACAGGGCTGCTTTGCAACCCCCGATCTGGGGCAGCGGCTGTGGTCGACCTGTGGTCAGGGCAGGAGCCTCTCCGCGTTGGTCCCAGTGACCCATCTGCCTGCGAACTTCGGTCACCTGGCAGGAAGGTACGATGCCCAGTCCTATGGTTAGCTGTGCAGCGAGGTGTACTGCGAGGACACGTTCCACACACACTTCAACAAAGAGGGCGGCCTGAGTGGAAATGTGAGTGTTTGGGAAGCTGTGCAGACAAAGAAGGCGCCCTTTGGCCTGGGCCAAATGCTTGTGACACTCCCCTGGTCCTGCCGGGCTCTGAGGGCCCTGCCCTGGGCCCCCTGCTCCCCTGCCCTTTGTTCAGTCACAGCAGAGATGGCCACACCCACTCCCTCAGTGAGGGCAGTGTTCCAACCTCCTTCAGCCCCACCCCCTCTCCGCAGGTTACCATGGACTACCGATGCTGCATTCTGAGGCCAGGGCGTTCCAAGAATGCCAAGGGCAGACATGATGACCTTCAATGATTTCCTCTTGTGTCAGTTTTGGTCAACTTTAGGAGCTAGGAAATGGTCCCCTTTACAGAAATGTTCAAATTTACTGGCATTTCATATATTCTCTGCTATAACATTGTCCTGATTCTTTCTGTATATTCTTTACATATGTTTATGTTTTCCTTAATCAAAGTGTGTCTTTTAAATCTTTTCAAAGAATATTCTTTGGACTTACTAAATCACCTCAATTTTATACGTTTTCTGTTGTATTAAGTTCTGCTCATATCTTTATTTATATTTTTTCTATGTTCTCAGGGTTTGTTGTTTGGATCATCTGATGTCAATTAAAACACTTGGTTATTCATTTTAATAAATCTTTTTACTTATAAAGATTTGAACTTTTGAAGATTCCAGCTTACTTGTAAGTTTCTAAGGGTCAGGTCCTCTCCATTGTTGCTGGCCTAAGGCTTAGTTCACCATATAGCAATGTATATATTGACATATTTTCCCCTCGACTTTCTGTGATTCCCTACATCTCACCTTTCTTTGCAGACAAGCCATTTGAAATACCCTTCACTTATTTCACAGCCAATAAGTCTTTGAAATAATGTGTATTTTTGAGAGAAATCTTCTTATATCATTAGGCAGAAAATCTGACCTGCCATAGTTTTCAAAACAGCATAATTTCACTCTTCTCAATGATTAATCTGTTGTATTACACAACCTTTGAGTATTTAGCTTTATCAATGACATGTACTTTACAAATGTTTTAGAGATCCTACCAGTCTTTGAAAACATCCTTGTTCCTTGTTCCAGTTCCAGTTTTATGTATATATTCTGCCTTGCACCTGATTATTCCAACATCTGATGGGTGGCCTTGGGAAACTAATTCTCATATGGATTGTTTTTGCTGATTGTCTCCCCTTGTAGCTGATTTCTTCATTATTGTGTAAATTTAGATCATGAGCTCATGTTTAGCTAAACAGCTGACATTGTAAAAGGCTTAAGTGTGAACGCTCGTAAGCTTCAGGAGAAAGTCGGCAAAGATTTTTTTGTGTCCCTCCGATGAGTTGCCCGCAAGGCCCCCATTTTTTAGAAGTGTTGGTCCAATACTCCCTCTAGAGGCAGGGGATTCAGACAGGGCTGCTTTGCAACCCCCGATCTGGGGCAGCGGCTGTGGTCGACCTGTGGTCAGGGCAGGAGCCTCTCCGCGTTGGTCCCAGTGACCCATCTGCCTGCGAACTTCGGTCACCTGGCAGGAAGGTACGATGCCCAGTCCTATGGTTAGCTGTGCAGCGAGGTGTACTGCGAGGACACGTTCCACACACACTTCAACAAAGAGGGCGGCCTGAGTGGAAATGTGAGTGTTTGGGAAGCTGTGCAGACAAAGAAGGCGCCCTTTGGCCTGGGCCAAATGCTTGTGACACTCCCCTGGTCCTGCCGGGCTCTGAGGGCCCTGCCCTGGGCCCCCTGCTCCCCTGCCCTTTGTTCAGTCACAGCAGAGATGGCCACACCCACTCCCTCAGTGAGGGCAGTGTTCCAACCTCCTTCAGCCCCACCCCCTCTCCGCAGGTTACCATGGACTACCGATGCTGCATTCTGAGGCCAGGGCGTTCCAAGAATGCCAAGGGCAGACATGATGACCTTCAATGATTTCCTCTTGTGTCAGTTTTGGTCAACTTTAGGAGCTAGGAAATGGTCCCCTTTACAGAAATGTTCAAATTTACTGGCATTTCATATATTCTCTGCTATAACATTGTCCTGATTCTTTCTGTATATTCTTTACATATGTTTATGTTTTCCTTAATCAAAGTGTGTCTTTTAAATCTTTTCAAAGAATATTCTTTGGACTTACTAAATCACCTCAATTTTATACGTTTTCTGTTGTATTCAGTTCTGCTCATATCTTTATTTATATTTTTTCTATGTTCTCAGGGTTTGTTGTTTGGATCATCTGATGTCAATTAAAACACTTGGTTATTCATTTTAATAAATCTTTTTACTTAGAAAGATTTGAACTTTTGAAGATTCCAGCTTACTTGTAAGTTTCTAAGGGTCAGGTCCTCTCCATTGTTGCTGGCCTAAGGCTTAGTTCACCATATAGCAATGTATATATTGACATATTTTCCCCTCGACTTTCTGTGATTCCCTACATCTCACCTTTCTTTGCAGACAAGCCATTTGAAATACCCTTCACTTATTTCACAGCCAATAAGTCTTTGAAATAATGTGTATTTTTCAGAGAAATCTTCTTATATCATTAGGCAGAAAATCTGACCTGCCATAGTTTTCAAAACAGCATAATTTCACTCTTCTCAATGATTAATCTGTTGTATTCCACAACCTTTGAGTATTTAGCTTTATCAATGACATGTACTTTACAAATGTTTTAGAGATCCTACCAGTCTTTGAAAACATCCTTGTTCCTTGTTCCAGTTCCAGTTTTATGTATATATTCTGCCTTGCACCTGATTATTCCAACATCTGATGGGTGGCCTTGGGAAACTAATTCTCATATTGATTGTTTTTGCTGATTGTCTCCCCTTGTAGCTGATTTCTTCATTATTGTGTAAATTTAGATCATGAGCTCATGTTTAGCTAAACAGCTGACATTGTAAAAGGCTTAAGTGTGAACGCTCGTAAGCTTCAGGAGAAAGTCGGCAAAGATTTTTTTGTGTCCCTCCGATGAGTTGCCCGCAAGGACCCCATTTTTTAGAAGTGTTGGTCCAATACTCCCTCTAGAGGCAGGGGATTCAGACAGGGCTGCTTTGCAACCCCCGATCTGGGGCAGCGGCTGTGGTCGACCTGTGGTCAGGGCAGGAGCCTCTCCGCGTTGGTCCCAGTGACCCATCTGCCTGCGAACTTCGGTCACCTGGCAGGAAGGTACGATGCCCAGTCCTATGGTTAGCTGTGCAGCGAGGTGTACTGCGAGGACACGTTCCACACACACTTCAACAAAGAGGGCGGCCTGAGTGGAAATGTGAGTGTTTGGGAAGCTGTGCAGACAAAGAAGGCGCCCTTTGGCCTGGGCCAAATGCTTGTGACACTCCCCTGGTCCTGCCGGGCTCTGAGGGCCCTGCCCTGGGCCCCCTGCTCCCCTGCCCTTTGTTCAGTCACAGCAGAGATGGCCACACCCACTCCCTCAGTGAGGGCAGTGTTCCAACCTCCTTCAGCCCCACCCCCTCTCCGCAGGTTACCATGGACTACCGATGCTGCATTCTGAGGCCAGGGCGTTCCAAGAATGCCAAGGGCAGACATGATGACCTTCAATGATTTCCTCTTGTGTCAGTTTTGGTCAACTTTAGGAGCTAGGAAATGGTCCCCTTTACAGAAATGTTCAAATTTACTGGCATTTCATATATTCTCTGCTATAACATTGTCCTGATTCTTTCTGTATATTCTTTACATATGTTTATGTTTTCCTTAATCAAAGTGTGTCTTTTAAATCTTTTCAAAGAATATTCTTTGGACTTACTAAATCACCTCAATTTTATACGTTTTCTGTTGTATTAAGTTCTGCTCATATCTTTATTTATATTTTTTCTATGTTCTCAGGGTTTGTTGTTTGGATCATCTGATGTCAATTAAAACACTTGGTTATTCATTTTAATAAATCTTTTTACTTATAAAGATTTGAACTTTTGAAGATTCCAGCTTACTTGTAAGTTTCTAAGGGTCAGGTCCTCTCCATTGTTGCTGGCCTAAGGCTTAGTTCACCATATAGCAATGTATATATTGACATATTTTCCCCTCGACTTTCTGTGATTCCCTACATCTCACCTTTCTTTGCAGACAAGCCATTTGAAATACCCTTCACTTATTTCACAGCCAATAAGTCTTTGAAATAATGTGTATTTTTGAGAGAAATCTTCTTATATCATTAGGCAGAAAATCTGACCTGCCATAGTTTTCAAAACAGCATAATTTCACTCTTCTCAATGATTAATCTGTTGTATTACACAACCTTTGAGTATTTAGCTTTATCAATGACATGTACTTTACAAATGTTTTAGAGATCCTACCAGTCTTTGAAAACATCCTTGTTCCTTGTTCCAGTTCCAGTTTTATGTATATATTCTGCCTTGCACCTGATTATTCCAACATCTGATGGGTGGCCTTGGGAAACTAATTCTCATATTGATTGTTTTTGCTGATTGTCTCCCCTTGTAGCTGATTTCTTCATTATTGTGTAAATTTAGATCATGAGCTCATGTTTAGCTAAACAGCTGACATTGTAAAAGGCTTAAGTGTGAACGCTCGTAAGCTTCAGGAGAAAGTCGGCAAAGATTTTTTTGTGTCCCTCCGATGAGTTGCCCGCAAGGACCCCATTTTTTAGAAGTGTTGGTCCAATACTCCCTCTAGAGGCAGGGGATTCAGACAGGGCTGCTTTGCAACCCCCGATCTGGGGCAGCGGCTGTGGTCGACCTGTGGTCAGGGCAGGAGCCTCTCCGCGTTGGTCCCAGTGACCCATCTGCCTGCGAACTTCGGTCACCTGGCAGGAAGGTACGATGCCCAGTCCTATGGTTAGCTGTGCAGCGAGGTGTACTGCGAGGACACGTTCCACACACACTTCAACAAAGAGGGCGGCCTGAGTGGAAATGTGAGTGTTTGGGAAGCTGTGCAGACAAAGAAGGCGCCCTTTGGCCTGGGCCAAATGCTTGTGACACTCCCCTGGTCCTGCCGGGCTCTGAGGGCCCTGCCCTGGGCCCCCTGCTCCCCTGCCCTTTGTTCAGTCACAGCAGAGATGGCCACACCCACTCCCTCAGTGAGGGCAGTGTTCCAACCTCCTTCAGCCCCACCCCCTCTCCGCAGGTTACCATGGACTACCGATGCTGCATTCTGAGGCCAGGGCGTTCCAAGAATGCCAAGGGCAGACATGATGACCTTCAATGATTTCCTCTTGTGTCAGTTTTGGTCAACTTTAGGAGCTAGGAAATGGTCCCCTTTACAGAAATGTTCAAATTTACTGGCATTTCATATATTCTCTGCTATAACATTGTCCTGATTCTTTCTGTATATTCTTTACATATGTTTATGTTTTCCTTAATCAAAGTGTGTCTTTTAAATCTTTTCAAAGAATATTCTTTGGACTTACTAAATCACCTCAATTTTATACGTTTTCTGTTGTATTAAGTTCTGCTCATATCTTTATTTATATTTTTTCTATGTTCTCAGGGTTTGTTGTTTGGATCATCTGATGTCAATTAAAACACTTGGTTATTCATTTTAATAAATCTTTTTACTTATAAAGATTTGAACTTTTGAAGATTCCAGCTTACTTGTAAGTTTCTAAGGGTCAGGTCCTCTCCATTGTTGCTGGCCTAAGGCTTAGTTCACCATATAGCAATGTATATATTGACATATTTTCCCCTCGACTTTCTGTGATTCCCTACATCTCACCTTTCTTTGCAGACAAGCCATTTGAAATACCCTTCACTTATTTCACAGCCAATAAGTCTTTGAAATAATGTGTATTTTTGAGAGAAATCTTCTTATATCATTAGGCAGAAAATCTGACCTGCCATAGTTTTCAAAACAGCATAATTTCACTCTTCTCAATGATTAATCTGTTGTATTACACAACCTTTGAGTATTTAGCTTTATCAATGACATGTACTTTACAAATGTTTTAGAGATCCTACCAGTCTTTGAAAACATCCTTGTTCCTTGTTCCAGTTCCAGTTTTATGTATATATTCTGCCTTGCACCTGATTATTCCAACATCTGATGGGTGGCCTTGGGAAACTAATTCTCATATTGATTGTTTTTGCTGATTGTCTCCCCTTGTAGCTGATTTCTTCATTATTGTGTAAATTTAGATCATGAGCTCATGTTTAGCTAAACAGCTGACATTGTAAAAGGCTTAAGTGTGAACGCTCGTAAGCTTCAGGAGAAAGTCGGCAAAGATTTTTTTGTGTCCCTCCGATGAGTTGCCCGCAAGGACCCCATTTTTTAGAAGTGTTGGTCCAATACTCCCTCTAGAGGCAGGGGATTCAGACAGGGCTGCTTTGCAACCCCCGATCTGGGGCAGCGGCTGTGGTCAACCTGTGGTCAGGGCAGGAGCCTCTCCGCGTTGGTCCCAGTGACCCATCTGCCTGCGAACTTCGGTCACCTGGCAGGAAGGTACGATGCCCAGTCCTATGGTTAGCTGTGCAGCGAGGTGTACTGCGAGGACACGTTCCACACACACTTCAACAAAGAGGGCGGCCTGAGTGGAAATGTGAGTGTTTGGGAAGCTGTGCAGACAAAGAAGGCGCCCTTTGTCCTGGGCCAAATGCTTGTGACACTCCCCTGGTCCTGCCGGGCTCTGAGGGCCCTGCCCTGGGCCCCCTGCTCCCCTGCCCTTTGTTCAGTCACAGCAGAGATGGCCACACCCACTCCCTCAGTGAGGGCAGTGTTCCAACCTCCTTCAGCCCCACCCCCTCTCCGCAGGTTACCATGGACTACCGATGCTGCATTCTGAGGCCAGGGCGTTCCAAGAATGCCAAGGGCAGACATGATGACCTTCAATGATTTCCTCTTGTGTCAGTTTTGGTCAACTTTAGGAGCTAGGAAATGGTCCCCTTTACAGAAATGTTCAAATTTACTGGCATTTCATATATTCTCTGCTATAACATTGTCCTGATTCTTTCTGTATATTCTTTACATATGTTTATGTTTTCCTTAATCAAAGTGTGTCTTTTAAATCTTTTCAAAGAATATTCTTTGGACTTACTAAATCACCTCAATTTTATACGTTTTCTGTTGTATTAAGTTCTGCTCATATCTTTATTTATATTTTTTCTATGTTCTCAGGGTTTGTTGTTTGGATCATCTGATGTCAATTAAAACACTTGGTTATTCATTTTAATAAATCTTTTTACTTATAAAGATTTGAACTTTTGAAGATTCCAGCTTACTTGTAAGTTTCTAAGGGTCAGGTCCTCTCCATTGTTGCTGGCCTAAGGCTTAGTTCACCATATAGCAATGTATATATTGACATATTTTCCCCTCGACTTTCTGTGATTCCCTACATCTCACCTTTCTTTGCAGACAAGCCATTTGAAATACCCTTCACTTATTTCACAGCCAATAAGTCTTTGAAATAATGTGTATTTTTGAGAGAAATCTTCTTATATCATTAGGCAGAAAATCTGACCTGCCATAGTTTTCAAAACAGCATAATTTCACTCTTCTCAATGATTAATCTGTTGTATTCCACAACCTTTGAGTATTTAGCTTTATCAATGACATGTACTTTACAAATGTTTTAGAGATCCTACCAGTCTTTGAAAACATCCTTGTTCCTTGTTCCAGTTCCAGTTTTATGTATATATTCTGCCTTGCACCTGATTATTCCAACATCTGATGGGTGGCCTTGGAAACTAATTCTCATATTGATTGTTTTTGCTGATTGTCTCCCCTTGTAGCTGATTTCTTCATTATTGTGTAAATTTAGATCATGAGCTCATGTTTAGCTAAACAGCTGACATTGTAAAAGGCTTAAGTGTGAACGCTCGTAAGCTTCAGGAGAAAGTCGGCAAAGATTTTTTTGTGTCCCTCCGATGAGTTGCCCGCAAGGACCCCATTTTTTAGAAGTGTTGGTCCAATACTCCCTCTAGAGGCAGGGGATTCAGACAGGGCTGCTTTGCAACCCCCGATCTGGGGCAGCGGCTGTGGTCGACCTGTGGTCAGGGCAGGAGCCTCTCCGCGTTGGTCCCAGTGACCCATCTGCCTGCGAACTTCGGTCACCTGGCAGGAAGGTACGATGCCCAGTCCTATGGTTAGCTGTGCAGCGAGGTGTACTGCGAGGACACGTTCCACACACACTTCAACAAAGAGGGCGGCCTGAGTGGAAATGTGAGTGTTTGGGAAGCTGTGCAGACAAAGAAGGCGCCCTTTGGCCTGGGCCAAATGCTTGTGACACTCCCCTGGTCCTGCCGGGCTCTGAGGGCCCTGCCCTGGGCCCCCTGCTCCCCTGCCCTTTGTTCAGTCACAGCAGAGATGGCCACACCCACTCCCTCAGTGAGGGCAGTGTTCCAACCTCCTTCAGCCCCACCCCCTCTCCGCAGGTTACCATGGACTACCGATGCTGCATTCTGAGGCCAGGGCGTTCCAAGAATGCCAAGGGCAGACATGATGACCTTCAATGATTTCCTCTTGTGTCAGTTTTGGTCAACTTTAGGAGCTAGGAAATGGTCCCCTTTACAGAAATGTTCAAATTTACTGGCATTTCATATATTCTCTGCTATAACATTGTCCTGATTCTTTCTGTATATTCTTTACATATGTTTATGTTTTCCTTAATCAAAGTGTGTCTTTTAAATCTTTTCAAAGAATATTCTTTGGACTTACTAAATCACCTCAATTTTATACGTTTTCTGTTGTATTAAGTTCTGCTCATATCTTTATTTATATTTTTTCTATGTTCTCAGGGTTTGTTGTTTGGATCATCTGATGTCAATTAAAACACTTGGTTATTCATTTTAATAAATCTTTTTACTTATAAAGATTTGAACTTTTGAAGATTCCAGCTTACTTGTAAGTTTCTAAGGGTCAGGTCCTCTCCATTGTTGCTGGCCTAAGGCTTAGTTCACCATATAGCAATGTATATATTGACATATTTTCCCCTCGACTTTCTGTGATTCCCTACATCTCACCTTTCTTTGCAGACAAGCCATTTGAAATACCCTTCACTTATTTCACAGCCAATAAGTCTTTGAAATAATGTGTATTTTTGAGAGAAATCTTCTTATATCATTAGGCAGAAAATCTGACCTGCCATAGTTTTCAAAACAGCATAATTTCACTCTTCTCAATGATTAATCTGTTGTATTACACAACCTTTGAGTATTTAGCTTTATCAATGACATGTACTTTACAAATGTTTTAGAGATCCTACCAGTCTTTGAAAACATCCTTGTTCCTTGTTCCAGTTCCAGTTTTATGTATATATTCTGCCTTGCACCTGATTATTCCAACATCTGATGGGTGGCCTTGGGAAACTAATTCTCATATTGATTGTTTTTGCTGATTGTCTCCCCTTGTAGCTGATTTCTTCATTATTGTGTAAATTTAGATCATGAGCTCATGTTTAGCTAAACAGCTGACATTGTAAAAGGCTTAAGTGTGAACGCTCGTAAGCTTCAGGAGAAAGTCGGCAAAGATTTTTTTGTGTCCCTCCGATGAGTTGCCCGCAAGGACCCCATTTTTTAGAAGTGTTGGTCCAATACTCCCTCTAGAGGCAGGGGATTCAGACAGGGCTGCTTTGCAACCCCCGATCTGGGGCAGCGGCTGTGGTCGACCTGTGGTCAGGGCAGGAGCCTCTCCGCGTTGGTCCCAGTGACCCATCTGCCTGCGAACTTCGGTCACCTGGCAGGAAGGTACGATGCCCAGTCCTATGGTTAGCTGTGCAGCGAGGTGTACTGCGAGGACACGTTCCACACACACTTCAACAAAGAGGGCGGCCTGAGTGGAAATGTGAGTGTTTGGGAAGCTGTGCAGACAAAGAAGGCGCCCTTTGGCCTGGGCCAAATGCTTGTGACACTCCCCTGGTCCTGCCGGGCTCTGAGGGCCCTGCCCTGGGCCCCCTGCTCCCCTGCCCTTTGTTCAGTCACAGCAGAGATGGCCACACCCACTCCCTCAGTGAGGGCAGTGTTCCAACCTCCTTCAGCCCCACCCCCTCTCCGCAGGTTACCATGGACTACCGATGCTGCATTCTGAGGCCAGGGCGTTCCAAGAATGCCAAGGGCAGACATGATGACCTTCAATGATTTCCTCTTGTGTCAGTTTTGGTCAACTTTAGGAGCTAGGAAATGGTCCCCTTTACAGAAATGTTCAAATTTACTGGCATTTCATATATTCTCTGCTATAACATTGTCCTGATTCTTTCTGTATATTCTTTACATATGTTTATGTTTTCCTTAATCAAAGTGTGTCTTTTAAATCTTTTCAAAGAATATTCTTTGGACTTACTAAATCACCTCAATTTTATACGTTTTCTGTTGTATTAAGTTCTGCTCATATCTTTATTTATATTTTTTCTATGTTCTCAGGGTTTGTTGTTTGGATCATCTGATGTCAATTAAAACACTTGGTTATTCATTTTAATAAATCTTTTTACTTATAAAGATTTGAACTTTTGAAGATTCCAGCTTACTTGTAAGTTTCTAAGGGTCAGGTCCTCTCCATTGTTGCTGGCCTAAGGCTTAGTTCACCATATAGCAATGTATATATTGACATATTTTCCCCTCGACTTTCTGTGATTCCCTACATCTCACCTTTCTTTGCAGACAAGCCATTTGAAATACCCTTCACTTATTTCACAGCCAATAAGTCTTTGAAATAATGTGTATTTTTGAGAGAAATCTTCTTATATCATTAGGCAGAAAATCTGACCTGCCATAGTTTTCAAAACAGCATAATTTCACTCTTCTCAATGATTAATCTGTTGTATTACACAACCTTTGAGTATTTAGCTTTATCAATGACATGTACTTTACAAATGTTTTAGAGATCCTACCAGTCTTTGAAAACATCCTTGTTCCTTGTTCCAGTTCCAGTTTTATGTATATATTCTGCCTTGCACCTGATTATTCCAACATCTGATGGGTGGCCTTGGGAAACTAATTCTCATATTGATTGTTTTTGCTGATTGTCTCCCCTTGTAGCTGATTTCTTCATTATTGTGTAAATTTAGATCATGAGCTCATGTTTAGCTAAACAGCTGACATTGTAAAAGGCTTAAGTGTGAACGCTCGTAAGCTTCAGGAGAAAGTCGGCAAAGATTTTTTTGTGTCCCTCCGATGAGTTGCCCGCAAGGACCCCATTTTTTAGAAGTGTTGGTCCAATACTCCCTCTAGAGGCAGGGGATTCAGACAGGGCTGCTTTGCAACCCCCGATCTGGGGCAGCGGCTGTGGTCAACCTGTGGTCAGGGCAGGAGCCTCTCCGCGTTGGTCCCAGTGACCCATCTGCCTGCGAACTTTGGTCACCTGGCAGGAAGGTACGATGCCCAGTCCTATGGTTAGCTGTGCAGCGAGGTGTACTGCGAGGACACGTTCCACACACACTTCAACAAAGAGGGCGGCCTGAGTGGAAATGTGAGTGTTTGGGAAGCTGTGCAGACAAAGAAGGCGCCCTTTGTCCTGGGCCAAATGCTTGTGACACTCCCCTGGTCCTGCCGGGCTCTGAGGGCCCTGCCCTGGGCCCCCTGCTCCCCTGCCCTTTGTTCAGTCACAGCAGAGATGGCCACACCCACTCCCTCAGTGAGGGCAGTGTTCCAACCTCCTTCAGCCCCACCCCCTCTCCGCAGGTTACCATGGACTACCGATGCTGCATTCTGAGGCCAGGGCGTTCCAAGAATGCCAAGGGCAGACATGATGACCTTCAATGATTTCCTCTTGTGTCAGTTTTGGTCAACTTTAGGAGCTAGGAAATGGTCCCCTTTACAGAAATGTTCAAATTTACTGGCATTTCATATATTCTCTGCTATAACATTGTCCTGATTCTTTCTGTATATTCTTTACATATGTTTATGTTTTCCTTAATCAAAGTGTGTCTTTTAAATCTTTTCAAAGAATATTCTTTGGACTTACTAAATCACCTCAATTTTATACGTTTTCTGTTGTATTAAGTTCTGCTCATATCTTTATTTATATTTTTTCTATGTTCTCAGGGTTTGTTGTTTGGATCATCTGATGTCAATTAAAACACTTGGTTATTCATTTTAATAAATCTTTTTACTTATAAAGATTTGAACTTTTGAAGATTCCAGCTTACTTGTAAGTTTCTAAGGGTCAGGTCCTCTCCATTGTTGCTGGCCTAAGGCTTAGTTCACCATATAGCAATGTATATATTGACATATTTTCCCCTCGACTTTCTGTGATTCCCTACATCTCACCTTTCTTTGCAGACAAGCCATTTGAAATACCCTTCACTTATTTCACAGCCAATAAGTCTTTGAAATAATGTGTATTTTTGAGAGAAATCTTCTTATATCATTAGGCAGAAAATCTGACCTGCCATAGTTTTCAAAACAGCATAATTTCACTCTTCTCAATGATTAATCTGTTGTATTACACAACCTTTGAGTATTTAGCTTTATCAATGACATGTACTTTACAAATGTTTTAGAGATCCTACCAGTCTTTGAAAACATCCTTGTTCCTTGTTCCAGTTCCAGTTTTATGTATATATTCTGCCTTGCACCTGATTATTCCAACATCTGATGGGTGGCCTTGGGAAACTAATTCTCATATTGATTGTTTTTGCTGATTGTCTCCCCTTGTAGCTGATTTCTTCATTATTGTGTAAATTTAGATCATGAGCTCATGTTTAGCTAAACAGCTGACATTGTAAAAGGCTTAAGTGTGAACGCTCGTAAGCTTCAGGAGAAAGTCGGCAAAGATTTTTTTGTGTCCCTCCGATGAGTTGCCCGCAAGGACCCCATTTTTTAGAAGTGTTGGTCCAATACTCCCTCTAGAGGCAGGGGATTCAGACAGGGCTGCTTTGCAACCCCCGATCTGGGGCAGCGGCTGTGGTCGACCTGTGGTCAGGGCAGGAGCCTCTCCGCGTTGGTCCCAGTGACCCATCTGCCTGCGAACTTCGGTCACCTGGCAGGAAGGTACGATGCCCAGTCCTATGGTTAGCTGTGCAGCGAGGTGTACTGCGAGGACACGTTCCACACACACTTCAACAAAGAGGGCGGCCTGAGTGGAAATGTGAGTGTTTGGGAAGCTGTGCAGACAAAGAAGGCGCCCTTTGGCCTGGGCCAAATGCTTGTGACACTCCCCTGGTCCTGCCGGGCTCTGAGGGCCCTGCCCTGGGCCCCCTGCTCCCCTGCCCTTTGTTCAGTCACAGCAGAGATGGCCACACCCACTCCCTCAGTGAGGGCAGTGTTCCAACCTCCTTCAGCCCCACCCCCTCTCCGCAGGTTACCATGGACTACCGATGCTGCATTCTGAGGCCAGGGCGTTCCAAGAATGCCAAGGGCAGACATGATGACCTTCAATGATTTCCTCTTGTGTCAGTTTTGGTCAACTTTAGGAGCTAGGAAATGGTCCCCTTTACAGAAATGTTCAAATTTACTGGCATTTCATATATTCTCTGCTATAACATTGTCCTGATTCTTTCTGTATATTCTTTACATATGTTTATGTTTTCCTTAATCAAAGTGTGTCTTTTAAATCTTTTCAAAGAATATTCTTTGGACTTACTAAATCACCTCAATTTTATACGTTTTCTGTTGTATTAAGTTCTGCTCATATCTTTATTTATATTTTTTCTATGTTCTCAGGGTTTGTTGTTTGGATCATCTGATGTCAATTAAAACACTTGGTTATTCATTTTAATAAATCTTTTTACTTATAAAGATTTGAACTTTTGAAGATTCCAGCTTACTTGTAAGTTTCTAAGGGTCAGGTCCTCTCCATTGTTGCTGGCCTAAGGCTTAGTTCACCATATAGCAATGTATATATTGACATATTTTCCCCTCGACTTTCTGTGATTCCCTACATCTCACCTTTCTTTGCAGACAAGCCATTTGAAATACCCTTCACTTATTTCACAGCCAATAAGTCTTTGAAATAATGTGTATTTTTGAGAGAAATCTTCTTATATCATTAGGCAGAAAATCTGACCTGCCATAGTTTTCAAAACAGCATAATTTCACTCTTCTCAATGATTAATCTGTTGTATTACACAACCTTTGAGTATTTAGCTTTATCAATGACATGTACTTTACAAATGTTTTAGAGATCCTACCAGTCTTTGAAAACATCCTTGTTCCTTGTTCCAGTTCCAGTTTTATGTATATATTCTGCCTTGCACCTGATTATTCCAACATCTGATGGGTGGCCTTGGGAAACTAATTCTCATATTGATTGTTTTTGCTGATTGTCTCCCCTTGTAGCTGATTTCTTCATTATTGTGTAAATTTAGATCATGAGCTCATGTTTAGCTAAACAGCTGACATTGTAAAAGGCTTAAGTGTGAACGCTCGTAAGCTTCAGGAGAAAGTCGGCAAAGATTTTTTTGTGTCCCTCCGATGAGTTGCCCGCAAGGACCCCATTTTTTAGAAGTGTTGGTCCAATACTCCCTCTAGAGGCAGGGGATTCAGACAGGGCTGCTTTGCAACCCCCGATCTGGGGCAGCGGCTGTGGTCAACCTGTGGTCAGGGCAGGAGCCTCTCCGCGTTGGTCCCAGTGACCCATCTGCCTGCGAACTTTGGTCACCTGGCAGGAAGGTACGATGCCCAGTCCTATGGTTAGCTGTGCAGCGAGGTGTACTGCGAGGACACGTTCCACACACACTTCAACAAAGAGGGCGGCCTGAGTGGAAATGTGAGTGTTTGGGAAGCTGTGCAGACAAAGAAGGCGCCCTTTGTCCTGGGCCAAATGCTTGTGACACTCCCCTGGTCCTGCCGGGCTCTGAGGGCCCTGCCCTGGGCCCCCTGCTCCCCTGCCCTTTGTTCAGTCACAGCAGAGATGGCCACACCCACTCCCTCAGTGAGGGCAGTGTTCCAACCTCCTTCAGCCCCACCCCCTCTCCGCAGGTTACCATGGACTACCGATGCTGCATTCTGAGGCCAGGGCGTTCCAAGAATGCCAAGGGCAGACATGATGACCTTCAATGATTTCCTCTTGTGTCAGTTTTGGTCAACTTTAGGAGCTAGGAAATGGTCCCCTTTACAGAAATGTTCAAATTTACTGGCATTTCATATATTCTCTGCTATAACATTGTCCTGATTCTTTCTGTATATTCTTTACATATGTTTATGTTTTCCTTAATCAAAGTGTGTCTTTTAAATCTTTTCAAAGAATATTCTTTGGACTTACTAAATCACCTCAATTTTATACGTTTTCTGTTGTATTAAGTTCTGCTCATATCTTTATTTATATTTTTTCTATGTTCTCAGGGTTTGTTGTTTGGATCATCTGATGTCAATTAAAACACTTGGTTATTCATTTTAATAAATCTTTTTACTTAGAAAGATTTGAACTTTTGAAGATTCCAGCTTACTTGTAAGTTTCTAAGGGTCAGGTCCTCTCCATTGTTGCTGGCCTAAGGCTTAGTTCACCATATAGCAATGTATATATTGACATATTTTCCCCTCGACTTTCTGTGATTCCCTACATCTCACCTTTCTTTGCAGACAAGCCATTTGAAATACCCTTCACTTATTTCACAGCCAATAAGTCTTTGAAATAATGTGTATTTTTGAGAGAAATCTTCTTATATCATTAGCCAGAAAATCTGACCTGCCATAGTTTTCAAAACAGCATAATTTCACTCTTCTCAATGATTAATCTGTTGTATTACACAACCTTTGAGTATTTAGCTTTATCAATGACATGTACTTTACAAATGTTTTAGAGATCCTACCAGTCTTTGAAAACATCCTTGTTCCTTGTTCCAGTTCCAGTTTTATGTATATATTCTGCCTTGCACATGATTATTCCAACATCTGATGGGTGGCCTTGGGAAACTAATTCTCATATTGATTGTTTTTGCTGATTGTCTCCCCTTGTAGCTGATTTCTTCATTATTGTGTAAATTTAGATCTTGAGCTCATGTTTAGCTAAACAGCTGACATTGTAAAAGGCTTAAGTGTGAACGCTCGTAAGCTTCAGGAGAAAGTCGGCAAAGATTTTTTTGTGTCCCTCCGATGAGTTGCCCGCAAGGACCCCATTTTTTAGAAGTGTTGGTCCAATACTCCCTCTAGAGGCAGGGGATTCAGACAGGGCTGCTTTGCAACCCCCGATCTGGGGCAGCGGCTGTGGTCGACCTGTGGTCAGGGCAGGAGCCTCTCCGCGTTGGTCCCAGTGACCCATCTGCCTGCGAACTTCGGTCACCTGGCAGGAAGGTACGATGCCCAGTCCTATGGTTAGCTGTGCAGCGAGGTGTACTGCGAGGACACGTTCCACACACACTTCAACAAAGAGGGCGGCCTGAGTGGAAATGTGAGTGTTTGGGAAGCTGTGCAGACAAAGAAGGCGCCCTTTGGCCTGGGCCAAATGCTTGTGACACTCCCCTGGTCCTGCCGGGCTCTGAGGGCCCTGCCCTGGGCCCCCTGCTCCCCTGCCCTTTGTTCAGTCACAGCAGAGATGGCCACACCCACTCCCTCAGTGAGGGCAGTGTTCCAACCTCCTTCAGCCCCACCCCCTCTCCGCAGGTTACCATGGACTACGGATGCTGCATTCTGAGGCCAGGGCGTTCCAAGAATGCCAAGGGCAGACATGATGACCTTCAATGATTTCCTCTTGTGTCAGTTTTGGTCAACTTTAGGAGCTAGGAAATGGTCCCCTTAACAGAAATGTTCAAATTTACTGGCATTTCATATATTCTCTGCTATAACATTGTCCTGATTCTTTCTGTATATTCTTTACATATGTTTATGTTTTCCTTAATCAAAGTGTGTCTTTTAAATCTTTTCAAAGAATATTCTTTGGACTTACTAAATCACCTCAATTTTATACGTTTTCTGTTGTATTAAGTTCTGCTCATATCTTTATTTATATTTTTTCTATGTTCTCAGGGTTTGTTGTTTGGATCATCTGATGTCAATTAAAACACTTGGTTATTCATTTTAATAAATCTTTTTACTTATAAAGATTTGAACTTTTGAAGATTCCAGCTTACTTGTAAGTTTCTAAGGGTCAGGTCCTCTCCATTGTTGCTGGCCTAAGGCTTAGTTCACCATATAGCAATGTATATATTGACATATTTTCCCCTCGACTTTCTGTGATTCCCTACATCTCACCTTTCTTTGCAGACAAGCCATTTGAAATACCCTTCACTTATTTCACAGCCAATAAGTCTTTGAAATAATGTGTATTTTTGAGAGAAATCTTCTTATATCATTAGGCAGAAAATCTGACCTGCCATAGTTTTCAAAACAGCATAATTTCACTCTTCTCAATGATTAATCTGTTGTATTACACAACCTTTGAGTATTTAGCTTTATCAATGACATGTACTTTACAAATGTTTTAGAGATCCTACCAGTCTTTGAAAACATCCTTGTTCCTTGTTCCAGTTCCAGTTTTATGTATATATTCTGCCTTGCACCTGATTATTCCAACATCTGATGGGTGGCCTTGGGAAACTAATTCTCATATGGATTGTTTTTGCTGATTGTCTCCCCTTGTAGCTGATTTCTTCATTATTGTGTAAATTTAGATCATGAGCTCATGTTTAGCTAAACAGCTGACATTGTAAAAGGCTTAAGTGTGAACGCTCGTAAGCTTCAGGAGAAAGTCGGCAAAGATTTTTTTGTGTCCCTCCGATGAGTTGCCCGCAAGGACCCCATTTTTTAGAAGTGTTGGTCCAATACTCCCTCTAGAGGCAGGGGATTCAGACAGGGCTGCTTTGCAACCCCCGATCTGGGGCAGCGGCTGTGGTCGACCTGTGGTCAGGGCAGGAGCCTCTCCGCGTTGGTCCCAGTGACCCATCTGCCTGCGAACTTCGGTCACCTGGCAGGAAGGTACGATGCCCAGTCCTATGGTTAGCTGTGCAGCGAGGTGTACTGCGAGGACACGTTCCACACACACTTCAACAAAGAGGGCGGCCTGAGTGGAAATGTGAGTGTTTGGGAAGCTGTGCAGACAAAGAAGGCGCCCTTTGGCCTGGGCCAAATGCTTGTGACACTCCCCTGGTCCTGCCGGGCTCTGAGGGCCCTGCCCTGGGCCCCCTGCTCCCCTGCCCTTTGTTCAGTCACAGCAGAGATGGCCACACCCACTCCCTCAGTGAGGGCAGTGTTCCAACCTGCTTCAGGCCCGCCCCCTCTCCGCAGGTTACCATGGACTACCGATGCTGCATTCTGAGGCCAGGGCGTTCCAAGAATGCCAAGGGCAGACATGATGACCTTCAATGATTTCCTCTTGTGTCAGTTTTGGTCAACTTTAGGAGCTAGGAAATGGTCCCCTTTTTCAGAAATGTTCAAATTTACTGGCATTTCATATATTCTCTGCTATAACATTGTCCTGATTCTTTCTGTATATTCTTTACATATGTTTATGTTTTCCTTAATCAAAGTGTGTCTTTTAAATCTTTTCAAAGAATATTCTTTGGACTTACTAAATCACCTCAATTTTATACGTTTTCTGTTGTATTAAGTTCTGCTCATATCTTTATTTATATTTTTTCTATGTTCTCAGGGTTTGTTGTTTGGATCATCTGATGTCAATTAAAACACTTGGTTATTCATTTTAATAAATCTTTTTACTTATAAAGATTTGAACTTTTGAAGATTCCAGCTTACTTGTAAGTTTCTAAGGGTCAGGTCCTCTCCATTGTTGCTGGCCTAAGGCTTAGTTCACCATATAGCAATGTATATATTGACATATTTTCCCCTCGACTTTCTGTGATTCCCTACATCTCACCTTTCTTTGCAGACAAGCCATTTGAAATACCCTTCACTTATTTCACAGCCAATAAGTCTTTGAAATAATGTGTATTTTTGAGAGAAATCTTCTTATATCATTAGGCAGAAAATCTGACCTGCCATAGTTTTCAAAACAGCATAATTTCACTCTTCTCAATGATTAATCTGTTGTATTACACAACCTTTGAGTATTTAGCTTTATCAATGACATGTACTTTACAAATGTTTTAGAGATCCTACCAGTCTTTGAAAACATCCTTGTTCCTTGTTCCAGTTCCAGTTTTATGTATATATTCTGCCTTGCACCTGATTATTCCAACATCTGATGGGTGGCCTTGGGAAACTAATTCTCATATTGATTGTTTTTGCTGATTGTCTCCCCTTGTAGCTGATTTCTTCATTATTGTGTAAATTTAGATCATGAGCTCATGTTTAGCTAAACAGCTGACATTGTAAAAGGCTTAAGTGTGAACGCTCGTAAGCTTCAGGAGAAAGTCGGCAAAGATTTTTTTGTGTCCCTCCGATGAGTTGCCCGCAAGGACCCCATTTTTTAGAAGTGTTGGTCCAATACTCCCTCTAGAGGCAGGGGATTCAGACAGGGCTGCTTTGCAACCCCCGATCTGGGGCAACGGCTGTGGTCGACCTGTGGTCAGGGCAGGAGCCTCTCCGCGTTGGTCCCAGTGACCCATCTGCCTGCGAACTTCGGTCACCTGGCAGGAAGGTACGATGCCCAGTCCTATGGTTAGCTGTGCAGCGAGGTGTACTGCGAGGACACGTTCCACACACACTTCAACAAAGAGGGCGGCCTGAGTGGAAATGTGAGTGTTTGGGAAGCTGTGCAGACAAAGAAGGCGCCCTTTGGCCTGGGCCAAATGCTTGTGACACTCCCCTGGTCCTGCCGGGCTCTGAGGGCCCTGCCCTGGGCCCCCTGCTCCCCTGCCCTTTGTTCAGTCACAGCAGAGATGGCCACACCCACTCCCTCAGTGAGGGCAGTGTTCCAACCTCCTTCAGCCCCGCCCCCTCTCCGCAGGTTACCATGGACTACCGATGCTGCATTCTGAGGCCAGGGCGTTCCAAGAATGCCAAGGGCAGACATGATGACCTTCAATGATTTCCTCTTGTGTCAGTTTTGGTCAACTTTAGGAGCTAGGAAATGGTCCCCTTTTTCAGAAATGTTCAAATTTACTGGCATTTCATATATTCTCTGCTATAACATTGTCCTGATTCTTTCTGTATATTCTTTACATATGTTTATGTTTTCCTTAATCAAAGTGTGTCTTTTAAATCTTTTCAAAGAATATTCTTTGGACTTACTAAATCACCTCAATTTTATACGTTTTCTGTTGTATTAAGTTCTGCTCATATCTTTATTTATATTTTTTCTATGTTCTCAGGGTTTGTTGTTTGGATCATCTGATGTCAATTAAAACACTTGGTTATTCATTTTAATAAATCTTTTTACTTATAAAGATTTGAACTTTTGAAGATTCCAGCTTACTTGTAAGTTTCTAAGGGTCAGGTCCTCTCCATTGTTGCTGGCCTAAGGCTTAGTTCACCATATAGCAATGTATATATTGACATATTTTCCCCTCGACTTTCTGTGATTCCCTACATCTCACCTTTCTTTGCAGACAAGCCATTTGAAATACCCTTCACTTATTTCACAGCCAATAAGTCTTTGAAATAATGTGTATTTTTGAGAGAAATCTTCTTATATCATTAGGCAGAAAATCTGACCTGCCATAGTTTTCAAAACAGCATAATTTCACTCTTCTCAATGATTAATCTGTTGTATTACACAACCTTTGAGTATTTAGCTTTCTCAATGACATGTACTTTACAAATGTTTTAGAGATCCTACCAGTCTTTGAAAACATCCTTGTTCCTTGTTCCAGTTCCAGTTTTATGTATATATTCTGCCTTGCACCTGATTATTCCAACATCTGATGGGTGGCCTTGGGAAACTAATTCTCATATTGATTGTTTTTGCTGATTGTCTCCCCTTGTAGCTGATTTCTTCATTATTGTGTAAATTTAGATCATGAGCTCATGTTTAGCTAAACAGCTGACATTGTAAAAGGCTTAAGTGTGAACGCTCGTAAGCTTCAGGAGAAAGTCGGCAAAGATTTTTTTGTGTCCCTCCGATGAGTTGCCCGCAAGGACCGCATTTTTTAGAAGTGTTGGTCCAATACTCCCTCTAGAGGCAGGGGATTCAGACAGGGCTGCTTTGCAACCCCCGATCTGGGGCAGCGGCTGTGGTCGACCTGTGGTCAGGGCAGGAGCCTCTCCGCATTGGTCCCAGTGACCCATCTGCCTGCGAACTTCGGTCACCTGGCAGGAAGGTACGATGCCCAGTCCTATGGTTAGCTGTGCAGCGAGGTGTACTGCGAGGACACGTTCCACACACACTTCAACAAAGAGGGCGGCCTGAGTGGAAATGTGAGTGTTTGGGAAGCTGTGCAGACAAAGAAGGCGCCCTTTGGCCTGGGCCAAATGCTTGTGACACTCCCCTGGTCCTGCCGGGCTCTGAGGGCCCTGCCCTGGGCCCCCTGCTCCCCTGCCCTTTGTTCAGTCACAGCAGAGATGGCCACACCCACTCCCTCAGTGAGGGCAGTGTTCCAACCTCCTTCAGCCCCACCCCCTCTCCGCAGGTTACCATGGACTACCGATGCTGCATTCTGAGGCCAGGGCGTTCCAAGAATGCCAAGGGCAGACATGATGACCTTCAATGATTTCCTCTTGTGTCAGTTTTGGTCAACTTTAGGAGCTAGGAAATGGTCCCCTTTTTCAGAAATGTTCAAATTTACTGGCATTTCATATATTCTCTGCTATAACATTGTCCTGATTCTTTCTGTATATTCTTTACATATGTTTATGTTTTCCTTAATCAAAGTGTGTCTTTTAAATCTTTTCAAAGAATATTCTTTGGACTTACTAAATCACCTCAATTTTATACGTTTTCTGTTGTATTAAGTTCTGCTCATATCTTTATTTATATTTTTTCTATGTTCTCAGGGTTTGTTGTTTTGATCATCTGATGTCAATTAAAACACTTGGTTATTCATTTTAATAAATCTTTTTACTTATAAAGATTTGAACTTTTGAAGATTCCAGCTTACTTGTAAGTTTCTAAGGGTCAGGTCCTCTCCATTGTTGCTGGCCTAAGGCTTAGTTCACCATATAGCAATGTATATATTGACATATTTTCCCCTCGACTTTCTGTGATTCCCTACATCTCACCTTTCTTTGCAGACAAGCCATTTGAAATACCCTTCACTTATTTCACAGCCAATAAGTCTTTGAAATAATGTGTATTTTTGAGAGAAATCTTCTTATATCATTAGGCAGAAAATCTGACCTGCCATAGTTTTCAAAACAGCATAATTTCACTCTTCTCAATGATTAATCTGTTGTATTCCACAACCTTTGAGTATTTAGCTTTATCAATGACATGTACTTTACAAATGTTTTAGAGATCCTACCAGTCTTTGAAAACATCCTTGTTCCTTGTTCCAGTTCCAGTTTTATGTATATATTCTGCCTTGCACCTGATTATTCCAACATCTGATGGGTGGCCTTGGGAAACTAATTCTCATATTGATTGTTTTTGCTGATTGTCTCCCCTTGTAGCTGATTTCTTCATTATTGTGTAAATTTAGATCATGAGCTCATGTTTAGCTAAACAGCTGACATTGTAAAAGGCTTAAGTGTGAACGCTCGTAAGCTTCAGGAGAAAGTCGGCAAAGATTTTTTTGTGTCCCTCCGATGAGTTGCCCGCAAGGACCCCATTTTTTAGAAGTGTTGGTCCAATACTCCCTCTAGAGGCAGGGGATTCAGACAGGGCTGCTTTGCAACCCCCGATCTGGGGCAGCGGCTGTGGTCGACCTGTGGTCAGGGCAGGAGCCTCTCCGCGTTGGTCCCAGTGACCCATCTGCCTGCGAACTTCGGTCACCTGGCAGGAAGGTACGATGCCCAGTCCTATGGTTAGCTGTGCAGCGAGGTGTACTGCGAGGACACGTTCCACACACACTTCAACAAAGAGGGCGGCCTGAGTGGAAATGTGAGTGTTTGGGAAGCTGTGCAGACAAAGAAGGCGCCCTTTGGCCTGGGCCAAATGCTTGTGACACTCCCCTGGTCCTGCCGGGCTCTGAGGGCCCTGCCCTGGGCCCCCTGCTCCCCTGCCCTTTGTTCAGTCACAGCAGAGATGGCCACACCCACTCCCTCAGTGAGGGCAGTGTTCCAACCTCCTTCAGCCCCACCCCCTCTCCGCAGGTTACCATGGACTACGGATGCTGCATTCTGAGGCCAGGGCGTTCCAAGAATGCCAAGGGCAGACATGATGACCTTCAATGATTTCCTCTTGTGTCAGTTTTGGTCAACTTTAGGAGCTAGGAAATGGTCCCCTTTACAGAAATGTTCAAATTTACTGGCATTTCATATATTCTCTGCTATAACATTGTCCTGATTCTTTCTGTATATTCTTTACATATGTTTATGTTTTCCTTAATCAAAGTGTGTCTTTTAAATCTTTTCAAAGAATATTCTTTGGACTTACTAAATCACCTCAATTTTATACGTTTTCTGTTGTATTAAGTTCTGCTCATATCTTTATTTATATTTTTTCTATGTTCTCAGGGTTTGTTGTTTGGATCATCTGATGTCAATTAAAACACTTGGTTATTCATTTTAATAAATCTTTTTACTTATAAAGATTTGAACTTTTGAAGATTCCAGCTTACTTGTAAGTTTCTAAGGGTCAGGTCCTCTCCATTGTTGCTGGCCTAAGGCTTAGTTCACCATATAGCAATGTATATATTGACATATTTTCCCCTCGACTTTCTGTGATTCCCTACATCTCACCTTTCTTTGCAGACAAGCCATTTGAAATACCCTTCACTTATTTCACAGCCAATAAGTCTTTGAAATAATGTGTATTTTTGAGAGAAATCTTCTTATATCATTAGGCAGAAAATCTGACCTGCCATAGTTTTCAAAACAGCATAATTTCACTCTTCTCAATGATTAATCTGTTGTATTACACAACCTTTGAGTATTTAGCTTTATCAATGACATGTACTTTACAAATGTTTTAGAGATCCTACCAGTCTTTGAAAACATCCTTGTTCCTTGTTCCAGTTCCAGTTTTATGTATATATTCTGCCTTGCACCTGATTATTCCAACATCTGATGGGTGGCCTTGGGAAACTAATTCTCATATTGATTGTTTTGGCTGATTGTCTCCCCTTGTAGCTGATTTCTTCATTATTGTGTAAATTTAGATCATGAGCTCATGTTTAGCTAAACAGCTGACATTGTAAAAGGCTTAAGTGTGAACGCTCGTAAGCTTCAGGAGAAAGTCGGCAAAGATTTTTTTGTGTCCCTCCGATGAGTTGCCCGCAAGGACCCCATTTTTTAGAAGTGTTGGTCCAATACTCCCTCTAGAGGCAGGGGATTCAGACAGGGCTGCTTTGCAACCCCCGATCTGGGGCAGCGGCTGTGGTCGACCTGTGGTCAGGGCAGGAGCCTCTCCGCGTTGGTCCCAGTGACCCATCTGCCTGCGAACTTCGGTCACCTGGCAGGAAGGTACGATGCCCAGTCCTATGGTTAGCTGTGCAGCGAGGTGTACTGCGAGGACACGTTCCACACACACTTCAACAAAGAGGGCGGCCTGAGTGGAAATGTGAGTGTTTGGGAAGCTGTGCAGACAAAGAAGGCGCCCTTTGGCCTGGGCCAAATGCTTGTGACACTCCCCTGGTCCTGCCGGGCTCTGAGGGCCCTGCCCTGGGCCCCCTGCTCCCCTGCCCTTTGTTCAGTCACAGCAGAGATGGCCACACCCACTCCCTCAGTGAGGGCAGTGTTCCAACCTCCTTCAGCCCCACCCCCTCTCCGCAGGTTACCATGGACTACCGATGCTGCATTCTGAGGCCAGGGCGTTCCAAGAATGCCAAGGGCAGACATGATGACCTTCAATGATTTCCTCTTGTGTCAGTTTTGGTCAACTTTAGGAGCTAGGAAATGGTCCCCTTTACAGAAATGTTCAAATTTACTGGCATTTCATATATTCTCTGCTATAACATTGTCCTGATTCTTTCTGTATATTCTTTACATATGTTTATGTTTTCCTTAATCAAAGTGTGTCTTTTAAATCTTTTCAAAGAATATTCTTTGGACTTACTAAATCACCTCAATTTTATACGTTTTCTGTTGTATTAAGTTCTGCTCATATCTTTATTTATATTTTTTCTATGTTCTCAGGGTTTGTTGTTTGGATCATCTGATGTCAATTAAAACACTTGGTTATTCATTTTAATAAATCTTTTTACTTATAAAGATTTGAACTTTTGAAGATTCCAGCTTACTTGTAAGTTTCTAAGGGTCAGGTCCTCTCCATTGTTGCTGGCCTAAGGCTTAGTTCACCATATAGCAATGTATATATTGACATATTTTCCCCTCGACTTTCTGTGATTCCCTACATCGCACCTTTCTTTGCAGACAAGCCATTTGAAATACCCTTCACTTATTTCACAGCCAATAAGTCTTTGAAATAATGTGTATTTTTGAGAGAAATCTTCTTATATCATTAGGCAGAAAATCTGACCTGCCATAGTTTTCAAAACAGCATAATTTCACTCTTCTCAATGATTAATCTGTTGTATTACACAACCTTTGAGTATTTAGCTTTATCAATGACATGTACTTTACAAATGTTTTAGAGATCCTACCAGTCTTTGAAAACATCCTTGTTCCTTGTTCCAGTTCCAGTTTTATGTATATATTCTGCCTTGCACCTGATTATTCCAACATCTGATGGGTGGCCTTGGGAAACTAATTCTCATATTGATTGTTTTTGCTGATTGTCTCCCCTTGTAGCTGATTTCTTCATTATTGTGTAAATTTAGATCTTGAGCTCATGTTTAGCTAAACAGCTGACATTGTAAAAGGCTTAAGTGTGAACGCTCGTAAGCTTCAGGAGAAAGTCGGCAAAGATTTTTTTGTGTCCCTCCGATGAGTTGCCCGCAAGGACCCCATTTTTTAGAAGTGTTGGTCCAATACTCCCTCTAGAGGCAGGGGATTCAGACAGGGCTGCTTTGCAACCCCCGATCTGGGGCAGCGGCTGTGGTCGACCTGTGGTCAGGGCAGGAGCCTCTCCGCGTTGGTCCCAGTGACCCATCTGCCTGCGAACTTCGGTCACCTGGCAAGAAGGTACGATGCCCAGTCCTATGGTTAGCTGTGCAGCGAGGTGTACTGCGAGGACACGTTCCACACACACTTCAACAAAGAGGGCGGCCTGAGTGGAAATGTGAGTGTTTGGGAAGCTGTGCAGACAAAGAAGGCGCCCTTTGGCCTGGGCCAAATGCTTGTGACACTCCCCTGGTCCTGCCGGGCTCTGAGGGCCCTGCCCTGGTCCCCCTGCTCCCCTGCCCTTTGTTCAGTCACAGCAGAGATGGCCACACCCACTCCCTCAGTGAGGGCAGTGTTCCAACCTCCTTCAGCCCCACCCCCTCTCCGCAGGTTACCATGGACTACCGATGCTGCATTCTGAGGCCAGGGCGTTCCAAGAATGCCAAGGGCAGACATGATGACCTTCAATGATTTCCTCTTGTGTCAGTTTTGGTCAACTTTAGGAGCTAGGAAATGGTCCCCTTTACAGAAATGTTCAAATTTACTGGCATTTCATATATTCTCTGCTATAACATTGTCCTGATTCTTTCTGTATATTCTTTACATATGTTTATGTTTTCCTTAATCAAAGTGTGTCTTTTAAATCTTTTCAAAGAATATTCTTTGGACTTACTAAATCACCTCAATTTTATACGTTTTCTGTTGTATTAAGTTCTGCTCATATCTTTATTTATATTTTTTCTATGTTCTCAGGGTTTGTTGTTTGGATCATCTGATGTCAATTAAAACACTTGGTTATTCATTTTAATAAATCTTTTTACTTATAAAGATTTGAACTTTTGAAGATTCCAGCTTACTTGTAAGTTTCTAAGGGTCAGGTCCTCTCCATTGTTGCTGGCCTAAGGCTTAGTTCACCATATAGCAATGTATATATTGACATATTTTCCCCTCGACTTTCTGTGATTCCCTACATCTCACCTTTCTTTGCAGACAAGCCATTTGAAATACCCTTCACTTATTTCACAGCCAATAAGTCTTTGAAATAATGTGTATTTTTGAGAGAAATCTTCTTATATCATTAGGCAGAAAATCTGACCTGCCATAGTTTTCAAAACAGCATAATTTCACTCTTCTCAATGATTAATCTGTTGTATTACACAACCTTTGAGTATTTAGCTTTCTCAATGACATGTACTTTACAAATGTTTTAGAGATCCTACCAGTCTTTGAAAACATCCTTGTTCCTTGTTCCAGTTCCAGTTTTATGTATATATTCTGCCTTGCACCTGATTATTCCAACATCTGATGGGTGGCCTTTGGAAACTAATTCTCATATTGATTGTTTTTGCTGATTGTCTCCCCTTGTAGCTGATTTCTTCATTATTGTGTAAATTTAGATCATGAGCTCATGTTTAGCTAAACAGCTGACATTGTAAAAGGCTTAAGTGTGAACGCTCGTAAGCTTCAGGAGAAAGTCGGCAAAGATTTTTTTGTGTCCCTCCGATGAGTTGCCCGCAAGGACCCCATTTTTTAGAAGTGTTGGTCCAATACGCCCTCTAGAGGCAGGGGATTCAGACAGGGCTGCTTTGCAACCCCCGATCTGGGGCAGCGGCTGTGGTCGACCTGTGGTCAGGGCAGGAGCCTCTCCGCGTTGGTCCCAGTGACCCATCTGCCTGCGAACTTCGGTCACCTGGCAGGAAGGTACGATGCCCAGTCCTATGGTTAGCTGTGCAGCGAGGTGTACTGCGAGGACACGTTCCACACACACTTCAACAAAGAGGGCGGCCTGAGTGGAAATGTGAGTGTTTGGGAAGCTGTGCAGACAAAGAAGGCGCCCTTTGGCCTGGGCCAAATGCTTGTGACACTCCCCTGGTCCTGCCGGGCTCTGAGGGCCCTGCCCTGGTCCCCCTGCTCCCCTGCCCTTTGTTCAGTCACAGCAGAGATGGCCACACCCACTCCCTCAGTGAGGGCAGTGTTCCAACCTCCTTCAGCCCCACCCCCTCTCCGCAGGTTACCATGGACTACCGATGCTGCATTCTGAGGCCAGGGCGTTCCAAGAATGCCAAGGGCAGACATGATGACCTTCAATGATTTCCTCTTGTGTCAGTTTTGGTCAACTTTAGGAGCTAGGAAATGGTCCCCTTTACAGAAATGTTCAAATTTACTGGCATTTCATATATTCTCTGCTATAACATTGTCCTGATTCTTTCTGTATATTCTTTACATATGTTTATGTTTTCCTTAATCAAAGTGTGTCTTTTAAATCTTTTCAAAGAATATTCTTTGGACTTACTAAATCACCTCAATTTTATACGTTTTCTGTTGTATTAAGTTCTGCTCATATCTTTATTTATATTTTTTCTATGTTCTCAGGGTTTGTTGTTTGGATCATCTGATGTCAATTAAAACACTTGGTTATTCATTTTAATAAATCTTTTTACTTATAAAGATTTGAACTTTTGAAGATTCCAGCTTACTTGTAAGTTTCTAAGGGTCAGGTCCTCTCCATTGTTGCTGGCCTAAGGCTTAGTTCACCATATAGCAATGTATATATTGACATATTTTCCCCTCGACTTTCTGTGATTCCCTACATCTCACCTTTCTTTGCAGACAAGCCATTTGAAATACCCTTCACTTATTTCACAGCCAATAAGTCTTTGAAATAATGTGTATTTTTGAGAGAAATCTTCTTATATCATTAGGCAGAAAATCTGACCTGCCATAGTTTTCAAAACAGCATAATTTCACTCTTCTCAATGATTAATCTGTTGTATTACACAACCTTTGAGTATTTAGCTTTATCAATGACATGTACTTTACAAATGTTTTAGAGATCCTACCAGTCTTTGAAAACATCCTTGTTCCTTGTTCCAGTTCCAGTTTTATGTATATATTCTGCCTTGCACCTGATTATTCCAACATCTGATGGGTGGCCTTGGGAAACTAATTCTCATATTGATTGTTTTTGCTGATTGTCTCCCCTTGTAGCTGATTTCTTCATTATTGTGTAAATTTAGATCATGAGCTCATGTTTAGCTAAACAGCTGACATTGTAAAAGGCTTAAGTGTGAACGCTCGTAAGCTTCAGGAGAAAGTCGGCAAAGATTTTTTTGTGTCCCTCCGATGAGTTGCCCGCAAGGACCCCATTTTTTAGAAGTGTTGGTCCAATACTCCCTCTAGAGGCAGGGGATTCAGACAGGGCTGCTTTGCAACCCCCGATCTGGGGCAGCGGCTGTGGTCGACCTGTGGTCAGGGCAGGAGCCTCTCCGCGTTGGTCCCAGTGACCCATCTGCCTGCGAACTTCGGTCACCTGGCAGGAAGGTACGATGCCCAGTCCTATGGTTAGCTGTGCAGCGAGGTGTACTGCGAGGACACGTTCCACACACACTTCAACAAAGAGGGCGGCCTGAGTGGAAATGTGAGTGTTTGGGAAGCTGTGCAGACAAAGAAGGCGCCCTTTGGCCTGGGCCAAATGCTTGTGACACTCCCCTGGTCCTGCCGGGCTCTGAGGGCCCTGCCCTGGGCCCCCTGCTCCCCTGCCCTTTGTTCAGTCACAGCAGAGATGGCCACACCCACTCCCTCAGTGAGGGCAGTGTTCCAACCTCCTTCAGCCCCGCCCCCTCTCCGCAGGTTACCATGGACTACCGATGCTGCATTCTGAGGCCAGGGCGTTCCAAGAATGCCAAGGGCAGACATGATGACCTTCAATGATTTCCTCTTGTGTCAGTTTTGGTCAACTTTAGGAGCTAGGAAATGGTCCCCTTTTTCAGAAATGTTCAAATTTACTGGCATTTCATATATTCTCTGCTATAACATTGTCCTGATTCTTTCTGTATATTCTTTACATATGTTTATGTTTTCCTTAATCAAAGTGTGTCTTTTAAATCTTTTCAAAGAATATTCTTTGGACTTACTAAATCACCTCAATTTTATACGTTTTCTGTTGTATTAAGTTCTGCTCATATCTTTATTTATATTTTTTCTATGTTCTCAGGGTTTGTTGTTTGGATCATCTGATGTCAATTAAAACACTTGGTTATTCATTTTAATAAATCTTTTTACTTATAAAGATTTGAACTTTTGAAGATTCCAGCTTACTTGTAAGTTTCTAAGGGTCAGGTCCTCTCCATTGTTGCTGGCCTAAGGCTTAGTTCACCATATAGCAATGTATATATTGACATATTTTCCCCTCGACTTTCTGTGATTCCCTACATCTCACCTTTCTTTGCAGACAAGCCATTTGAAATACCCTTCACTTATTTCACAGCCAATAAGTCTTTGAAATAATGTGTATTTTTGAGAGAAATCTTCTTATATCATTAGGCAGAAAATCTGACCTGCCATAGTTTTCAAAACAGCATAATTTCACTCTTCTCAATGATTAATCTGTTGTATTACACAACCTTTGAGTATTTAGCTTTATCAATGACATGTACTTTACAAATGTTTTAGAGATCCTACCAGTCTTTGAAAACATCCTTGTTCCTTGTTCCAGTTCCAGTTTTATGTATATATTCTGCCTTGCACCTGATTACTCCAACATCTGATGGGTGGCCTTGGGAAACTAATTCTCATATTGATTGTTTTTGCTGATTGTCTCCCCTTGTAGCTGATTTCTTCATTATTGTGTAAATTTAGATCATGAGCTCATGTTTAGCTAAACAGCTGACATTGTAAAAGGCTTAAGTGTGAACGCTCGTAAGCTTCAGGAGAAAGTCGGCAAAGATTTTTTTGTGTCCCTCCGATGAGTTGCCCGCAAGGACCCCATTTTTTAGAAGTGTTGGTCCAATACTCCCTCTAGAGGCAGGGGATTCAGACAGGGCTGCTTTGCAACCCCCGATCTGGGGCAGCGGCTGTGGTCGACCTGTGGTCAGGGCAGGAGCCTCTCCGCGTAGGTCCCAGTGACCCATCTGCCTGCGAACTTCGGTCACCTGGCAGGAAGGTACGATGCCCAGTCCTATGGTTAGCTGTGCAGCGAGGTGTACTGCGAGGACACGTTCCACACACACTTCAACAAAGAGGGCGGCCTGAGTGGAAATGTGAGTGTTTGGGAAGCTGTGCAGACAAAGAAGGCGCCCTTTGGCCTGGGCCAAATGCTTGTGACACTCCCCTGGTCCTGCCGGGCTCTGAGGGCCCTGCCCTGGGCCCCCTGCTCCCCTGCCCTTTGTTCAGTCACAGCAGAGATGGCCACACCCACTCCCTCAGTGAGGGCAGTGTTCCAACCTGCTTCAGGCCCGCCCCCTCTCCGCAGGTTACCATGGACTACCGATGCTGCATTCTGAGGCCAGGGCGTTCCAAGAATGCCAAGGGCAGACATGATGACCTTCAATGATTTCCTCTTGTGTCAGTTTTGGTCAACTTTAGGAGCTAGGAAATGGTCCCCTTTACAGAAATGTTCAAATTTACTGGCATTTCATATATTCTCTGCTATAACATTGTCCTGATTCTTTCTGTATATTCTTTACATATGTTTATGTTTTCCTTAATCAAAGTGTGTCTTTTAAATCTTTTCAAAGAATATTCTTTGGACTTACTAAATCACCTCAATTTTATACGTTTTCTGTTGTATTAAGTTCTGCTCATATCTTTATTTATATTTTTTCTATGTTCTCAGGGTTTGTTGTTTGGATCATCTGATGTCAATTAAAACACTTGGTTATTCATTTTAATAAATCTTTTTACTTATAAAGATTTGAACTTTTGAAGATTCCAGCTTACTTGTAAGTTTCTAAGGGTCAGGTCCTCTCCATTGTTGCTGGCCTAAGGCTTAGTTCACCATATAGCAATGTATATATTGACATATTTTCCCCTCGACTTTCTGTGATTCCCTACATCTCACCTTTCTTTGCAGACAAGCCATTTGAAATACCCTTCACTTATTTCACAGCCAATAAGTCTTTGAAATAATGTGTATTTTTGAGAGAAATCTTCTTATATCATTAGGCAGAAAATCTGACCTGCCATAGTTTTCAAAACAGCATAATTTCACTCTTCTCAATGATTAATCTGTTGTATTACACAACCTTTGAGTATTTAGCTTTATCAATGACATGTACTTTACAAATGTTTTAGAGATCCTACCAGTCTTTGAAAACATCCTTGTTCCTTGTTCCAGTTCCAGTTTTATGTATATATTCTGCCTTGCACCTGATTATTCCAACATCTGATGGGTGGCCTTGGGAAACTAATTCTCATATTGATTGTTTTTGCTGATTGTCTCCCCTTGTAGCTGATTTCTTCATTATTGTGTAAATTTAGATCATGAGCTCATGTTTAGCTAAACAGCTGACATTGTAAAAGGCTTAAGTGTGAACGCTCGTAAGCTTCAGGAGAAAGTCGGCAAAGATTTTTTTGTGTCCCTCCGATGAGTTGCCCGCAAGGACCCCATTTTTTAGAAGTGTTGGTCCAATACGCCCTCTAGAGGCAGGGGATTCAGACAGGGCTGCTTTGCAACCCCCGATCTGGGGCAGCGGCTGTGGTCGACCTGTGGTCAGGGCAGGAGCCTCTCCGCGTTGGTCCCAGTGACCCATCTGCCTGCGAACTTCGGTCACCTGGCAGGAAGGTACGATGCCCAGTCCTATGGTTAGCTGTGCAGCGAGGTGTACTGCGAGGACACGTTCCACACACACTTCAACAAAGAGGGCGGCCTGAGTGGAAATGTGAGTGTTTGGGAAGCTGTGCAGACAAAGAAGGCGCCCTTTGGCCTGGGCCAAATGCTTGTGACACTCCCCTGGTCCTGCCGGGCTCTGAGGGCCCTGCCCTGGGCCCCCTGCTCCCCTGCCCTTTGTTCAGTCACAGCAGAGATGGCCACACCCACTCCCTCAGTGAGGGCAGTGTTCCAACCTCCTTCAGCCCCACCCCCTCTCCGCAGGTTACCATGGACTACGGATGCTGCATTCTGAGGCCAGGGCGTTCCAAGAATGCCAAGGGCAGACATGATGACCTTCAATGATTTCCTCTTGTGTCAGTTTTGGTCAACTTTAGGAGCTAGGAAATGGTCCCCTTTACAGAAATGTTCAAATTTACTGGCATTTCATATATTCTCTGCTATAACATTGTCCTGATTCTTTCTGTATATTCTTTACATATGTTTATGTTTTCCTTAATCAAAGTGTGTCTTTTAAATCTTTTCAAAGAATATTCTTTGGACTTACTAAATCACCTCAATTTTATACGTTTTCTGTTGTATTAAGTTCTGCTCATATCTTTATTTATATTTTTTCTATGTTCTCAGGGTTTGTTGTTTGGATCATCTGATGTCAATTAAAACACTTGGTTATTCATTTTAATAAATCTTTTTACTTATAAAGATTTGAACTTTTGAAGATTCCAGCTTACTTGTAAGTTTCTAAGGGTCAGGTCCTCTCCATTGTTGCTGGCCTAAGGCTTAGTTCACCATATAGCAATGTATATATTGACATATTTTCCCCTCGACTTTCTGTGATTCCCTACATCTCACCTTTCTTTGCAGACAAGCCATTTGAAATACCCTTCACTTATTTCACAGCCAATAAGTCTTTGAAATAATGTGTATTTTTGAGAGAAATCTTCTTATATCATTAGGCAGAAAATCTGACCTGCCATAGTTTTCAAAACAGCATAATTTCACTCTTCTCAATGATTAATCTGTTGTATTACACAACCTTTGAGTATTTAGCTTTATCAATGACATGTACTTTACAAATGTTTTAGAGATCCTACCAGTCTTTGAAAACATCCTTGTCCTTGTTCCAGTTCCAGTTTTATGTATATATTCTGCCTTGCACCTGATTATTCCAACATCTGATGGGTGGCCTTGGGAAACTAATTCTCATATTGATTGTTTTTGCTGATTGTCTCCCTTGTAGCTGATTTCTTCATTATTGTGTAAATTTAGATCATGAGCTCATGTTTAGCTAAACAGCTGACATTGTAAAAGGCTTAAGTGTGAACGCTCGTAAGCTTCAGGAGAAAGTCGGCAAAGATTTTTTTGTGTCCCTCCGATGAGTTGCCCGCAAGGACCACCATTTTTTAGAAGTGTTGGTCCAATACTCCCTCTAGAGGCAGGGGATTCAGACAGGGCTGCTTTGCAACCCCGATCTGGGGCAGCGGCTGTGGTCGACCTGTGGTCAGGGCAGGAACCTCTCCGCATTGGTCCCAGTGACCCATCTGCCTGCGAACTTCGGTCACCTGGCAGGAAGGTACGATGCCCAGTCCTATGGTTAGCTGTGCAGCGAGGTGTACTGCGAGGACACGTTCCACACACACTTCAACAAAGAGGGGCGGCCTGAGTGGAAATGTGAGTGTTTGGGAAGCTGTGCAGACAAAGAAGGCGCCCTTTGGCCTGGGCCAAATGCTTGTGACACTCCCCTGGTCCTGCCGGGCTCTGAGGGCCCTGCCCTGGGCCCCCTGCTCCCCTGCCCTTTGTTCAGTCACAGCAGAGATGGCCACACCACTCCCTCAGTGAGGGCAGTGTTCAACCTCCTTCAGCCCACCCCCTCTCCGCAGGTTACCATGGACTACCGATGCTGCATTCTGAGGCCAGGGCGTTCCAAGAATGCCAAGGGCAGACATGATGACCTTCAATGATTTCCTCTTGTGTCAGTTTTGGTCAACTTTAGGAGCTAGGAAATGGTCCCCTTTTTCAGAAATGTTCAAATTTACTGGCATTTCATATATTCTCTGCTATAACATTGTCCTGATTCTTTCTGTATATTCTTTACATATGTTTATGTTTTCCTTAATCAAAGTGTGTCTTTTAAATCTTTTCAAAGAATATTCTTTGGACTACTAAATCACCTCAATTTTATACGTTTTCTGTTGTATTAAGTTCTGCTCATATCTTTATTTATATTTTTTCTATGTTCTCAGGGTTTGTTGTTTGGATCATCTGATGTCAATTAAAACACTTGGTTATTCATTTTAATAAATCTTTTACTTATAAAGATTTGAACTTTTGAAGATTCCAGCTTACTTGTAAGTTTCTAAGGGTCAGGTCCTCTCCATTGTTGCTGGCCTAAGGCTTAGTTCACCATATAGCAATGTATATATTGACATATTTTCCCCTCGACTTTCTGTGATTCCTACATCTCACCTTTCTTTGCAGACAAGCCATTTGAAATACCCTTCACTTATTTCACAGCCAATAAGTCTTTGAAATAATGTGTATTTTTGAGAGAAATCTTCTTATATCATTAGGCAGAAAATCTGACCTGCCATAGTTTTCAAAACAGCATAATTTCACTCTTCTCAATGATTAATCTGTTGTATTACACAACCTTTGAGTATTTAGCTTTATCAATGACATGTACTTTACAAATGTTTTAGAGATCCTACCAGTCTTTGAAAACATCCTTGTTCCTTGTTCCAGTTCCAGTTTTATGTATATATTCTGCCTTGCACCTGATTATTCCAACATCTGATGGGTGGCCTTGGGAAACTAATTCTCATATTGATTGTTTTTGCTGATTGTCTCCCCTTGTAGCTGATTTCTTCATTATTGTGTAAATTTAGATCATGAGCTCATGTTTAGCTAAACAGCTGACATTGTAAAAGGCTTAAGTGTGAACGCTCGTAAGCTTCAGGAGAAAGTCGGCAAAGATTTTTTTGTGTCCCTCCGATGAGTTGCCCGCAAGGACCCCATTTTTTAGAAGTGTTGGTCCAATACTCCCTCTAGAGGCAGGGGATTCAGACAGGGCTGCTTTGCAACCCCCGATCTGGGGCAGCGGCTGTGGTCGACCTGTGGTCAGGGCAGGAACCTCTCCGCATTGGTCCCAGTGACCCATCTGCCTGCGAACTTCGGTCACCTGGCAGGAAGGTACGATGCCCAGTCCTATGGTTAGCTGTGCAGCGAGGTGTACTGCGAGGACACGTTCCACACACACTTCAACAAAGAGGGCGGCCTGAGTGGAAATGTGAGTGTTTGGGAAGCTGTGCAGACAAAGAAGGCGCCCTTTGGCCTGGGCCAAATGCTTGTGACACTCCCCTGGTCCTGCCGGGCTCTGAGGGCCCTGCCCTGGGCCCCCTGCTCCCCTGCCCTTTGTTCAGTCACAGCAGAGATGGCCACACCCACTCCCTCAGTGAGGGCAGTGTTCCAACCTCCTTCAGCCCCACCCCCTCTCCGCAGGTTACCATGGACTACCGATGCTGCATTCTGAGGCCAGGGCGTTCCAAGAATGCCAAGGGCAGACATGATGACCTTCAATGATTTCCTCTTGTGTCAGTTTTGGTCAACTTTAGGAGCTAGGAAATGGTCCCCTTTTTCAGAAATGTTCAAATTTACTGGCATTTCATATATTCTCTGCTATAACATTGTCCTGATTCTTTCTGTATATTCTTTACATATGTTTATGTTTTCCTTAATCAAAGTGTGTCTTTTAAATCTTTTCAAAGAATATTCTTTGGACTTACTAAATCACCTCAATTTTATACGTTTTCTGTTGTATTAAGTTCTGCTCATATCTTTATTTATATTTTTTCTATGTTCTCAGGGTTTGTTGTTTGGATCATCTGATGTCAATTAAAACACTTGGTTATTCATTTTAATAAATCTTTTTACTTATAAAGATTTGAACTTTTGAAGATTCCAGCTTACTTGTAAGTTTCTAAGGGTCAGGTCCTCTCCATTGTTGCTGGCCTAAGGCTTAGTTCACCATATAGCAATGTATATATTGACATATTTTCCCCTCGACTTTCTGTGATTCCCTACATCTCACCTTTCTTTGCAGACAAGCCATTTGAAATACCCTTCACTTATTTCACAGCCAATAAGTCTTTGAAATAATGTGTATTTTTGAGAGAAATCTTCTTATATCATTAGCCAGAAAATCTGACCTGCCATAGTTTTCAAAACAGCATAATTTCACTCTTCTCAATGATTAATCTGTTGTATTACACAACCTTTGAGTATTTAGCTTTATCAATGACATGTACTTTACAAATGTTTTAGAGATCCTACCAGTCTTTGAAAACATCCTTGTTCCTTGTTCCAGTTCCAGTTTTATGTATATATTCTGCCTTGCACCTGATTATTCCAACATCTGATGGGTGGCCTTGGGAAACTAATTCTCATATTGATTGTTTTTGCTGATTGTCTCCCCTTGTAGCTGATTTCTTCATTATTGTGTAAATTTAGATCATGAGCTCATGTTTAGCTAAACAGCTGACATTGTAAAAGGCTTAAGTGTGAACGCTCGTAAGCTTCAGGAGAAAGTCGGCAAAGATTTTTTTGTGTCCCTCCGATGAGTTGCCCGCAAGGACCCCATTTTTTAGAAGTGTTGGTCCAATACTCCCTCTAGAGGCAGGGGATTCAGACAGGGCTGCTTTGCAACCCCCGATCTGGGGCAGCGGCTGTGGTCGACCTGTGGTCAGGGCAGGAGCCTCTCCGCGTTGGTCCCAGTGACCCATCTGCCTGCGAACTTCGGTCACCTGGCAGGAAGGTACGATGCCCAGTCCTATGGTTAGCTGTGCAGCGAGGTGTACTGCGAGGACACGTTCCACACACACTTCAACAAAGAGGGCGGCCTGAGTGGAAATGTGAGTGTTTGGGAAGCTGTGCAGACAAAGAAGGCGCCCTTTGGCCTGGGCCAAATGCTTGTGACACTCCCCTGGTCCTGCCGGGCTCTGAGGGCCCTGCCCTGGGCCCCCTGCTCCCCTGCCCTTTGTTCAGTCACAGCAGAGATGGCCACACCCACTCCCTCAGTGAGGGCAGTGTTCCAACCTCCTTCAGCCCCACCCCCTCTCC
This sequence comes from Hyperoodon ampullatus, assembly GCF_949752795.1. Taxonomy (NCBI): domain Eukaryota; kingdom Metazoa; phylum Chordata; class Mammalia; order Artiodactyla; family Ziphiidae; genus Hyperoodon; species Hyperoodon ampullatus. The sequence goes on from NW_027640881.1 coordinate 460,013, forward strand.
GCAGGTTACCATGGACTACCGATGCTGCATTCTGAGGCCAGGGCGTTCCAAGAATGCCAAGGGCAGACATGATGACCTTCAATGATTTCCTCTTGTGTCAGTTTTGGTCAACTTTAGGAGCTAGGAAATGGTCCCCTTTTTCAGAAATGTTCAAATTTACTGGCATTTCATATATTCTCTGCTATAACATTGTCCTGATTCTTTCTGTATATTCTTTACATATGTTTATGTTTTCCTTAATCAAAGTGTGTCTTTTAAATCTTTTCAAAGAATATTCTTTGGACTTACTAAATCACCTCAATTTTATACGTTTTCTGTTGTATTAAGTTCTGCTCATATCTTTATTTATATTTTTTCTATGTTCTCAGGGTTTGTTGTTTGGATCATCTGATGTCAATTAAAACACTTGGTTATTCATTTTAATAAATCTTTTTACTTATAAAGATTTGAACTTTTGAAGATTCCAGCTTACTTGTAAGTTTCTAAGGGTCAGGTCCTCTCCATTGTTGCTGGCCTAAGGCTTAGTTCACCATATAGCAATGTATATATTGACATATTTTCCCCTCGACTTTCTGTGATTCCCTACATCTCACCTTTCTTTGCAGACAAGCCATTTGAAATACCCTTCACTTATTTCACAGCCAATAAGTCTTTGAAATAATGTGTATTTTTGAGAGAAATCTTCTTATATCATTAGGCAGAAAATCTGACCTGCCATAGTTTTCAAAACAGCATAATTTCACTCTTCTCAATGATTAATCTGTTGTATTACACAACCTTTGAGTATTTAGCTTTATCAATGACATGTACTTTACAAATGTTTTAGAGATCCTACCAGTCTTTGAAAACATCCTTGTTCCTTGTTCCAGTTCCAGTTTTATGTATATATTCTGCCTTGCACCTGATTATTCCAACATCTGATGGGTGGCCTTGGGAAACTAATTCTCATATTGATTGTTTTTGCTGATTGTCTCCCCTTGTAGCTGATTTCTTCATTATTGTGTAAATTTAGATCATGAGCTCATGTTTAGCTAAACAGCTGACATTGTAAAAGGCTTAAGTGTGAACGCTCGTAAGCTTCAGGAGAAAGTCGGCAAAGATTTTTTTGTGTCCCTCCGATGAGTTGCCCGCAAGGACCCCATTTTTTAGAAGTGTTGGTCCAATACGCCCTCTAGAGGCAGGGGATTCAGACAGGGCTGCTTTGCAACCCCCGATCTGGGGCAGCGGCTGTGGTCGACCTGTGGTCAGGGCAGGAGCCTCTCCGCGTTGGTCCTAGTGACCCATCTGCCTGCGAACTTCGGTCACCTGGCAGGAAGGTACGATGCCCAGTCCTATGGTTAGCTGTGCAGTGAGGTGTACTGCGAGGACACGTTCCACACACACTTCAACAAAGAGGGCGGCCTGAGTGGAAATGTGAGTGTTTGGGAAGCTGTGCAGACAAAGAAGGCGCCCTTTGGCCTGGGCCAAATGCTTGTGACACTCCCCTGGTCCTGCCGGGCTCTGAGGGCCCTGCCCTGGGCCCCCTGCTCCCCTGCCCTTTGTTCAGTCACAGCAGAGATGGCCACACCCACTCCCTCAGTGAGGGCAGTGTTCCAACCTCCTTCAGCCCCACCCCCTCTCCGCAGGTTACCATGGACTACCGATGCTGCATTCTGAGGCCAGGGCGTTCCAAGAATGCCAAGGGCAGACATGATGACCTTCAATGATTTCCTCTTGTGTCAGTTTTGGTCAACTTTAGGAGCTAGGAAATGGTCCCCTTTTTCAGAAATGTTCAAATTTACTGGCATTTCATATATTCTCTGCTATAACATTGTCCTGATTCTTTCTGTATATTCTTTACATATGTTTATGTTTTCCTTAATCAAAGTGTGTCTTTTAAATCTTTTCAAAGAATATTCTTTGGACTTACTAAATCACCTCAATTTTATACGTTTTCTGTTGTATTAAGTTCTGCTCATATCTTTATTTATATTTTTTCTATGTTCTCAGGGTTTGTTGTTTGGATCATCTGATGTCAATTAAAACACTTGGTTATTCATTTTAATAAATCTTTTTACTTATAAAGATTTGAACTTTTGAAGATTCCAGCTTACTTGTAAGTTTCTAAGGGTCAGGTCCTCTCCATTGTTGCTGGCCTAAGGCTTAGTTCACCATATAGCAATGTATATATTGACATATTTTCCCCTCGACTTTCTGTGATTCCCTACATCTCACCTTTCTTTGCAGACAAGCCATTTGAAATACCCTTCACTTATTTCACAGCCAATAAGTCTTTGAAATAATGTGTATTTTTGAGAGAAATCTTCTTATATCATTAGCCAGAAAATCTGACCTGCCATAGTTTTCAAAACAGCATAATTTCACTCTTCTCAATGATTAATCTGTTGTATTACACAACCTTTGAGTATTTAGCTTTATCAATGACATGTACTTTACAAATGTTTTAGAGATCCTACCAGTCTTTGAAAACATCCTTGTTCCTTGTTCCAGTTCCAGTTTTATGTATATATTCTGCCTTGCACCTGATTATTCCAACATCTGATGGGTGGCCTTGGGAAACTAATTCTCATATTGATTGTTTTTGCTGATTGTCTCCCCTTGTAGCTGATTTCTTCATTATTGTGTAAATTTAGATCATGAGCTCATGTTTAGCTAAACAGCTGACATTGTAAAAGGCTTAAGTGTGAACGCTCGTAAGCTTCAGGAGAAAGTCGGCAAAGATTTTTTTGTGTCCCTCCGATGAGTTGCCCGCAAGGACCCCATTTTTTAGAAGTGTTGGTCCAATACTCCCTCTAGAGGCAGGGGATTCAGACAGGGCTGCTTTGCAACCCCCGATCTGGGGCAGCGGCTGTGGTCGACCTGTGGTCAGGGCAGGAACCTCTCCGCATTGGTCCCAGTGACCCATCTGCCTGCGAACTTCGGTCACCTGGCAGGAAGGTACGATGCCCAGTCCTATGGTTAGCTGTGCAGCGAGGTGTACTGCGAGGACACGTTCCACACACACTTCAACAAAGAGGGCGGCCTGAGTGGAAATGTGAGTGTTTGGGAAGCTGTGCAGACAAAGAAGGCGCCCTTTGGCCTGGGCCAAATGCTTGTGACACTCCCCTGGTCCTGCCGGGCTCTGAGGGCCCTGCCCTGGGCCCCCTGCTCCCCTGCCCTTTGTTCAGTCACAGCAGAGATGGCCACACCCACTCCCTCAGTGAGGGCAGTGTTCCAACCTCCTTCAGCCCCACCCCCTCTCCGCAGGTTACCATGGACTACCGATGCTGCATTCTGAGGCCAGGGCGTTCCAAGAATGCCAAGGGCAGACATGATGACCTTCAATGATTTCCTCTTGTGTCAGTTTTGGTCAACTTTAGGAGCTAGGAAATGGTCCCCTTTTTCAGAAATGTTCAAATTTACTGGCATTTCATATATTCTCTGCTATAACATTGTCCTGATTCTTTCTGTATATTCTTTACATATGTTTATGTTTTCCTTAATCAAAGTGTGTCTTTTAAATCTTTTCAAAGAATATTCTTTGGACTTACTAAATCACCTCAATTTTATACGTTTTCTGTTGTATTAAGTTCTGCTCATATCTTTATTTATATTTTTTCTATGTTCTCAGGGTTTGTTGTTTGGATCATCTGATGTCAATTAAAACACTTGGTTATTCATTTTAATAAATCTTTTTACTTATAAAGATTTGAACTTTTGAAGATTCCAGCTTACTTGTAAGTTTCTAAGGGTCAGGTCCTGTCCATTGTTGCTGGCCTAAGGCTTAGTTCACCATATAGCAATGTATATATTGACATATTTTCCCCTCGACTTTCTGTGATTCCCTACATCTCACCTTTCTTTGCAGACAAGCCATTTGAAATACCCTTCACTTATTTCACAGCCAATAAGTCTTTGAAATAATGTGTATCTTTGAGAGAAATCTTCTTATATCATTAGGCAGAAAATCTGACCTGCCATAGTTTTCAAAACAGCATAATTTCACTCTTCTCAATGATTAATCTGTTGTATTACACAACCTTTGAGTATTTAGCTTTATCAATGACATGTACTTTACAAATGTTTTAGAGATCCTACCAGTCTTTGAAAACATCCTTGTTCCTTGTTCCAGTTCCAGTTTTATGTATATATTCTGCCTTGCACCTGATTATTCCAACATCTGATGGGTGGCCTTGGGAAACTAATTCTCATATTGATTGTTTTTGCTGATTGTCTCCCCTTGTAGCTGATTTCTTCATTATTGTGTAAATTTAGATCATGAGCTCATGTTTAGCTAAACAGCTGACATTGTAAAAGGCTTAAGTGTGAACGCTCGTAAGCTTCAGGAGAAAGTCGGCAAAGATTTTTTTGTGTCCCTCCGATGAGTTGCCCGCAAGGACCCCATTTTTTAGAAGTGTTGGTCCAATACGCCCTCTAGAGGCAGGGGATTCAGACAGGGCTGCTTTGCAACCCCCGATCTGGGGCAGCGGCTGTGGTCGACCTGTGGTCAGGGCAGGAGCCTCTCCGCGTTGGTCCCAGTGACCCATCTGCCTGCGAACTTCGGTCACCTGGCAGGAAGGTACGATGCCCAGTCCTATGGTTAGCTGTGCAGCGAGGTGTACTGCGAGGACACGTTCCACACACACTTCAACAAAGAGGGCGGCCTGAGTGGAAATGTGAGTGTTTGGGAAGCTGTGCAGACAAAGAAGGCGCCCTTTGGCCTGGGCCAAATGCTTGTGACACTCCCCTGGTCCTGCCGGGCTCTGAGGGCCCTGCCCTGGGCCCCCTGCTCCCCTGCCCTTTGTTCAGTCACAGCAGAGATGGCCACACCCACTCCCTCAGTGAGGGCAGTGTTCCAACCTCCTTCAGCCCCACCCCCTCTCCGCAGGTTACCATGGACTACCGATGCTGCATTCTGAGGCCAGGGCGTTCCAAGAATGCCAAGGGCAGACATGATGACCTTCAATGATTTCCTCTTGTGTCAGTTTTGGTCAACTTTAGGAGCTAGGAAATGGTCCCCTTTACAGAAATGTTCAAATTTACTGGCATTTCATATATTCTCTGCTATAACATTGTCCTGATTCTTTCTGTATATTCTTTACATATGTTTATGTTTTCCTTAATCAAAGTGTGTCTTTTAAATCTTTTCAAAGAATATTCTTTGGACTTACTAAATCACCTCAATTTTATACGTTTTCTGTTGTATTAAGTTCTGCTCATATCTTTATTTATATTTTTTCTATGTTCTCAGGGTTTGTTGTTTGGATCATCTGATGTCAATTAAAACACTTGGTTATTCATTTTAATAAATCTTTTTACTTATAAAGATTTGAACTTTTGAAGATTCCAGCTTACTTGTAAGTTTCTAAGGGTCAGGTCCTCTCCATTGTTGCTGGCCTAAGGCTTAGTTCACCATATAGCAATGTATATATTGACATATTTTCCCCTCGACTTTCTGTGATTCCCTACATCTCACCTTTCTTTGCAGACAAGCCATTTGAAATACCCTTCACTTATTTCACAGCCAATAAGTCTTTGAAATAATGTGTATTTTTGAGAGAAATCTTCTTATATCATTAGGCAGAAAATCTGACCTGCCATAGTTTTCAAAACAGCATAATTTCACTCTTCTCAATGATTAATCTGTTGTATTACACAACCTTTGAGTATTTAGCTTTATCAATGACATGTACTTTACAAATGTTTTAGAGATCCTACCAGTCTTTGAAAACATCCTTGTTCCTTGTTCCAGTTCCAGTTTTATGTATATATTCTGCCTTGCACCTGATTATTCCAACATCTGATGGGTGGCCTTGGGAAACTAATTCTCATATTGATTGTTTTTGCTGATTGTCTCCCCTTGTAGCTGATTTCTTCATTATTGTGTAAATTTAGATCATGAGCTCATGTTTAGCTAAACAGCTGACATTGTAAAAGGCTTAAGTGTGAACGCTCGTAAGCTTCAGGAGAAAGTCGGCAAAGATTTTTTTGTGTCCCTCCGATGAGTTGCCCGCAAGGACCCCATTTTTTAGAAGTGTTGGTCCAATACTCCCTCTAGAGGCAGGGGATTCAGACAGGGCTGCTTTGCAACCCCCGATCTGGGGCAGCGGCTGTGGTCGACCTGTGGTCAGGGCAGGAGCCTCTCCGCGTTGGTCCCAGTGACCCATCTGCCTGCGAACTTCGGTCACCTGGCAGGAAGGTACGATGCCCAGTCCTATGGTTAGCTGTGCAGCGAGGTGTACTGCGAGGACACGTTCCACACACACTTCAACAAAGAGGGCGGCCTGAGTGGAAATGTGAGTGTTTGGGAAGCTGTGCAGACAAAGAAGGCGCCCTTTGGCCTGGGCCAAATGCTTGTGACACTCCCCTGGTCCTGCCGGGCTCTGAGGGCCCTGCCCTGGGCCCCCTGCTCCCCTGCCCTTTGTTCAGTCACAGCAGAGATGGCCACACCCACTCCCTCAGTGAGGGCAGTGTTCCAACCTCCTTCAGCCCCACCCCCTCTCCGCAGGTTACCATGGACTACCGATGCTGCATTCTGAGGCAGGGCGTTCCAAGAATGCCAAGGGCAGACATGATGACCTTCAATGATTTCCTCTTGTGTCAGTTTTGGTCAACTTTAGGAGCTAGGAAATGGTCCCCTTTTTCAGAAATGTTCAAATTTACTGGCATTTCATATATTCTCTGCTATAACATTGTCCTGATTCTTTCTGTATATTCTTTACATATGTTTATGTTTTCCTTAATCAAAGTGTGTCTTTTAAATCTTTTCAAAGAATATTCTTTGGACTTACTAAATCACCTCAGTTTTATATGTTTTCTGTTGTATTAAGTTCTGCTCATATCTTTATTTATATTTTTTCTATGTTCTCAGGGTTTGTTGTTTTGATCATCTGATGTCAATTAAAACACTTGGTTATTCATTTTAATAAATCTTTTTACTTATAAAGATTTGAACTTTTGAAGATTCCAGCTTACTTGTAAGTTTCTAAGGGTCAGGTCCTCTCCATTGTTGCTGGCCTAAGGCTTAGTTCACCATATAGCAATGTATATATTGACATATTTTCCCCTCGACTTTCTGTGATTCCCTACATCTCACCTTTCTTTGCAGACAAGCCATTTGAAATACCCTTCACTTATTTCACAGCCAATAAGTCTTTGAAATAATGTGTATTTTTGAGAGAAATCTCTTATATCATTAGCCAGAAAATCTGACCTGCCATAGTTTTCAAAACAGCATAATTTCACTCTTCTCAATGATTAATCTGTTGTATTACACAACCTTTGAGTATTTAGCTTTATCAATGACATGTACTTTACAAATGTTTTAGAGATCCTACCAGTCTTTGAAAACATCCTTGTTCCTTGTTCCAGTTCCAGTTTTATGTATATATTCTGCCTTGCACCTGATTATTCCAACATCTGATGGGTGGCCTTGGGAAAACTAATTCTCATATTGATTGTTTTTGCTGATTGTCTCCCCTTGTAGCTGATTTCTTCATTATTGTGTAAATTTAGATCATGAGCTCATGTTTAGCTAAACAGCTGACATTGTAAAAGGCTTAAGTGTGAACGCTCGTAAGCTTCAGGAGAAAGTCGGCAAAGATTTTTTTGTGTCCCTCCGATGAGTTGCCCGCAAGGACCCCCATTTTTTAGAAGTGTTGGTCCAATACTCCCTCTAGAGGCAGGGGATTCAGACAGGGCTGCTTTGCAACCCCCGATCTGGGGCAGCGGCTGTGGTCGACCTGTGGTCAGGGCAGGAGCCTCTCCGCGTTGGTCCCAGTGACCCATCTGCCTGCGAACTTCGGTCACCTGGCAGGAAGGTACGATGCCCAGTCCTATGGTTAGCTGTGCAGCGAGGTGTACTGCGAGGACAACGTTCCACACACACTTCAACAAAGAGGGCGGCCTGAGTGGAAATGTGAGTGTTTGGGAAGCTGTGCAGACAAAGAAGGCGCCCTTTGGCCTGGGCCAAATGCTTGTGACACTCCCCTGGTCCTGCCGGGCTCTGAGGGCCCTGCCCTGGGCCCCCCTGCTCCCCTGCCCTTTGTTCAGTCACAGCAGAGATGGCCACACCCACTCCCTCAGTGAGGGCAGTGTTCCAACCTGCTTCAGCCCCGCCCCCTCTTCGCAGGTTACCATGGACTACCGATGCTGCATTCTGAGGCCAGGGCGTTCCAAGTATGCCAAGGGCAGACATGATTGACCTTCAATGATTTCCTCTTGTGTCAGTTTGGTCAACTTTAGGAGCTAAGAAATGGTCCCCTTTACAGAAATGTTCAAATTTACTGGCATTTCATATATTCTCTGCTATAACATTGTCCTGATTCTTTCTGTATATTCTTTACATATGTTTATGTTTTCCTTAATCAAAGTGTGTCTTTTAAATCTTTTCAAAGAATATTCTTTGGACTTACTAAATCACCTCAATTTTATACGTTTTCTGTTGTATTAAGTTCTGCTCATATCTTTATTTATATTTTTTCTATGTTCTCAGGGTTTGTTGTTTTGATCATCTGATGTCAATTAAAACACTTGGTTATTCATTTTAATAAATCTTTTTACTTAGAAAGATTTGAACTTTTGAAGATTCCAGCTTACTTGTAAGTTTCTAAGGGTCATGTCCTCTCCATTTTTGCTGGCCTAAGGCTTAGTTCACCATATAGCAATGTATATATTGACATATTTTCCCCTCGACTTTCTGTGATTCCCTACATCTCACCTTTCTTTGCAGACAAGCCATTTGAAATACCCTTAACTTATTTCACAGCCAATACGTCTTTGAAATAATGTGTATTTTTGAGAGAAATCTTCTTATATCATTAGGCAGAAAATCTGACCTGCCATAGTTTTCAAAACAGCATAATTTCACTCTTCTCAATGATTAATCTGTTGTATTACACAACCTTTGAGTATTTAGCTTTATCAATGACATGTACTTTACAAATGTTTTAGAGATCCTACCAGTCTTTGAAAACATCCTTGTTCCTTGTTCCAGTTCCAGTTTTATGTATATATTCTGCCTTGCACCTGATTATTCCAACATCTGATGGGTGGCCTTGGGAAACTAATTCTCATATTGATTGTTTTTGCTGATTGTCTCCCCTTGTAGCTGATTTCTTCATTATTGTGTAAATTTAGATCATGAGCTCATGTTTAGCTAAACAGCTGACATTGTAAAAGGCTTAAGTGTGAACGCTCGTAAGCTTCAGGAGAAAGTCGGCAAAGATTTTTTTGTGTCCCTCCGATGTGTTGCCCGCAAGGACCCCATTTTTTAGAAGTGTTGGTCCAATACTGCCTCTAGAGGCAGGGGATTCAGACAGGGCTGCTTTGCAACCCCCGATCTGGGGCAGCGGCTGTGGTCGACCTGTGGTCAGGGCAGGAGCCTCTCCGCGTTGGTCCCAGTGACCCATCTGCCTGCGAACTTCGGTCACCTGGCAGGAAGGTACGATGCCCAGTCCTATGGTTAGCTGTGCAGCGAGGTGTACTGCGAGGACACGTTCCACACACACTTCAACAAAGAGGGCGGCCTGAGTGGAAATGTGAGTGTTTTGGGAAGCTGTGCGGACAAAGAAGGCGCCCTTTGGCCTGGGCCAAATGCTTGTGACACTCCCCTGGTCCTGCCGGGCTCTGAGGGCCCTGCCCTGGGCCCCCTGCTCCCCTGCCCTTTGTTCAGTCACAGCAGAGATGGCCACACCCACTCCCTCAGTGAGGGCAGTGTTCCAACCTCCTTCAGCCCCACCCCCTCTCCGCAGGTTACCATGGACTACCGATGCTGCATTCTGAGGCCAGTGCGTTCCAAGAATGCCAAGGGCAGACATGATGACCTTCAATGATTTCCTCTTGTGTCAGTTTTGGTCAACTTTAGGAGCTAGGAAATGGTCCCCTTTACAGAAATGTTCAAATTTACTGGCATTTCATATATTCTCTGCTATAACATTGTCCTGATTCTATCTGTATATTCTTTATATATGTTTATGTTTTCCTTAATCAAAGTGTGTCTTTTAAATCTTTCAAAGAATATTCTTTGGACTTACTAAATCACCTCAATTTTATACGTTTCTGTTGTATTAAGTTCTGCTCATATCTTTATTGTTATTTTTTCTATGTTCTCAGGGTTTGTTGTTTTGATCATCTGATGTCAATTAAAACACTTGGTTATTCATTTTAATAAATCTTTTTACTTATAAAGATTTGAACTTTTGAAGATTCCAGCTTACTTGTAAGTTTCTAAGGGTCAGGTCCTCTCCATTGTTGCTGGCCTAAGGCTTAGTTCACCATATAGCAATGTATATATTGACATATTTTCCCCTCGACTTTCTGTGATTCCCTACATCTCACCTTTCTTTGCAGACAAGCCATTTGAAATACCCTTCACTTATTTCACAGCCAATAAGTCTTTGAAATAATGTGTATTTTTGAGAGAAATCTTCTTATATCATTAGGCAGAAAATCTGACCTGCCATAGTTTTCAAAACAGCATAATTTCACTCTTCTCAATGATTAATCTGTTGTATTACACAACCTTTGAGTATTTAGCTTTATCAATGACATGTACTTTACAAATGTTTTAGAGATCCTACCAGTCTTTGAAAACATCCTTGTTCCTTGTTCCAGTTCCAGTTTTATGTATATATTCTGCCTTGCACCTGATTATTCCAACATCTGATGGGTGGCCTTGGGAAACTAATTCTCATATTGATTGTTTTTGCTGATTGTCTCCCCTTGTAGCTGATTTCTTCATTATTGTGTAAATTTAGATCATGAGCTCATGTTTAGCTAAACAGCTGACATTGTAAAAGGCTTAAGTGTGAACGCTCGTAAGCTTCAGGAGAAAGTCGGCAAAGATTTTTTTGTGTCCCTCCGATGAGTTGCCCGCAAGGACCCCATTTTTTAGAAGTGTTGGTCCAATACTCCCTCTAGAGGCAGGGGATTCAGACAGGGCTGCTTTGCAACCCCCGATCTGGGGCAGCGGCTGTGGTCGACCTGTGGTCAGGGCAGGAGCCTCTCCGCGTTGGTCCCAGTGACCCATCTGCCTGCGAACTTCGGTCACCTGGCAGGAAGGTACGATGCCCAGTCCTATGGTTAGCTGTGCAGCGAGGTGTACTGCGAGGACACGTTCCACACACACTTCAACAAAGAGGGCGGCCTGAGTGGAAATGTGAGTGTTTGGGAAGCTGTGCGGACAAAGAAGGCGCCCTTTGGCCTGGGCCAAATGCTTGTGACACTCCCCTGGTCCTGCCGGGCTCTGAGGGCCCTGCCCTGGGCCCCCTGCTCCCCTGCCCTTTGTTCAGTCACAGCAGAGATGGCCACACCCACTCCCTCAGTGAGGGCAGTGTTCCAACCTCCTTCAGCCCCACCCCCTCTCCACAGGTTACCATGGACTACCGATGCTGCATTCTGAGGCCAGGGCGTTCCGAGAATGCCAAGGGCAGACATGATGACCTTCAATGATTTCCTCTTGTGTCAGTTTTGGTCAACTTTAGGAGCTAGGAAATGGTCCCCTTTACAGAAATGTTCAAATTTACTGGCATTTCATATATTCTCTGCTATAACATTGTCCTGATTCTATCTGTATATTCTTTATATATGTTTATGTTTTCCTTAATCAAAGTGTGTCTTTTAAATCTTTTTAAAAATATTCTTTGGACTTACTAAATCACCTCAATTTTATACGTTTTCTGTTGTATTAAGTTCTGCTCATATCTTTATTTATATTTTTTCTATGTTCTCAGGGTTTGTTGTTTTGATCATCTGATGTCAATTAAAACACTTGGTTATTCATTTTAATAAATCTTTTTACTTATAAAGATTTGAACTTTTGAAGATTCCAGCTTACTTGTAAGTTTCTAAGGGTCAGGTCCTCTCCATTGTTGCTGGCCTAAGGCTTAGTTCACCATATAGCAATGTATATATTGACATATTTTCCCCTCGACTTTCTGTGATTCCCTACATCTCACCTTTCTTTGCAGACAAGCCATTTGAAATACCCTTCACTTATTTCACAGCCAATAAGTCTTTGAAATAATGTGTATTTTTGAGAGAAATCTTCTTATATCATTAGGCAGAAAATCTGACCTGCCATAGTTTTCAAAACAGCATAATTTCACTCTTCTCAATGATTAATCTGTTGTATTACACAACCTTTGAGTATTTAGCTTTATCAATGACATGTACTTTACAAATGTTTTAGAGATCCTACCAGTCTTTGAAAACATCCTTGTTCCTTGTTCCAGTTCCAGTTTTATGTATATATTCTGCCTTGCACCTGATTATTCCAACATCTGATGGGTGGCCTTGGGAAACTAATTCTCATATTGATTGTTTTTGCTGATTGTCTCCCCTTGTAGCTGATTTCTTCATTATTGTGTAAATTTAGATCATGAGCTCATGTTTAGCTAAACAGCTGACATTGTAAAAGGCTTAAGTGTGAACGCTCATAAGCTTCAGGAGAAAGTCGGCAAAGATTTTTTTGTGTCCCTCCGATGAGTTGCCCGCAAGGAACCCATTTTTTAGAAGTGTTGGTCCAATACTCCCTCTAGAGGCAGGGGATTCAGACAGGGCTGCTTTGCAACCCCCGATCTGGGGCAGTGGCTGTGGTCGACATGTGGTCAGGGCAGGAGCCTCTCCGCGTTGGTCCCAGTGACCCATCTGCCTGCGAACTTCGGTCACGAGGCAGGAAGGTACGATGCCCAGTCCTATGGTTAGCTGTGCAGCGAGGTGTACTGCGAGGACACGTTCCACACACACTTCAACAAAGAGGGCGGCCTGAGTGGAAATGTGAATGTTTGGGAAGCTGTGCAGACAAAGAAGGCGCCCTTTGGCCTGGGCCAAATGCTTGTGACACTCCCCTGGTCCTGCCGGGCTCTGAGGTTCCTGCCCTGGACACCCTGCTCCCCTGCCCTTTGTTCAGTCACAGCAGAGATGGCCACACCCACTCCCTCAGTGAGGGCAGTGTTCCAAACTCCTTCAGCCCCACCCCCTCTCCGCAGGTTACCATGGACTACCGATGCTGCATTCTGAGGCCAGGGCGTTCCAAGAATGCCAAGGGCAGACATGATGACCTTCAATGATTTCCTCTTGTGTCAGTTTTGGTCAACTTTAGGAGCTAGGAAGTGGTCCCCTTTACAGAAATGTTCAAATTTACTGGCATTTCATATATTCTCTGCTATAACATTGTCCTGATTCTTTCTGTATATTCTTTACATATGTTTATGTTTTCCTTAATCAAAGTGTGTCTTTTAAATCTTTTCAAAGAATATTCTTTGGACTTACTAAATCACCTCAATTTTATACGTTTTCTGTTGTATTAAGTTCTGCTCATATCTTTATTTATATTTTTTCTATGTTCTCAGGGTTTGTTGTTTTGATCATCTGATGTCAATTAAAACACTTGGTTATTCATTTTAATAAATCTTTTTACTTAGAAAGATTTGAACTTTTGAAGATTCCAGCTTACTTGTAAGTTTCTAAGGGTCATGTCCTCTCCATTTTTGCTGGCCTAAGGCTTAGTTCACCATATAGCAATGTATATATTGACATATTTTCCCCTCGACTTTCTGTGATTCCCTACATCTCACCTTTCTTTGTAGACAAGCCATTTGAAATACCCTTAACTTATTTCACAGCCAATAAGTCTTTGAAATAATGTGTATTTTTGAGAGAAATCTTCTTATATCATTAGGCAGAAAATCTGAACTGCCATAGTTTTCAAAACAGCATAATTTCACTCTTCTCAATGATTAATCTGTTGTATTACACAACCTTTGAGTATTTAGCTTTATCAATGACATGTACTTTACAAATGTTTTAGAGATCCTACCAGTCTTTGAAAACATCCTTGTTCCTTGTTCCAGTTCCAGTTTTATGTATATATTCTGCCTTGCACCTGATTATTCCAACATCTGATGGGTGGCCTTGGGAAACTAATTCTCATATTGATTGTTTTTGCTGATTGTCTCCCCTTGTAGCTGATTTCTTCATTATTGTGTAAATTTAGATCATGAGCTCATGTTTAGCTAAACAGCTGACATTGTAAAAGGCTTAAGTGTGAACGCTCGTAAGCTTCAGGAGAAAGTCGGCAAAGATTTTTTTGTGTCCCTCCTATGAGTTGCCCGCAAGGACCCTATTTTTTAGAAGTGTTGGTCCAATACTGCCTCTAGAGGCAGGGGATTCAGACAGGGCTGCTTTGCAACCCCCGATCTGGGCAGCGGACCCCTGCCTGGACCGAAGTCCAGTGGTCAGGGCACGGAGCCTCTCGCGTTGGTC